>NC_090448.1:856263612-856568420 GCF_031143425.1 Pleurodeles waltl
GAGCGGTCCTCTATAACCCAAGTGTAGGCAGCAGTCATCCATCAAGATGCCATCTCTGCTATTGGCTAAACTGTTGCTCTAAAACACTAGCCTACGTAGACAGTCACAAAATCGATGGTGTGTGAGATACGTGCAACAGTAGAGGCCACCTTACCTGCGCTTCTTCCCTCAATCAGCACGTACTTTCAAGACACTCAAAAAACACCTTGTCACATACCATTCGTCACAGTCTTTAGCACCTCCTGCGCCCAGTCCAACAATCATTATTGGTGCTCCCACTCCCTCCTCCTCGGATTCCCTCATTACCACCCAGCAAAAGTGCCCTTCATCTCTCCATAGACTTTGCTAATGTACTCAGCTATTTACATAAAATACAGATTTGCTCTTTGCAGTAGGCATATAAACCTTCTGCGCTTCTTTATGGCACTAAAACTGCCACTAGACAAGTCGGACCCTTTTCCCCCAGGGAAACCACACACATATTGACAAAAGTGATATATATATGACAGCCAATCACCTGAAACTCAACTCAAGCAAAACCAAAATAATCCTCTTTGGCCCACACAAAAACACCTGGGACCCCTCATGGTGGCCCACCACGCTAGGCCCTGCACCCACCCCCGCCAACCACGCACGCAACCTCAGCATCATCCTAGACTCCTCCCTCTCGATGACCCAACAAATCAACGCTCTCACCTCCTCATGCTTCAACACACTCCGTATACTGAAAAACATTAAAATGGATCCCCACAGAGACCAGAAAAACTGTCACTCACGCACACATCAGCAGCAGGCTTGATTACGGAAACGCACTCTACGCCGGCACCACTCTAAAACTCAAGCGCAAACTACACGCATCTAGAACTCAGCAGCACGACTCATCCTCGACCTCCGCCGACACGAACACATCTCTCCACACCTCAAATCCCTCCACTGGCTCCCCATTGACAAAAGGATCACCTTCAAGATCCTCATCCTCGCACACAAATCACTCCACAACACAAGCCCTGCCTACCTCAACGAGAGTCACCTTCCACACCCCCACACGAAACGTCCGCTCAGCTGACCTCTCTCTCGCCTCTGTCCCCCGCATCAAACACACCACCACCGGGGGCAGATCCTTCTCCTACCTTGCACCCAAAACCTGGAACGCCCTCACAACCCACCTTCGCAAGACCCAAAACCTACTTCTTTTCAGGAAGGGCCTCAAAACCTGGCTTTTCGAACAGTGAACCTCCCAGCCCCTTTCCCTCCCCCCACCCCCCCCAAGCGCCTTGAGACCCTCACAGGTGAGTAGCACACTTTATAAATCTCTTTGGTATATATAGATCTACCTCTATATATATATATATATCTATGTACATAGATATATCTATAGATATATCCATGTACATAGATATATCTATCTACATAGATATATAAATATAGATCTATATATAGATCTATTTTTTTTAGTTGTTGTATGGTTTCCTTGGGGGCCAAAATGGCCCACAGGGAAACCCTACAACATCTAAAAAAAAAATGGCCCCCACAGGGGGTCACCCTGCCCACGGGCGACCCCCTGTCATTTTTTTTTTTTAAATTATTTAAAAAAAAAAAAAAAAAATCCCCTGGGGGGGCGCGATCGCGCCCCCCCCCCCCCCCCCCAGGGGGCACCTACCTTTTTTTTTTTTATTAATTATGCCCCCAGGGGGGGCGGCCCGTTTTACGAGGGGGCCGCCCCCCCAAAGTGAAATCCCTGGCGTCTAGTGGTGTTTCCTGGCCCCCGATCGCAGCTGAGCTGCGATCGGGGGCCAGAAACAGTTTGAGAAGGCCTCGTAAGAAAGGGGAGAGTCTCCCCTTTCTTACGAGGCCTTTTCAAAGTGTTTCCTGGCCCCCCGATCGCAGCTGTGCTGCGATCGGGGGGCCAGGAAACCTGAAAGTGTTTCCTGGCCCCCGATCGCAGCACAGCTGCGACCGGGGGGCCAGGAAACACTTTCAGGAAGGCCTCGTAAGAAAGGGGAGACACTCCCCTTTCTTACGAGGCCTTCCCGAACGTGAGAAAGGCCGTTTTCCCCATCAAAGCAGGAAGCGGCCGCAAGGCTGCTTCCTGCTTTGATGGGGAAAACACCTTTGCAACGTCGCGGCGCGCTGACGTCACAAAGGGGCGGGTGGGGGGGCGGGGGGAGACACGGAAGCTTCCGTGTCTCCCGGGGGGTGTTTAAAAAAAAATAAAAATCCTCAATTGATACCCTTCCTGGTGTCGGCCACTGGTCGCCCGACGCCCGCACCTAAGCGGTTAAATCTCACCACCAGGACAATGCTCATTCCTGAGGGAGGGGATGTTAGTTCCTCCACCCAAAAAGGGCATTGTCTTACAGACCGGAGAGGCTGGCCTCTCCCCCAAGGTTTGTATATTGGCTGTCTGGAGGATGCAGCTGGATAAGACCAGTCAGCAACCATGCCAGTTTAGGTTAGCTTTTGCATGGGACACCTCTAAGATGACCCTTGGGTACATTTAGGGATAAATCCAGTACTGGTACAAGTTTGGATTTATCATTCCAAGTTGTTTAATGCCAAACAACCCAGGGTTCAGAGTGGCCATAATGTAGCTGGGAAACTCGTATGTGACCAGTGTCCAGCACATGTATTAAAGTGGCTCCCTGTTCACTCACTATGTCCCAGGTTTGGCAAGGACATAGTGGGGGAAAATTACTCATGCAGCTATGCCCTTACATATAATATGGAACACCCTGCCTTAGGGCTGTAAGGCCTGCCAGAGGGGTAACTTGCCTATAGTAAATGCAGTGTATGGTAGACAGGGCACACAGGTAGTGTGCCATGCCGAGTTTGTATTTTAGGTTTGCACCAGGACACTCAGTCTGCATTGGCAGTGCTGGATGCATTGGGATGCACGGCCCTAGAGGGTGGCACAATCAGTGCTGCTTCGCTCAGGGGCCTATCCCATAGTACCGCATGCCCTGAGTACATAAATACCCACTTACTAGGAACTTATACCAGTAGTTAAGGGTGTATCCAATTGTGCCAATGCATCACAACAGATTTAGGGAAAGACCTCTGGCCCAGGGAATCTGGTTGGCATTGACCCTGGGCACTACAAATCCTAGAACACATCAACATCAGGCAAAGAGTGGGGGGATAACCATGTCAAAAAGAGGCCCTTTCTCACACTACCTCCCCTCCTCAATGAAAGAGGATGAAACTACCAATTCCCTAGTGTGTCTTCATCACCTAAGTGGACGAACCTGGAGAGGCCATCTGCAATGGCATGGGAAGTCTCAGGCCATAAAGAGGTGGACAGGTTCTCTGCCCCTGGCACAGGTCTTCGTTACAGGTTCCTCCTGGGCCCAAGAGCTCTGGGTGGTAAGGCCCAAGCTCTTCAGGCTCAGTTCCTTCTAAGGTTGGTGACTCCTCTTCCCGTAGAGTGGGGTCATGTCTTGTGATCTATTTTGAAGCTGGTCCCCCAGTCTTCTTGTCTTTTCTCTCAGGGAGCTGATCGACTATTTCAGGGCCCAGCTCTCCTTTTTCTCTCTGAAGTTTGCTCTGTGCCCTTGTCATGAAACATGGCCACTCAGGGATCCCTAGCATTGCTGTATGAGTCTTTACTTCTACTTCACCCCCAGGGAGAATGTTCCAGGTTATTCCTAAGCAGGCAATCTACAGGGATGGATGAGGACACAACCACTTCTTTCTGCCCTATTACTCCCCCCCCCGTTCAAAGGTTACCACAGCCATGAGATGGAACTTTGTCTCATTGTCAGCATTGGTGACAGGATAAGACTTCACTACCAGGAACTGATTTGAGTGGACCAGGTGCTGAGTTACCATACTGATACTAGCCCCTGTGTCCCTCAATGCTTCTATCTTTTCCCCATTAATCAAAGAATACTTCTTGTATTTTTGCATACTACTTGGCCAGGCAGCACAGGATAATTCTATTCCACCCTCAGTGACTAATGTTGCCTCTGTGAGGACACTGACATGGTCAGGCCACACCTCTGACCCCATCTGGATATTGGCAACTGCATTTACTGCAGGTTGACTAGAGCCATTCTGTTTGTTTTTACAGACAGAGTCTCTAGTTTGATGCCCTTTGGTTTTGCAATCTTGACACCACACCTTGCTGGGGTCAAAGTGTTTCCCTTTGTACCCACCCATGGACTGTGAGTACTCTCTGTGCCCACCCTTCTGTACAGATTTCTAGGGGCCTTGAAAACACTTTGTTATTTTTACCCTGGCTCCCATCTTTCCCTTTGGGGGGCTTTTTGGCCTCTTTCTGTTGGTCTCCCCCACCAGTGGTAGTTTTGGTCACCCTTGTTTTGACCCAGTGGACTGCATCCTCCCCAATTCTCGAGGGGAAAGTGAACCACGGTCTACTAGATGTTGATGTAGCCTATCATTGGAGCAGTAAATAAGCAGATGCTCTTTCATGGACATGTTATACAGCCCATCATAATCTTGTATCAGGTTCCCAGCTAACCAGCCACCCAGCATTTTTACTGAATAGTCCACAAAGTCTACCCAAGTCTGGCTCTGAGATTTTTTTAGCCTCCCTAAACTTCATTCTGTACTCTTCAGTTGTAAATCTAAAGCCCTCAATCAGGGTACCCTTCATGAGGTCAAAGGATTTAGAATCTGCTTCATTCAGTGTCAGGGGCCTATTCCTGCACTTTCCTGATAATAACTCCCATATCAGTGTGACCCAATGTTTTTTTTCAATATCCCACCCAATGCAGGCTCTTTCAAAGGCAGAAAACCATTTTACAATAGCATCCCCTTTAGTGAAGGGAGGGACAACTCCTTTTGATAGTTTAATGTCGAAAGCTTTTTCATTCAACACTCGAATGCTGCCACCCAAGATGGGTCCTACTCCCAACTCTTTTCTCTGTTTCTCTGTCTCCAAGAACTGACTCTCTCAGGCCAGTCTCTTGGTCATCCTGGCAATATCCAGGTCTGTCTCTGTGGGCGCTCTAGAGGGGCTGAGGGAAGAGGAGCTACCCTCATCCCCATTCTCCACAGGATCTTGAGCCCATCACAGATGCATCATCATCATCATCATTTACTTAATCTGTGGAGTTATCTCTTTCATACTGGACCACCAGAAACCAAAGTTACTCTGTTGTTGGGCTTTTTCCAGTCTGAATCTTGTGTAGTCTTCAGAGTTTTCTTAATTGGTAATAGCTATATGCCTCATAAGGTTCCAGGTTGAGCTCCTGGGTTCTGACCTCTGTATCAGACATATATACTTTACTAAAGTTGGGACCTTTTTAGAAATCTAGAATCCCCTTTTTGGCTAGGCCAACTAAAGTAAGAACTTTTTAAACTTTTTGCTAGAGTTGTAGGGTATTAACCACGGCCCTAACTAAACATTTGCATAAATAGTGTTAGTCAATTAGAAAATCAAATGTAATTATCTATAGACAATGTAGAGAGTTATTCGTGTGTTCACACAATTGACAAAGTGGTATCAGCAAATGCAAAGTCTTTATCCCACCACTGATCCACCAAATGTGGAGGCTTACCCTCTATGTAGTGTGCAAAACTAGGCACACTGTGCAGGGGTGCAGGCAACCACATGTTGCTTTCCAGAGGCATAAATCAGATGGCCTAATGCTCCAATTTTTGAGGTAGCTTGGTCAAGCAGTTAGGCCAATCTAGGATGAGTGCTAAGCATTTTGCTGTACTCACAGCATCAATCATACACCACACACACTGAAGGAGTAACTTGAGACCAATTTTATAAAAACACTTCAGATATTTTATATAATTTTTAAGACAAAGATGGTCAAGATATGCTACGTACTTTTTGAGTCATGATTTTTCAAAGTTTCAATAAAGTTAGTTTTTCAATGCGTAATTACTCACAATAGGAATCAATAGGCAGTCACTTTTAAAAATACATTAAAAATCATACATTTAGGTTACCACTCTTTTTTTGCAAGGTGGTCGAAGCAGTCGATGGGCAAAACATGCCAACTGGAGAGCCTCGGGCGGCTCCAGGTTCTGGCAGGAGCAGAGCTGGAAAGTCTCTTGGCAGAGGCACAGGGCCACTTGGAGGGGCCCCCTGGAAAAGAAGATGGTTTGCAAACTTATAGATTGTGCCTTGCGGCCCCCCTTGGCCTATCGAGGTCGCAAGGGGTTAGGGACCCATGGAGCAAAGCTGGTTCCTCATTGCAGGGCACAGGGCAGCCGGATGCAGGGTAAGTTGGTGATCCAGGAGCTGTGTGCAATGGAGCTCTTCGGAGCTTTTGGTAAGGTTCTTTGAGGGTGGCTCTCAGGACAACAGTGGCAGTCTGGTGGGAGGTCCAGGGTGTTCCTGAAGTTCCTCCATTGGAGTTTCCTCCTGATCCAGTTGCAGCTCTGGGGGAGCTGGTTTTCTTGGAGTCCAATGTGCACTGGTCATTACCTGGGGTATTAACACGACTCAGCCAATGGAAAGTGCAGTGCCACTAAAGTTGGCAAGCTTGTAGGTATTGTCCGGGCTATTGTTGGTGTTTACTTGGGTCCAGCTGTGACTTCTGGTTGCAGAGATATCAACTGGTGTATGCCAGGTGAGGCCACTCTTCCTACCCTTTGTTAAGTTTCCCGCCTTTGCTCCAGCCAAAAGTGTGGGTTTGCAAAGGGGGATGTCAACTGTTGCTAGCAGCAGGCTTGGAGTCGAGTTTCAAGGGTGGTATGTTCTTTGAAGCTCAACGCCAGGACAGTGCACATTCCTGAGGGAGGGGTGTTAGTTCCTCCACACAGAAAGGGCATTGTTTCACAAACCGGTGAGGCTAGCCTCTACCCCAAGGTTTGTATATTGGCTGTCTGGAGGTGACAGCTGGATAAGACAAGTTAGCAACCATCAACCATCAGCAACCATCCCAGTTCGCCTCTAAGGTGACCCCTGGGTACATTTAGGGATAAATCCAGTACTGGCACCAGTTTGGATTTATCATTCCAAGTTGTTTGATACCAAACAATCCAGGGTTCAGGGTAGACATCATGTAGCTGGGAAACTCGTATTTGACCAATGTCCAGCACATGTTAAAATAGCTGTCCTGTTCACTCACCGTGTCCCAGGTTTGGCAAGGACATAGTGGGGGCATATTGCTCATGCAGCTATACCCTGACATATAATATGTAGCACCCTGCCTTAGGGCTAAAGGCCTGCCAGAGGGGTGACGTACCCATAGTAAATGCAGTGTATGGTGACCAAGGGCACACAGGCAGTGTGCCATGTTGAGTTTGTATTATAGGTTTGCACCAGGACACTCAGCCTGCAATGGCAGTGCTGGGTGCATCAAGATGCAAGACACTAGAGGATGGCACAATCAGTGCTGCTTCCCTCAGGGGCCTATCCCTAGTATATAGGTACCCACTTACTAGGGACTTATAGTGGTTGTTAAGGGTGTACCCAATTGTGCCAGTGCATCAAAACATATTTAGGGAAAAAGATCTGGCCCAGGGAACCTGGTTGGCAGGGGCCCTGGGCACTACAATTTCAAGAACACACCAACATCAGAAAAAAGTGGGAGGATAACCATGTCAAAACTCTCACATCTGGACAGCAAAAATATGTGCATCCAACTTGCACCTTTCACTGTGATTCAATGCCCAAAATCACGGATTGCCCATGGGGGAGAGGGGTGTGGCTGTGACTCAATCCTATTGTGATATCTGCTGGACAACATACCAATATGATTACTAAAATGATTGACCCACATGACAGGATAAGCCTAGCACTCAAGATTTGTCACCAGGACAACATTTTCCAAATTGTGATGCATCAAATTTAGGCCCACATTTATACTTTTTTAGCTCCGCATTTGTGCCGCTTTTTGACGCAAAAGCGGCGCAAACTTACAAAATGCAATTGTATTTTGTAAATTTGTGCCGCTTTTGCGTCAAAAAATGACGCAAATGCGGCGCTAAAAAAGTATAAATTTGGGCCTTAGCGTTTAATTACATTGTATGCCTCTAAGATTGCGGCTGCCTGACCTTCTCCACTGGACATTATGACCTAACCATGACCTCTGGGGAAGTCGTCACGGTGGTAGGAGGATGCTATTATGGTGAACTTTGCCATAGGGTAACATTGCTGTCTGTAATGGTCTTTGGCCAATGGCAGTGTCCGCCGGCAGTGACGGTCATGTACGTAGCAGACATGACTGCCATCTTCTGCTGAATACCTTATTTGACTCCTGACACTGCTGCCAGGAAGACCTTCACTACCTGAGCTGCTGTGTACTGCCTCTGGGAGCAATCATGCCCCACCTAACAGTTGATAGGGCCCCTGCTTTCTTGCCTTAAGACCTAGAGAAGCTTGTCGAGGAGGTCCTACCCATGTGTGAACAGCTCTATGGTGCATCAGAGGAGCAGGTGCGTGCCCTATGTGCACACTTCTCTCTGCACCTCTACTTATCTTAGCTTTAGTTAGCCGAGGCTTAGACCCAGTTTGTCAGATAGTGTCCTCAAAGGCCTTTAGGTACTGTCAGTGTGCATTAACGATTGATATAATGGGCATGTATCTCTGTCAAGTGACAGGTTTGTTGTCCTGAGACAATGTGGTGAGTGTGTATTGAGTGTTCCCTGACCCAAATTGTGTTGGATGCACATGGCTAGGGGAGGTGTCATGACAGCCATCCCCAGGTAACTATTGCCAGAAGATGTTTTAAACCCCTTCGCTGCCAGGCCTTTCCCCCCTCAGGTGCCAGGCCTTTTTTTGGCTATTTGTGACAGTGCGTGCTTAGGCCCTCATAACTTTTTGTCCACATAAGCTAACAATGCCAAATTTGTGTCCTTTTTTCCAACATCCTAGGGATTCTAGAGGTACCCAGAGTTTGTGGGTTCCCCTGAAGGAGACCAAGAAATTACCCAAAATACGACAAAAAGTTTTTTTTTCTAAAACAAAATGGGGAAAAAAGGGCTGCAGAAGAAGGCTGATGGTTTTTCCCTGAAAATGGCATCAACAAAGAGTTTGTGGTGCTAAAATTACCAGATACCCAGCTTTCAGGAACAGTCAGATATGAATACAAAAATATTTACTACTTTTTGTGCTTTCAGCCTCCTTCCACTTAGTGACAGAAATGGGTGTGAAACCAATGCTGGATCCCAGAAAGCTAAGCGTTCCTGAAACGTAGACACAATTCTGAATTCAGCAAGGGGTCATTTGTGTAGATCCTAAAAGTTTTTCCTACAGAAAATAACAGCTGAAATAAGGAAATATTGAAATTGAGGTAAAAAACAGCAATTTTTCTCAATGTTTTACTCTGTAACTTTTTCCTGCGATGTCAGATTTTTTAAAACAATATACCGTTACATCTGCTGGACTCTTCTGGTTGCGGGGATATATAGGGCTTGTAGGTTCATCAAGAATCCTAGGTTCTCAGAGCCAATAAATGAGCTGCACCTTGCAATGGGTTTTCATTCTATACCGGGTATACAGCAATTCATTTGGTGAAATATAAATACTGAAAAATAGGTATCAAGGAAACATTTGTATTTCCAAAATGTGCACAAGATAAGGTGTTGAGAATCAGTGGTTATTTGCTCATCTCTGAATTCTGGGGTGCCCATATTAGCGTGTGAATTACAGGGCACTTCTCAAATAGACATCTTTTTTACACACCGTCTTACATTTGGAAGGAAAAAATGTAAAGAAAGACATGGGGCAATAACACTTGTTTTGCTATTCTGTGTTCGCCCAAGTCTCCCAATAAAAATGGTATCTCTCTTGCATGAGTAGGCCTAATGCTCGCGGCAGGAAACGCAACATGGACACATCACATTTTTACATTGAAATCTGACTTGTTTTTTGCAAAGTGCCTAGCTGTAGGTTTTGGCCTCTAGCTCAGCCAGCACCTAGCGAAACCTATCAAACCTACACATTTTTGAAAACTAGACAACTAGGGGAATCCAGGATGGGGTGATTTGTGGGGCTCTCACCAGGTTCTGTTACCCAGAATTCTTTGCAAACCTCAAAATATGGCCAAAAATACACTTTGTCCTCATATTTTGGTGACAGAATGTTCTGGAATCTGAGAGGAGCGAGAAATTACCTTCCACCCAGCGTGTCCCGGTAAAAATGGTACCTCACTTGTGTGGGTAGGCCTAGCGCCTACAGCAGGAAATGCCCCCAAAACACAACGTGGACACATCACATTTGCCCAAAGAAAACAGACCTGTTTTTTTTAAAAGTGCCTAGTTGTGGATTTTGGCCTCTAGCTCACCTACCAACCTGTGCATTTTTTAAAACTAGACAACCAGGGTAATCCAAGGTGGGGTGACTTGTGGGGCTCTCACCAGGTTCTGTTACCCAGAATTCTTTGCAAACCTCAAAATATGGCCAAAAATACACTTTGTCCTCTTATTTTGGTGACAGAATGTTCTGGAATCTGAGAGGAGCGAGAAATTACCTTCCACCCAGCGTGTCCCGGTAAAAATGGTACCTCACTTGTGTGGGTAGGCCTAGCGCCTGCAGCAGGAAATGACCCCAAAACACAACGTGGACACATCACATTTGCCCAAAGAAAACAGACCTGTTTTTTTTAAAAGTGCCTAGTTGTGGATTTTGGCCTCTAGCTCACCTACCAACCTGTGCATTTTTTTAAACTAGACAACCAGGGGAATCCAAGGTGGGGTGACTTGTGGGGCTCTCACCAGGTTTCTGTAACCCAGAATCCTTTGCAAACCTCTAAATTTAGCCAAAAAAACACTTTCTCCCCTCATTTTGGTGAGTGGGTAGGCCTAGTGCCCGCGAAAGGAAATGCCCCAAAACACTATCTGGACACATCAAATTTATCAAATACAAAACTACCAGTTTTTTCAGAGGGGGCATCTGCGATTTTGGTCCTGGGCTCAGCAGCCATCTAGGGAAACCTACCAAACCCAGACATTTCTGGAAACTAGACATCCAAGGATCCAGGGAGGTGTTACTTGCATGGCTCCCCCAATGTTTTCTTACCCAGAATCCTCAGCAAACCCCAAATTTAGCACAAACAAATCACATTTTGCCCACATTTCTGTATGGGATCACGTCACTGGGACACATTTCCTACCACCAAATGTTCCCCTCAGTCTCCCGGTAAAAATGATACCTCACTTGTGTAGGTGGGCCAAGTGCCTGTGACAGGGAAGAGACAAAAATATGTCGAAATTGAGGGTGAAAGAAAGCGGGTCCAAAAGGGCAGTTTGAAAAAAACAAACATTTTTAGGCGGAAAAAGTGCAGCAGAATTTTTAGCGTTATAGATGAGACAATACTGGGTGGTAGAAATTTTGTGGATTCCTGAAGATTCCAGAAGATTCCATCACAAAAAATGTCGGAAACATTTGTGAATTCCAGCTAAGTTGGAGGTTTGGCATTGTGCGTAAGAAAATGGTGTGGGGTGCATGTGAAGCATGCCACCCTGGAATAACACAGATGTTTAGTTTTCAGATGTGTCGAAGTCTTGCGGATTTTTCTGCATGGCAGCGTCCCAAAGTTCAAAAAGTGAAGCACTCACCATTCCAAGTGGGACAATTTTGAGAGTTATCCAAGGTCTCATGGCCCAAATGTTAAACCAAAACCCAAAATAATCAAATGTCCTCTTGCTTGCCGTAGGATAAGATCTTTTAGTGTGCGGAGGGGAGAGCTGAAAGACTGTTACCCTATTCAGTTGGAGTGGGGGCATAACCATGCCCATACTGGTTGGTAGCCACCACCACACTATTTTTTTTTTAATTCCCTGGCATCTAGTAGACTTTCTTCCCCCCCTGGGTGTGGATCAGAGCTAATTGCCCCATCTGCCCACTGGTGGGCAGAACAACTTTGGCACCATTTATTTAGGGTGGGGGTATGGCCACACCCACCCTCTTATTTTGAAAAACAAATCTTCCCTGGTCTCTGGTGGGCTTTCTGCCCCCTTGGGGGAAGATGCGCCTTCCAAAAATAGGCCGATCTGCCCCCAATGGGAGAAGAAATGGCCTAAAATAAATTTGCCACCCAGAGGAGCGACCCTTGCCTAAGGGGTCGCTCCCCTTGCGTGAAATTGGAGCCCAAAAAAATCCCTGGTGCCAGGTGGTTGGGGGCAGATCAGCCGAATAAAAATAGGCCGATCTGCTCCCAAGGGGCAGAAATGGCCTAAAATAAATTTGCCCCCCCCCCAGGGGAACGACCCTTGCCTATGGGGTTGCTCCCCCTGCATGAAATTGACGCCCAAAAAAAAATCCCTGGTGTCTAGTGGTTTCTGCCCTAACAAAAATAGGCCGACCTGCCCCCAAAGGAGGCAGAAATGGCCTAAATACAATATCCCCCACAGGGGAGCGACCCTCACCTAAGGGGTTACTCCCCATACATAAAATCATAAAGTAAATAACAAAATATATACATACCCCTGGTGTCTAGAGGTTTCTGACCCACCTGGAGGCAGATCGGCCTAATCATAATTGTCTATCGTTACTCACAGCAAACATCAAAATCTGGACTGCTATTGATTCCCTTTTGCCATGCAAGTGTGACACAGTGTCCACACTCCATATCCCTGCACAGGATGCAATGTTACCAAATCATGCCTCGCTGCCAATATGCAGCTTCCTAAGCCTCTGTCCACTTGTTACTATGGGAATTGCATTGAGGGCAGGGTGGTGATCTGTGACTGATGTGCTCTTATCAACTCTGACAATGTGTGTCACATAGTCTTGACAGGACCATTGCTCCCACAGTCCTGTTGTTTCTTTCATCCAGCTCTGATCTGTCCTGTTCAGTCTCCTTGCATTTTGGGCATTGCACATCTGCAAACAGTGTGTTGTTAACTGATGAATTATGATATCAGACTCTGAGGTTTGGGCATAAAGTGGCACATGTACAGTGCACGGCCAGGTTTCTCTTAAGGTTCTCTAGGTTTAGTAAACACACGTGTGGAAGTGTGTATTGTAATGTTGATGTCATACACAGACCCCCAACCCTTGAAGAAGCAGGTGCCTGCTTCTGTATCTGTACATGTCCACATATGGACAGGCTTGACTCTTTGAGTTCCTAACATGTCACTCCCTTCATTGTGGTCCAAGCACAATGGGTCAGTCTGTAGGCTGGCTGTGACCTGTAGGGAGTGTATGCAGCGGGTGATATTTATAAGTAGTGGATGTTTGTGTGAATTGTTTGCTGGTTGGTTTACCTGTCACTTTCCACTTTGTGTGACGTGTTCTATTGTATTCCTAGTCAATGTCATGTGGCTAGCTCATGTCTCATAAAAGTCACAGTTTTAGACCTGGTCAGTGGGAGTACAGCCCCAGCTGGGACTCTGTGATCTTCCTGGCCCAGCGACTGAGGTCCTCCCACCTCTTCTGACAGTGGGCGTTCCACCGGTTGTGGACCCCCAGCACCTTCTTTGCAATGGCTCTCAAAATCCCTTTCCTCTGGTGGGCGTTGACCTGTATGGATGCAAATGGCAAGACAGCATATTATGTCCACAAGTCCCATACAAATTGGCTGAGTCACATACATGTCAGTACACCAAGCTAACAACATCCGGTCTCAACCATCCTGTCCACCTGTGGAACATACCAGTCATTGGACACAGGGACAGGACTACAAACACTCCCAAATAGGGTGCCCTACACCCCCTACACTGATCTGCATTTACATCCTCAGATTTCTCCTTCAGTGGCCACTCCTTAGTGGTGGAGAACCCTTCCAGGACCCCCACAGCACCATCTTTGTCTGCCACTCTCATTTCTATCACCTCCCTCCCTGTTGCTCACTACCCAATTAGCCGTGCCCGCTCACCCAAGAGGGTGAGCATCTCCTTTGCCACAGGTACCTCTGCTGCAGCCCCTCTTACCCCTGATGCCCTCAGAGTTGATCATTTTAAGTCAATCCGCCTATGTGAATGCCATCCCGGGACTGGTAACCCAAGTCCAGCAGAGCAATGTGTTCCTGGAGGGCATTCATTGTGCAGTGGCTGGCATACAGGAGATCTTTTCAGGCTCTGGCCTCCATACTGACGGCAGCCAGTCACCCCTTGTCTTCCATCTCCTCTCTACCTTCCTCTTTTTAGTCCAAATCCCCCCTCCCGACCCACCCAAAGCACACAGACAGTCTTGCATGCATCCACCTCAACAGACAAGGGTAGCGCACACAAACACAAGCACCACAAGACACACTGGCACGCACACAAACAACATCCACTGGCAGACACAGCAACAGTTGTGACGTGCCCTGTCATCCCCTCCACCCCAAGCATCACACACACGACATCTGGCACATCTACAGCCAACACATCAACAGTCACTGATGCAGTCACTACTCCCATCCTTCCCACAGACACTACCTCAGCAGACCCTCAGATATCCACCCCAGTCACCACACCTGCAGACTCACTCACCCACCCAAAAGACACCCACCACACACCTCCCACAAACACGCACCCAAAACATCCACACCTACACTTCAACCACTACCTCAACCTCCAAATCCCAACCCCCTTCTGATTCGTGTCCCCGTGTGTCTAAGAAAGTTTTCCTCTGTGAACTTGACCTTACCCCTGTTCACCCCCACTACCACCCCCAAAAGGGTGGTACATCCCTTCTACCTCCAAGGCCTCCCCTGACCACCTGCAAGCACCCATGCCCCTCTCCCTGCCAAGAGGAAGTAAACCCATCCCAAGAAGGCTCCACATCCTCCCAAACTCAACCCCCTCCCAAGTCCAAACCCCAACCCCCACTTCCCACCCCCGGATTGTCCCTGAGGTGCCTGCCTGCCCCCTTGATGCCTTACCTGTGGAGTTTACATGGTAGTCAGGTGTTAAGTAGGGGCCCAACACTGTGGGGGTCATTCTGACCCTGGCGGCCGGTGACCGCCAGGGTCACCGACCACGGGAGCACCACCAACAGGCTGGCGGTGCTCCCGAGGGCATTCTGACTGCGGCGGTTCAGCCGCGGTCAGAAAGGGTAAACCGGCGGTCTCCCGCCGGTTTACCGCTGCCCCATTGAATCCTCCATGGCGGCGGAGCGCGCTCCGCCGCCATGTGGATTCAGACACCCCCTACCGCCATCCTGTTCATGGCGGGAAACCCGCCATGACCAGGATGGCGGTAGGGGGTGCCGCGGGGCCCCTGGGGGCCCCTGCAGTGCCCATGCCAATGGCATGGGCACTGCAGGGGCCCCCGTAAGAGGGCCCCGCAAAGTATTTCAGTGTCTGCTTTGCAGACACTGAAATACGCGACGGGTGCAACTGCACCCGTCGCACCCCTGCAACTACGCCGGCTCAATTCTGAGCCGGCGTCCTCGTTGCAGGGGCATTTCTGCTGGGCCGGCGGGCGCTCTTTTGGAGAGCGCCCGCCGGCCCAGCGGAAATGTCTGAATGGCCGCCGCGGTCTTTTGACCGTGGTGCGGTCATTCGGCGGCGGAACCTTGGCGGACGGCCTCCACCGTCCGCCAAGGTCTGAATCAGGCCCTGTGTCTTTTGACCCCACAATTTTAGGTTGGCCTATGTCCTTGGATATTAGTTTCAAAATATTAATTCATAATAAAGCCAAACAGTTGTTGGTTTGTTGGATACACCTTTGTCCTGCATTTCCACCTCTCACTTTCTGTTGTTCCTGAATGACATTGGTTGTATGCCTGTAGTTGTGTGTGTTTGGACTAGTTGCTGCTCTGTGTAGTGTTTTTTGCAATATGTGAGTTTGTGAGCAGTGTTGTTGTCCCCCAAGGGAAGGGTGTGTGTTGTGTGATGGGTATGTGTCTGTAGATTGAATGTTGGTGTCATGGCATTGTGTTGTGTTTATTGTGGTATGTGTTTCTTTTTTGTGTTGTGTGTGTAGTAGATCTTGTTTGGTTTTATTGGGAGTTAGGAGATAGCTTAGCCTTCTGGCTTACAGGCCTGTGCCCATGTCACCTAGTGACTTTCAACCTACATAGCCTGCTCTGTTTTAGCACCTTTATTTAATTATTTCTTCCAAGATGGCTGCTATGTTTATAAAGATGTTATCATTTCACATTATCAATGTCACTCTGTAAAGGCGTCTCTATCAGCACCAAAAATAAATTATATACTTAGGGATTCACATCATGTACTTTCCCACTTTTCGTGTGACCCTAACATAATGTACCTTTTCATGGAATTGTTTATATAATTGTCGCACAAAGCATGCCTTCTTATCTATTGTTTGGGAACATACCTGTGTCAGGGGTCCTACAAGATCTGGATAAATACATCTCACACAGACAAGATAATCAGAGGGATTCTTACCAGATGCCATCAACGCTATCCGTGCTACACGTCGCCTTGATGCAGACCCAGTCTTCGCGCCCCCACGGAGTCTGATCTAGAGACCTAATTACAAGGTAACGAAGGCTGGGGTCTCTTCTCAAGGACATGATACTGGCAGATTAGATTTAACACACCTAGCTCACTTCAGGTTAGAGATTAATTATGCTAGGGTATTAGTGCTTATTTCACATCTCATGTTATTGAGGGGTCTTTATAATCATGACTCTAATTTTTCCAATTCTGTTTCTTGCATTGTTCATTATCCTACTCATTGTAGTCCATGCAATTTGCCATAGATTGCAGTCTTGTTAATAACCTATAGAAAGCTTTACTGCATCTCTTCTATTGCCTATCTCTTCTATTGCCTATGTGTGACTGAGACTTATTGCTCATGTGAGAAAAGGGTAATCTCAGTTTAACCACGACTGCCCTGAGATTTCGCTCTTGATTCAATGTGTAAGGACTGCCACTAATCACCTTTACTGTTGGGTTGGGCTGACAATTGAAAACTTGCTGTAGGATTGACCTAGTTGCCTACAAACAAAAGTGCTGCCATCACTAAAGCAGAGTAAGAGCAAGAGCAAGAGTTCAACTACGGCATGTTGCCACCAACTATGGTGTTTTGGCACTAATTTACGGATGCCCTGAGTATCTCTGTCTCACACACAACAGGTACCCTAAGTACCATTATACTGAGACATCAGTGGTCTTAGGGATGATCCTCCACAGCTGAAAAGGAAGCACCTAATTAGCCAGTAGGTTTTTTGAGCTCGAACTGTTGAAAATACTTCCCACTTGGTGTTCCATGGCTGTACCAACTTTACAATATGGCTAACTCCATAGATATTCCTGAGAATGCCAGACAAGCATTAACATTACACCTAGGAGTACATGGCTTAACAGAAGAGGGTGGGGATGTCACATTCATCATAGAAGTTAGTGAAGCTTACCAAACAGAAGCATTCTATACTTGGATCACCTTTCCTAAGGAAGACCCTAGATCATTCACACTCCACAGATATAAAATTACACATATACTTGGACTTTCTTTTGCTTATGTAGGGTCATCCCCAATCTTTTTGCCTCCTGACTCCTATTTTTCCTGAACTGTTGCTGTTGGCTTTTGAACTCTTTGAACTCTGAGCACTTTACCACTTCTAACCAGTGCTAAAGTGCATATGCTCTCTGTAAATTGCATTGTTGATTGATTTATCCATGATTGGCATATTTGTTTTACTAGTAAGTCCTTAGTAAAGTGCACTAGAGGTGCCAGGGCCTATAAATCAAATGCTACTAGTGGGCCTGCAGCACTGGTTATACCACCCACATAAGTAGCTCTGTAATCATGTCTCAGACCTGCCACTGCAGTGTCTGTGTGTGCAGTTTTAGCTGTAAATTAGACTTGGAAAGTATACTCATTGCCAGGCCTAAACCGTCCCGTTTCTTACATGTCAGACACTCCTAAGGTAAGCCCTAGCTAGCCCCAAGGGCAGGGTGCAGTGTATGATTAAGGTAGGACATAGAGTAATGTGTTTTATATGTCCTGGCAGTGAAATATTGCTGGACTTGTGGAGTTTGGGGTCTCTGATCTCACAATTTAGAAATACATCTTTTAGTAAAGTTGATTTTAAGATTGTGTGTTTGAAAATGCCACTTTTAGAAAGTGAGCATTTTCTTGCTTATACCATTTCTGTGACTCTGCCTGTTTGTGTATTCCCTGTCTGGGTCAGTTAGACAGTTGGACTGGTTGCACCTCACACTAGACAGTGACACAAAGGGAGCTGGGGTGTAGCCTGCATATCCTGATGAGCCGTCTGTGCTAGGAGGGAGGAGAGGAGTGGTCACCTATACCTGAAAGGGCTGTGCCTGTCCTCACACAATGCAGTCTCCAACCCCCTGGTGAGTGCCTGGGGCCTGGCCTGGGCAAGGCAGGATTTCACATTGAAAAGAGACTTTACTTTGAAGTAGGCCTACTTCAAAGGAGAAATTGGGTATAAGAAGGGCACCCAAAACCACAGACTTTAGAAACATTTCTGGAAACAAGAGAAACCTCTGCCTGGAGAAGAGCTCAAGAGCTGTGGAAGAAGAGCTGCCCTGCCTGTGACTGTGCTTTGTGGAGCAACCTTGCAGTTGCTGCTTCTGCCAGAGTAAGAGGGCAAAGACTGGACTTTGTGTGCCTTCCATCTTGAGACAAAATCTCCAAGGGCTTGATTAAGAACTTGCCTCCTGTTGTTTGAAGTCTCAGGGACAGCAAAGACTTCTCTCTGCCAGCACCTGGAGTTTCTGGAGAGACTACCACTGTGCCCTGTGGTGCCCATCCAGTTCCTGGAACCCTGAAAGGAGAAGCTGGCAGCCCAAGAGTGAGAAATCCACGTACAGAGCACCGTGCGGGGAAAAGATTGACGCAACTCCGATCTGTGGCTGAACTAACAACGCGCTGCGGGCTCCACGGCTGAAAATCGATGCTCTCCGGAAACATGACCGAAGAGTCCACGCATGAAGCAGGAGAAATGATGCGCAGCATCGCTGACGAAGGCGGGAGATCGAAACCCGCGCTGCGTGGTTTTCGTACCAAGTATCGCTGGGCGTGTAAAAACAACACAAGGCCTGCCCGGACCCGAGAGTGCTGATCGGATAGATGCATCTCTCTCCTGCGGAGAGAAGGAACGACGCGCCCCAACCCGATGAAACAAGAAACGACGCAAGGTCTCGCTTGTGAGTGGAATTGACGCATCGCAAGCCCTTTTTGACTCACACTCACCCGTGCTGGGTTATTTTTGATGCACCCAAGGTACATTTTCACGCTAACAGTGTTAGTGTGTGTTTGAAACGACTTAAAGACTCTTTTTGATTTTTAATTGGTAACTTGACGAGTGGATTTGTTGTCGTTTTGGTCTTTTCTTGTTTAGATAAATATTCTCTACTTTTCTAAACTGGTGTTGTGTCATTTTGTTGTGTTTTCATTAAGTTACTGTGTGTATTGGTACAAATACTTTACACCTAGCACTCTGAAGTTAAGCCTACTGCTCTGCCAAGCTACCAAGAGGGTAAGCAGGGGTTAGCTGAGGGTGATTCTCTTTTACCCTGACTAGAGTGAGGGTCCTTGGTTGAACAGGGGGTAACCTGACTGTGAAACAAAGACCCCATTTCTAACAATTCCATAACGGTACCACCCATACCAGTATCTTCAAATACCGATTATTTATCATGAACATCAGAAATGGTTTAATGGCGCCCTACCACACGTAATAAAACCGATGAGATTAGGTCCCTTAGGTAATGAAGGACCAACGTGGCCTATGTTTGCCACATAAACAAACCACCACGGTGTACAAAACATGCAGGCAGTTGACCTGCAAAATCCATACATTGAGTTAGTTACACTATATAGATCACTTGTTCAGTTTGTAATGTGAACATTGAACACAACAGCAGTCCAGCACCACCAGTATCTGCTGGATACCAATTGGCTACTACTGGGATTAATCCACCAACAGTACATTCTATCATGGGCAAGGTACCTGCAGAATGAGAAAAAACCCTGTTCTGGATAGCCCAGAAAACTAATAAGCTTAAAGCTGTGTTTCCCCATACGGGACCACAGGAAAAACAAGGAATTCTCATAATGTGCTTGCCCTTCGGGATGGTTCCCTCAGTGCTGACTGCATCACATGGGGTACAATCTTTGCTGCAATTTATACTACCACACATGGCACGGCACCCGACACTTGCCAATTTACCAGAAGTGTTAAAACTAATTCAGAATGAGCACAAGTCTGTACCAGCTCTAGATTTGGGGATGAAATTGATGCCTAACTTAAATGCAGTCTCTTCAATAACACTTAGTAACATAAAAGGGGAAGCAGTAGCATTAGCTATACTCCAGCATCTCCGAGAGATTCCACATCTGGAACAGGAGAAACAGCTACCGAAAATAATTTCCGATACCTATACCAGTATAGGATGGGATAGTTTCAAAGCCAAACCAAAAAAGCCTGAAATACTGAGTACCACCACTAATGAAGGTACCAAACAAGCATAGGAGGGTTCTAAAAAGTGCTGGGATAAACAAAAACAAATTAAAGTCAGAGAGCAGATTCTCCACACCCGGAGAACTCTGAAAGTAGATGTATCAGAAATAGAGGAAATATAAAAGCTCCTGATAGATATACTGATTCACGCCCCTCTCGTTCCTTTCAGGATGCACTGGATAGATGTAGCAAGAGAGTGGGCTGGTCAGAGCAAAGTCCTGACTACGTGAAACAGAAGAAAGACTCATCATGGTCTTCAGACAAAAAGGATGGCAAGTCCCCACAACAAAAGCCATAGTTTAAAAATGAAAAGGTGGCAGCACTGTCAATTAAAAATGTCAGTAAACTTGAGAACATTGCTGAAGGACAAAACTTGGGTGATGACACTGCTAGACAGCGCGGCAGAAGTCAGGATATGTCGCCAGAGTCTGATGGATCATCTGGATGCGACAGCAACTAGCGTCTCTATTGCAGTCAAAACTGCGGACGGGTACGTTCTCCCACCCGACAGGGTTTATGATTTAAACATCCAAATTGAGGGAGACATTGGGCACATCATTAGTGTGATAGTCTGGAATGGACTTAGTTGTGATATCCTAATGGCCAAAAGAGACTGGCCCCTTGAGCACGCCCGTAATTTCCCACATGGGGAAGATGTCATTTTGCCTTCTTTCTCTGATCTTGTTCCAGAAGCAGTAAAACAAGCCCACTCTGTCAACTGAGCTTTAGCACAGTCACCTGCGCTACACCGCAGTCATGTAGGTTGAGATAAGGATTCGTTCCTATAATTCACAGTGCTGGGGAATCCCTATAACGCACTTTATTTGCCTTTAAAAGAACCCAGAACATCAAAGACCTAGAGGTACACACTAGACCGGCACCACATGGGTATTCTAACTCTACCAGTGTTAGACATTGGCTGGGAGTCAGATGGCATCACCCTTGTGGTGGATACAATGTTTGCCCTCCTACTACCAGTACTCAAGAATTGGACTTGGGCGAACCAAGGAAATGGCAGTTAATAACACATACCAACTGCTGTACAAAAAATTGTATATACATGATTACATTTCCTTGTAATTTACGATATATAGGCATGACTACCAGAATGGCCAAGACACTAATTATTGAACACCGGAGCACTATCAGATGTCATAGGTCCTCTACGAAATTGACAAACCATTACATTGAAAAGCATCACACCCCCAGTGACCTTAGATGGGTCATCTTGGAAACCATTAAGGATAATAGAGACTGTGCCATCCGGTTATTTGAGAAAGAACAGCGTTGGGGCTACAGATTGAAGACACACCAAGTTGGGCTTAATGACGACATCCCATGGACTAACTTTATCCACAGATAGGTTTATCCCATTCGTTGTTTATTGTACCTGTTTGTTTAAAATATCCCCACTTGGTTCTGATCCCTACAACACTGGGGTTCTCCTGATTATGGTGACTTTTTAGTTTGATTCACGTTTTTCTGACATTGTCTAAATTATGAGTATTATAACATTAGTTTCTCAACTAATATGTTATACACAAATCTAGATTTTGTATTTTTATTTTAGACCATCTAATAATAACAATCTGGCACAATTGAGTGCCTTGAGGTTATTCCCCTTCCAAATATGGCCTCAATTTGTATGTTGTCCTTTTCTAGTGTCTAGTATCTTCCTTGAGTAAGATAGATTCATGAGTCCTTCTACTCTTTTTATGACCTCTCCCCCTAGATAAGGCTCCGCCCACCAACCGAGCCCCACAGTGCCGGGAGCATCGAGCTGGTGTAGGTGGTTCTGCGAGACGTGGACACTTCAAAAGTAAGTGTTTTAATGCCTTTTTATTCATGTTTTGTGCCGGTTTGCCTGTACATTAACAGCTAGTCCCATTTAATGGACTCAGTATTATATCTTAGTTACATCTTTGAACTGTGTATTCGGGACCCCAGTACACGGTCCCATTAGTATTATCAGACGCGCATTATGTTGCGACGTAGGCATTTAGCCCGCAATGCGACCTTTCCTTCCTGCATCTCGTTATTCTCTGCTCAAAGGAATTCTCTGAGTGCTGTATTAATTTTACGAATAACATACTTTTCTGGTTCAATCTGCATTACCGGCCAGACATCAAGTTGCACCGTTTCACAGTAGGACGCTTACCATATGGTAACTTATTGCTCTATGTATCGAAGTGCTGAGATGTTTATACTGGATGTTTTCCTGTATTCTTGGGGGACTATGTCCAAATATGTATATTTCATCAATTAGAATGAGTTTTCTCGTGTAAGACCTTGCCCATAACAATTGTATTCAGTTGATTATAATGAGACTTATATGTCTAGATACCCTTTAAGAGAAGGCTTAGACTGTAAAACCCATATAACATAGACACATGACTTCCAGGAGAGTGTCACTGACTTAACCTATAATTGACATGATAGATGCCTCTAACCTAACAGTTCTCTATTCTATATCTATACACTTAGGGCCAGATGTAGGGAAGTAAAATTTTGCGACTTGCAATTTGCGAGTCTGACCGACCCGCAAATTGCAACTCGCAAAATCTTATGCTGAAAGGTGTCTCAGACACCTTCTGCGACTCGCTATGGGGTCACAAAGACCCACCTCATGAATATTAATCAGGTGGGTCGCATTTTGTGACCTCATAGCGAGTCCATGCATTCACAGGGATGGTGGCCTGCTGGAGACAGCAGGCCTACATGTCTGTGACTGCTTTTTTAATAAAGCAGTTTTTTTTCCTTTTTGCAGCCCATTTTCCTTAAAGGAAAACGAGCTGCAAAAAGAAAAACTTCCGAAACCATTTGGACCACTGCCTGCTCTGAAAAAACATTTTTTTCGGCATTCACAAAGGGGAAGGGGTCCCATGGGGACCCCTTCCCTTTTGCGAATGAGTTACCACCCACTTCAAGTGGGTGGTAACTGTGAGTTGGTTTGCGACCGCATTCGCGGTCACAAAGCAACTCAGCATGGCGATGCGGTTGCAAATAGGAAGGGAACACCCCTTCCTATTTGCGAGTCGCATCCTCAAATTGCGAGTACCGACTCGCAATTTGAGGTTGTGCATCGCGATCGGCCTTTTGCATGCCACAAACTGTGTTTTTCGCAGTATGCAGCATGCAAAAGGCTTCCTACATCTGGCCCTTAGACCGTATTGGACCACGGAAGCTTGGTGCTTTACCCAGTGGGGCCCATCCACTAATATGAGGAGGGTAAGCACATTTGGCATATCTGCCTTTTTGTATTTTTCTACACTGGATTTTTGTGCACATCACGGAAGGGAGATTTCACGAGTGTGCTGCTTTAATTTATTGACACTGTGCACACAATTGAATGTTTTCTATCTGTTTACGATTCATGTTTTTTGTTCTATATTCTAGGTTTCTGCTTAATGTGACATTCCCAAATATGGGTTGTATATAACTGAAGGATTAGGTAGGTGTATTGGTCCTGAAGAATCGCACCAGATCATATAGACAAACATGCGAGAAACATGTTGACCATGATTTAAGAGTAATACAGGGGATCCTGTACCTACTTTCACTATACTCCAAATTTAGAGATTTAGGGACAACTACCAACACTTTTTGTTTATTTTTTGGGGAGTTTAGACCTTATCTTATTCCCTCCCCACATTCCTGTTTTTAATCATGACAGAGGTCAGATATCTCAATAAATTACGTTTGACCTCTAGTCATTTTTAACAGCATTTCCTTTGCATACCAATCCTATATTAGTACACTCATTGACTGGCTAGTTACCATCACCAAAAGATCTCCGGCAAAGAGCCCCTTTGTGGGGCCCGTCAGGCATTGCAGTGCCGGCCTGACGAGGAGCATAGCACAATGATGAAGCATGTCACCAAATGGTGAGTGAGGGCTCTTGCTTCAAAAGATTTGGACTCCCAGGAACCTGTGAATTATAGGAAGGTATTCCTTCAGTGGAACTGTGTATATCTTTTGATTTATATATTTGATGGGAGCACTATACACAGGACCAGGACTTTGTTTCCGAACCTCCCATGTTTCTTTAGCCCCTCTCTTTTTTGTTGTGGGATAAGGAGTCTCCTTACCGTGTAATACATGTGCGGGATACACCCCAGCCTCAGCCACAATATCCTGTTAAACACGTAGCCAAAGCTCCAGTGAAGGAGATCCTCACTCAACTCAAGTACCAGAGTGTAATTGAGCCCTGTGTCTCTGCAGTGAATACCCTGTTATTTCCCGTAGCACAACCCGGCCATTCATACAGAATATAGATTAAGGTGGTCATTATGAACACGGTGGGAAACACCGCCGACCACCATGGAGGCGGTGAACAGAATACCGCTATTGGCGGTGAATGGAATCCCACCATTTAATTAATGAAAATCCCAACCCAACCAAAAATCACCAGACCACCACTCCCTGCCATGACCTTGTCAGCGGGAATCCCAGACCTCCCCACCGCACTACCGCCAAGCACACCCACATCCCACCCTCCAAATAATGTTGCACAAATCACCTTGGCAGAGAGTGGAGGCCGGACGACCATTGGCGGAAGTGACCGCCATGGGCGGCAAATGGAGCCAACAGCAAGAGGGGCACGCATTGGATAGGCGAATGAGCCACATACCTGACACACATCCACATGACCATAAAACACCCCCAGACACACCCCACAATCCTTTGCAGCAAAACTAGGACAAGAAGGCAGAGAGCACTAGAGGCAGACAGCGAACGCCAGCAGACAGGAGATGCACACCGACCCACAGCAGAGCACCCTCACCTCGTTCCCAGCCCCGACACCAACCACCACACTCACCATGTCACCCCCCAAACATCCACGCTTCACTGAAAGGGAGTTAAGGACCATGGTGGATGAGATCTTGAAGGTGGAGCCACAAATATTCAGGGCCGAGGTGCAGCACACACCCATCGCAAGGAAGATGGAGCTATGGAAGACCATTGTGAATAGGTCAATGCAGTGGGACACCATCCACGCACTAGGGACGACATCCGCAAAAAGATAGAACGACCTGCGGGGTATGGTCAAGGGCATGGCATCAAGGTACCACATCGCAGTGCAGAATACTGGGGGAGGACCGCCACCAACACCACCAGAATACACAGACTGGGAGGAAAAGGTACTGGCCATCCTGCACCCTGAGGGACTCACAGGACTCACTGGAGGAATGTACTTGGGTAAGTCACCTACAATTACCCCATATACACCATACCTGTAATGCATGTTGCACCCCACCCTACCCACACCCACCATGACCAACACCCCACCCAGGCATCAGCCACTAAATCCATCCCTCGCATGAACACAAAACCACTAACAGGCCCACATCCCTCCCCCTGTGCACAGGCACCTACCCCTGCACGTACCCACAATGGAACAACACCCCCACCACAATGCAACCCCACACTGGCGCCAAATGCAATGTCAACCTCACTGAGGCACCCTGGGAGGCCACTAAAAGTAACAACAGCACAAAATATCCCAGTCCTGTTCACCCCAAAC
The DNA here is from genome assembly GCF_031143425.1 of Pleurodeles waltl. Classification (NCBI taxonomy): domain Eukaryota; kingdom Metazoa; phylum Chordata; class Amphibia; order Caudata; family Salamandridae; genus Pleurodeles; species Pleurodeles waltl. Next base: position 856,289,397 of record NC_090448.1, read on the forward strand.
ATTCATGCAGCAGTTACAGACATGTTTATGTCCCCCAACAGGCACCACCACACATGCACCCCTGACGGAGGGGACAAGGACTGCCAGTGCCCCCCAGGGAGACAGAGGCACCTCACAGGACACTGGTGAAGGATTCTGGACACAGACGAGCAAGTAGGCCCCTCACACAGTCCTGGACTCTCACCATGCAGCATCCCCACCCAGGAAACCACTGCCACCCCTAACACCCAGTCAAGATCAGCAGCCCAGGGCAGGCGTCACCACACCAGTGTATCCAGGCCACAGACTGGTGGGACACAGGTACAGAGGCCACAGTCTCCCACTCCCAACATGCAGGAAGGCTAGGGCCCCAGTACAAGTGGTACTCCCAGACCTGTGCAGGGGACACAGGCACAGGGGGCTAGGCCCAGTGGGAGGGTGTCAGTGAGCCAGGAGGGAGGTCACCGGATAGGTGCAGCAGCCCAGGACGTGATATCAGAGGTATTGGGGGCCTACCAGCAGACCCAGGAAAGGTTGGCACAGATTGTGTCCACCCTGGAGCACAGTCAGAGGATGCAGCAGGAACAACACCAACAGGCCATGGAGCAGTGGAAAGAGCACAATGCCACAATGGCCACCATAGCAGGAGCACTGCTACAGCTAGTCAAACACAAGTCTGCCACTCACACAGGACAAGAGGCCCCCACAACAGCACCGGACAAACAGCATCAGATCATCCCGTCAGCAGAAACTCCCCAAAAACTACCCTCACAGGAAACCCAACCCTACCATGTCATCCCCTGAAGATCAACAGCAGGCACCCAAACATTCCCTCCGGCCCAGATATGGCACTGGAACCTCAGCTAAGAACAAGGCCCCCTTCAAAAAGTAACTCTGCAACAATATGCACTGCAACCATCCCACCCAATCACCAACCACACATTGCTAAGAGGCAATATGAACTGCCACCATGTTGGTCTTGAGGACACCCACCCCTAATCACTTGCCATCACTGTAAATAGTACTATTCACTCACTGCAAACAATACAACACATATCACACCTGTAACACTGCCCCCTGTGTTAAATTGTGAACAAAGTAAAGTATGGATGCAAATGGCTGAGAACTACTTTATTTTCAACTCTGTGCCTGAAGGGAGTCCTGTGTGCCAAATTGTTGGCAATGAGGAAAAGCATATAATTTCAGTCTGCCCCATGCAGAAGTGGTCCATGTATCGCATTTCATTAGCAACCCCCCCATATGACCAACCACACTGACAGTCTGTGTCACAAACCACAATGTCAGGCCCAAGTTCTACACACTTACTGGAAGTAGAGTTGTATCAGTTGGTTCCTGGAATTGACATCTTCCCCTTCCTCATCATCACCTTCACTCTCCTCCCCTCTCTGAGGTGGCTGATCTGGACCTACATCACTCTCCACCTCCAAGAGGGGGATAGAATGTCTCCCTGCCACGTTGTGCAACATGCAGCAGGCCACCACTATTCTACACACCTTTTCAGGCCCATAGGCCAGGGAACCCCCAGAGATATGTAGACAACAAAATCTAGCCTTCAGGAGACCTATAGTTCGCTCTATCACCCTCCTAGTACGTCCATGGGCCTCATTGTAATTCCTCTCTGCATCCGTCCTGGGATTCCTCACTGGTGTCAGGAGCCAACGCAATTTTGGATAGCCAGAATCACCTACCAAATGGTGCAATACAGAGTCGTCATTGTTATGCCCCTTAGTCAGGCAGGCTGCTTCTCTGCAATGTGTCAGTTAGTGAAAGGCACCCTTACCTATGATCCACCCTCTGTCCTCTTGGAGTTGTTCCATCTTCTGTGGCACACTACTGTTCCTCAACACAAAGGAATCATGGACTGATCCTGGGAACATGGTATTCACATGTGAAATGTACTGGTCTGCAGTATGTACAAATTGAATGTTCATGGAGTGAAAGTTCTTTCTATTTCTGTACACCTGTTCACTCACTCTTGGGAGGATGATCGGTATGTGGGTGCCATCAATGGCACCTATCACATGGGGGTATGTTGGCAAAGGCATAGAATTCTGACTTGACTGCAGGGAGGTCAGTACTTTGGGGAAACCTCACATAAGACTGCAGTTGTCATACAAATGCATTCAGAAATCTTGTCAGTACCATGCTGAACATTGGCTGTGAAAATCCAGCACCCATGCCCACTGTCACTTGAAAAGAGCCCGTAGCCAGGAAATGGAGTGCAGAGAGCACCTGTACTTCAGTTGGGATGGCATGCTGATTATGATTTCCCGGAGTTAGTGCAGGATCCAGTAAAGCACAAAGGGCTATATGTACCAAAGCATTTCGCCCATTGACACAGAATGGGTAAAACCCTTTGATACATCTGGCCCAAAGTTCCTGAATTGTTGCACGTGTGAGTCTATAAGTAATATTGATATGATGCTCCACCGTGGTCCTCATATCCACTAGTGGTCTGTACACTGATGGTGCCCTTCCTCGCCACAAGGGTCAGTACCTACGAGGGGTTTAAAAAAGGTGTGATGAAGACACATACATAGGCACACATTTCATCTTTTGTGTACTGCATTGTTCATTGTAGGTTCTCTACTTTAACTGCTATCTGAGAGAGATATATATGTACATCACAAGGAGGCAACAGAGTTGTTCATGTGTGCTACAATAGTGACTTGACAGAGGTCTAGGTGCTTAATGTGGCTAGTAGGGCCTGCATTGTGAGAAGTGTTTAATTTTAGATAAGTAGGTCATGGCAAAATATTTGCCCACTGTAAATCTGCCCTTTCGTTGTGGAAGTGACCTCATACCGCCAGTGGTTGATGTCACAGCGTAAGGTGGTGTTTACCACCATTCACACCCTCATTGGTTAACATGGATGGCAATGGGGAATCCTGGCATGTCATGATCACCGCCCGCGGTGACGGTGTACACCGCCGCGGAACGTACGTGCGTTCGTCATCGTTTATTTAATTGACCCCCTGATCTTGTGCGGACAGGTACTACACTGTGTGTACTGCTGTGGCTTGCCTCTGGCTATGGATGTGCCTCGTGTCACAGGGGAAAGGGCTCCAGCCTTCACCCAGGAGGAACTGGAGAAGCTAGTGGGTGGGGTCCTGCCCCTGTACCCAAAACTTGACGGTCGGCCAGAGGTACAGGTGAGTCTGGGTTTGGGAGCCAGTGTGTGTGTGTAATGGATGGCGTTGACTGGACGTATGTGTGCAACTCTGTGCCTGCATGGGCCATGGGGCATGACATGCTGCGTGCGTATGTCATGTATGTCTGACAGTACTGTCCGTCCCATAGTGGACGATTAGCCAGCTGTACCTATCTTGAAAGTGCCTGACCTCTGTGTTCCATTTCTGTGTCACCATTTTAGGTCAGCGCCCACCAGAAGAGGGGACTTTGGCGTGCCATCACCAAGAAGGTGCGGACCCTGGGGGTCTACAACCGGCGGAGCACCCACTGTCGAAAGAGGTGGGAGGACCTGTGGCGCTGGGCACGTAAGATCAGTGAAGCCCAGCTGGGGAAGTCCTCCCATCATCGAAGGGGTGCCTGTCGAGCAATGACCCCCCTCATGCGACGGATTCTGGCAGTGGCATACCAAGACCTTGATGGGCGCTTGAGGGCTGCACAGCAGTCACAAGGGGTTGAATACTCAATTCACAGGCTTCAGTATGGAAGTATGTCTGGGTGTACATTAGGGTGCATGCTGCTTAGAGTCAGGGACTTTGACTGGTGTCCATAAACTTTATGGTCCCCAAAGGGTGTAGGGGTGTCTTTGCCAGGTCTCCCATACGTCGCATCCTTAGGTATTACAGGGGATGGGTCTAGAGCAGTACTCTAGTCAGTTGTCAGGGGCATGGCCATGGGCATAGTGTACGGTGCTGCCTGTTGGGTGTGTCTTCTGGGTGGCTGTATGTCTGGCCATTATGTACCTCCATTCAGCTATTTACAAGTGTCTCTCCTGTTTTGTCTCCCCATCCCTGTTCTCTTGTGTTGTTTTGGAACAGCATCAACATCTGGCAAGGGAGCTGAGGCACCGGTAAGTGGGGAGGCAGCGGCCCACGGATCCTCAGAGGCAGAGACAGCCGATGCCCAGGCGACCAGTGGTTGGGAGGGCGAGGGGAGTTCCACGGGGAGGCAACTACAACAGGGTGTAGTGACGCCGAGACACCCTCCGATGGGGGCTCCCCGGCGTTGGCGGACCCTAGTGGCCACACCACTACCGTCACATCTTCAGCTACCCCCATTCCATCACCGCCCTCCCTTCTGCTCCCCACCGACTTGCCCGTGCCCACCCACCCAGAAAGGTGGGCATCTCCTTCACCCCAGGCACCTCCTACCCTGCCCCAGTCAGCCCTGCTGCCGTCACAGAGGAGGCTATTGACCTCCTGAGAAGCATCGCTGTAGGGCAGACAACCATCGTCAATGCCATCCAGGGGCTAGCGTCGGAGGTGCAGCAGACAAATGCCTATCTGAATGGCATTCCCAGCCCTACAGAGATCTTTTCAGGCTCTGGCCTCCCCTCTGACGGCAGCCAGTTTCCCTGGCCATTCAGTCCCCCCTCCAACCTCCTAAACCCCTTTCAGAACCCCACTCCCTTCACCCGTCCAAGGCACTCATTCAGACACGCAGTCAAGCACATCAACACACAGGAAACACACTTCTAAATACAAGCACCACACCTCCCACCACAAGCATTCACACAGCCAAACGACACATGCACACACAACAACATCCACTTCCCCCAGTGTGCCCACCTCTTCCGCCTCCCAATCTGTCCCCTCTACATGCACACCCTCATGCACTGCATCTTCAGTCACTGTTGCTGCTAGTCTTCCTGCACTCACCAAAATAGCAGACATCCATACATGCACCCTATACACCACACCTGCACTCACTACCACTACTCTAGTTGACACATGCAGCACACTCACCACACTTGCAGACACCCACACAACATACATCCACACTAGCTTTCTGTCTTCTCCCACTGTGTCCTGCTCCTCCAAAATCACACAAACGCACCCACCCATCAGACATCCACCACACCACAGCATACTGTCCAGTCACCTGCACCCACTACACACACCCCTACACCGCAAACATCCACACCCTCTGCCTCCACTCCCACGCCCTCATCCACGACCACCCCAATTACTCCAAAAAACGTTTCCTCTCCGTGATGACCTCTTCCAACCCACTGGACCACCCCGTCTTGTCCCCAAACGTGCCACCTCCGTGCCCTTTCCAATCTTTCCACATCACTGCCCACCCCTGTCCGCCCTTTACATTCCCATGCCCCTACCACAGATAAAAAGAAGTCCCAGACTGAGTACACCTGGCTCCAGCCGATCAAAACAGCCCCCACCCCTTTCAAAAGACAAACCCACCCCCCCTTCACCTTCCAAATGAAAGTCCAATGCCCACCCCCGTCGCAAACCCCACTCCCACCAACCTCTGCCCCCGTTCCGTGAGGTTACTGGATGTCCATATGTTGCCCCAATAGGTGGAGTACCATGCACTTGTGGGAGTCAGGTTGGCTCAGTTGTGGCCCATGGCGATTGTAGCCATACAGACTGGACATTGGCCCTTTTTGGACTGTTTGGCTCTGTGAGCTTCAGCAATAAAGTGTCTGTGTCGCCTGTGTTTCGGCGGCACGCCATTGTACCCTGGTCTTTTGTTTCATTGTTCATGGGTGTGGGGTATTTGTGTGTACAATGGTCAAGTTGGATTAGCCTTGTGTCGGGTAAGTACCTCTTGCTGTGGGGTGTATGACGTGTGCTGCTGTGAAGGGTTGGGAGGCGTTGTAGGGTGGGTGGGTATGTGACTTTGCCCTTTCTGTGTCGTAGGTTGTGGTACTTACTGTTGTCATCTTCATCAGCTTTCTCATTCGTGGAGGTATATGGCAAGGAGCAGGGCTGGCATGATCTGCAGCTCTCTATCCATGTCTGGTTTGGCGCGTTGTGTGACCCTCCGGTGAGTGTTTCCTTATATTTGGTTCATTTCCGCCTGGCTTTGCATGGCGGTGGTTCCTGTCCCGGAACTGGCGGCGGACTAGTGGTTCATTATTTGATGGGCGGGTTGGGCCTTTCCGTCGGCCTGTGGGCGGACTTTGCCGTCGTCGTCAGCACTCCTCTACTGGCGGTGGGTGGTTGGCGGGATGCCTGTGTTTCGTTTGGTTCATTATTTGGCAGTCCGGCCCGCTCCTCTGTTGGCAGTTTCTGCTGCCACCGCCGGCAGCGCGGAACAGACTGCCATGTTCATAATGAGGGCCTAAGATTATAGGCACTTAAACAGACATCCATGCACATACGCAATACAAAATTCACACAGCACAGCACTAATTAACAACCTAGTGCATAAGAATCATAAAATAACCTTGGATATCTCCAATTGTTTTTTCTGCCAAAACTTAGCACACAAAAGTCGGGACCTGAGTGCATCCTCATTTGGCTCACAAGAACATTTCTGTTGTTTGCCTCAAGGCTATGAGAACAGCCCAAGGCTGTTCTCAGCCCGTGTTACATCGATATTGCATGACATTGATCCTGAGGCATTGTCTTATGTAGATGACATCTATCTCACAAATGACGACCTCAACGTTCATCTTGCCAGGGTCGATTGGATTGTTCTGGGATTCGCAGCCCTTGGTTACAAATTTAATTTTAGGAAAACTAAAATAGCCTTTCTCAGTGTATTGTTCCTGGAATACGAGCTATTGAGCGAGGGCAAGAGCCTGGCCCTGTACTTTTTGGAGAAATGTGCTCAACTCCAGCCACCAAATACTATCAAGAAACTACAGTCTTTGCTTGGTTTCTTCAATTTTGGTAGAACGTGCATCCCTGACTATGCACAATGCATCAAGCCATTGCAGAACAACACTTTGCACCCACAGCAAAAAATCTAACTGCAGTACAGATGGCTGTCATCAAGGAGAGGCCACTTGTCCAAGGGAAACACATTATTGTCATTACCCCAGTGCCAGCATTAGAGGCTGTCACCAACGCAAGATTTCCTAATTCTAAAGCATTACTTCCACGCTGGATTCAGTGGGCAACCTCCCTGCCTGCCACTAATGTTGATTACATCTTTGATCCAAAACTTCAAACACAAGAATTTCTCTAGTACGAACAGGAGTACCCCGCACCTCTAGACATTTTGCCACTTGACAGATATCATACTGTCATTTACACTGATGGTTCAGCACAACTAGCTGTAGGTACTAAATATCAGTACTCAGATGCTTGCGCAGCCCTGAGTGGAATGATGAAGGAGGGTATATTCCACCCTCACAATACCTATACACAGACTCTGGGGGACTGCACAGGTCAGCTGGCTGAATTTAAAGTCCTTATTTTAGCGCTAGAACAAACTGATCCAAGACAACTCACTTTGATTGTCTGGCATTTGTACATCTGTGTCCAGTCCCATACAGATTATCTTAATCATTGGCGCGGGTTCAGTGACTCCAAAGGAAACACCATAAAACACAGAACTCTGTGGGGAAGGGTGGCTGATCTTAGGATAAGTTACAGAGTGCTCATGTAGTTCATACATTGGGCCACCAATGCGTAGGAGTTCACGTTATAAGCAACACTTTGGCTGATAATGGAGCCAAATCCGCAGTAGCTATGGCTTCTGTTGCTGCAGTGACTCGTTCCCAGGCGAGATTGGATAATTACATTTTGGCTACTATGAAAGATTCAACTGAAGACAAGCCTCTCCCAAAAGCATACCCTATAAAGTATTCGTACCACATCAGTTTACAGAATATTGCCTTTGCAAAACTTCCTGGGGTTGGGGATCGAGGCATCCCCAACCAAGACCAGAGATAAGATGTAATCAAAGCAGTGCATGAGGGTGTTGCCTCTGCACATGCTGGTGTTGCGGCCACTATAACACTCTTAGAGAGTGGCCAGGCCTGTACAAACAGACCAATCAGTATGTCCTTTGGTGTGACATTTGCCAGCAGATAAAGAGTTCAAACATAAAACGCCCACCACAGACATCCCTATCAGTGTCCGTCAGGCCACTACAATGTGTGTGCCTGATGGTGCATACAAATACATCTTAGTCGCTATAGATTCTTGTTCTAGATTCCTGTGGGTATGGCCTCAGCGGTTGGCTGACGCTTGAACTATTATAAAAGACTTGCTGATCTTTATTGGTACATATGTGGTTGCACCATTCCATTCAGACCAAGGCCCTGCCTTTGCCTCTAAGGCATTCAGGGACACCATGAGGACAACAGGAGTTGAATTCCATTTCTCCTCACCCTACCATCCTGAGGGAAATTTGGTTGTGGAGAGGAGGAATTAAGATCTAAAGCAGTCCTTAACAGCTAGAATATCTGGCTCTGTCCGCAGCTGGCTTCATCACCTATATAGGGGCCAGAGAGCACTGAATAATCTGCCAAGATGGTCCTTTGGAGGACACCCTCCTTATGAGGTTCTCTTTGGGATGCCTATGTATATACCAGATCTAGATGTCCCTGGTTTGGTGGAAGCAGATATATATGTTTAAACGGCAAAATAGAGGTCTTTCTCAGTGGAAGCGAATGTGACACTACTGTTAATCATTCAATGATTTTCAAACAAGTGTCCCTTCATGGCCTTTGCAATGCGAGGGTCACAAACTTGGCCTGTTTTGGAAAGGGTACACCTGTCCCTTTGATTCGTCCAGCATTTCATGTACTTTCCAATGGAAGTTATGTGGTACTGAATGAACAAAGCTGTTGTGGTATGAGACCAGGAATTACCTACTCAATTTCAGTCTCTAAGATTGTAACGTGTTACGGATGTATTTTATTCCTCCCACAAAAAAGATAGGAGTAGCAGAAATGTGGCCTCACATTGATACTATTAATGTAAATTATGACAAGCTGAGCAGACAAAAGGTGCTACTGTTCCAGAAACAAGTTGCGTTGACATCAGCTAGAGAGACATATGCTCTCCAGACAGAAAGATCATCAGCCAAGATAAAATCCCTATTAAATACCAACTTCCCCAAGCACTAAGGAGAGCTGGTATCCAGAATATTCAATGCTTCGAGCAGTACAGGGATTGGGCACTTCTTTAAGACTGTCAGGTCTGGATTTGTGTCCGTCTTCCAGACTGTCTTCAGAGTCATTCCTTCAGCCATCCATTCATTCATTTTGAGGGTGTTTTGTGGCTTCCCTGTGACTTTGGCCTTGATCAGCGGTATACTACTGCTGTTGTTCCTGATTTGCAGTGGTTGTGCCTTCCCAGCTAAGCGGAGTGATGGAGCTACTACTGCCATCCCAGCTGTGTCATGATCACATGGTACAGTTCTTTGGGGCTCAGTTGCTGGAAGAATTGGAGCATGCTTGATCACTGTCACTCTGACCAGTCCTATGGTGTGTGCCATCAGTCTTTCATTACACCTGGTGCCTCTTTGAACATGTACCTTTGGTGTTCCTTGAGGTTCCACCAGTGCCTCCTGTGGACAAAGAACTGCTGATGTTCCTGATGAGGGTTCATTCATGGTTGTGTCCAATGACACAAGGCCACTTACACGCCATCCTTGGTGGACTATCTGACTCCTTTAGCCACTTTGGATGGTGCTGCCCTCACGGTTGATCCTGCGTCTGAGGCTGCTGTGCACCGTGGATCCATCTGTCAAACCTGTCATCGATCTAATATCTGATGATGGGGCTTCTTTCCTGAATGCCCTTACTTTTGATGGCTTTGAAGACATTCTTCAAGATCATGACTACTGTTAAAACAATTTGACCATTGGCCTATTATAAAGTTTCAAAGTTTTGCCACCATTGCCTTTAACGTTGGCCTGCTGTGCTTGTCATGGTTGACATTGTGTCTCTTTGTATGTTTTAGCTATTTTTAACAAGTTTTTAATTAGATTTTGGTTATATTTTAATATGATTATAGCTTGTTTTAGTCCAGAGCATTTTAGCTTGGGTTGATTCAACTTTTCTGGCGTTATCATTATGGCATCATACTTGTTCCGGCAAGGGGGAGGGTATAGTGGATCCTAATTGGTTTTATTGGGAATCAGGAGATAGCTTACCATTCTGACTTGCAGGCCTGTGCCCCCATCACTTAGTGACTATTAACCTACTTAGACTGCTCTGTTTTAGCAACTTTATTTAATGATTGCTTCCAAGAAGGATGCTATGTTTGTAGTAAGAAAGACGTTTTCATTACATACTATCAATGCCACTCTGTAAAGGTACCTTTTCAGGGAATTGTTTATATAATTGCCACCCTAAGCATGCCTTCTTATCTATATTTTGGGAACGTACCTGCGTCAGGGGTCCTACAAGATGTGGATAAATACATCTCACACAGACAAGATTATCAGAGCGATTCCTACAACACTTCACCAACGTAATCTATGCTACACGTTGCCTTGATGCAGACCCAGCCTTCATGCCCCCAAGGAGTCTGATCTAGAAACCTCATTCCAAGGTAAAAAGGGTTGGGGGGCTCTGCTCATGGACATGGTACTCGCAGATTGGGTTTAACACTTAGCTCTCTTTAGGGTAGAGATTATGTTAGTTATGCTAGGGTATTACAGCTTATTTCACATTTTATGTTATTGCAAGATGGTAGGGGTCTTTATATTCATGACTCTCATTTTTCCATTTCTGTTTCTTGCATTGTTCTTTATCCTACTCATTACAGCCCATGCAATTTACCATAGATTGCAGTCTTGTTATTAAAACCTATTGGAAACTTTACTGCATCTCTTTTATTGCCTGTATGTGACCGAGACCTGTTGCTCATGTGAGGAAAGGGAAATCTCCACGTAACCATGACTCCCCTGAGATGTTGCACTCTTGAGTCCATGCATAAAGGCTGCCACAAATCACCTTTTACTGTTTGGGTTTTGGTGAGGTACTGCTAGTGAGCCAGCAGGGCTGGGCCAACAGCTGCAACTTGTTGTAGGATTGATCTAATCACCTACAAACAAAAGTGCTGTCATCCCTAAACCAGCAGTCTTTTCTAGAGCAAACGTCCAACTACGACATGCCATATGGGCATGCATGGTGTAGGAATTGTCCCCCTGATATAGCTATTGTCTTCATATGATGTGTGTGTTCTTGAGTTTTGTCAGTGCAGACATGGAGTGAGTTGAGTTGTGATAGTTTTCTTTGCATTTGAGTGTGCATGTATTCATTTAGGTGTGTCAGTCACTGCTGGCTGGTGTAGGGGTTTGTTCAATCGACTGTTAGTTCTGTGTGCTTTGTTGACTTGCCCTGCCCCATTGTGTGACTGTGCATGACAAATGGTATTGGTATTGCTTGTCATTAGATCTAATTGGGGCCAATTCCTGTGTGTGTGTTGTTTGTGGCCCTGTCCAACATGATATGTGCCCCAGTGCAGCCTCCTTCCATGTATGGTCCTGATGCTTCCATCCCAGCTGTGCAGGTATTGGGATGATCTGAAGGGATGGGGGAAATGGGGGTTGGGGTTTGGGCTTGGGGGGGGTGGGGTGGGTTTGGGCTTGGGAGGGGTAGCCTTCTAGGGAGGGACGGGCTTCTTCTTGGTGGGGGAGGAACATAGGTACTTGCAAGGGGGCAGGAGAGGCTTTAGAGGTCAAATGGATGGCCTTTGGGAGGGAAACTGTTCTTTTGGGGGTGGTATGGGGGCAAACAGGGGTAAGGTCAAGTTCACAAAGGAAAACTTTCTTAGACACACGGGGACAGGATTCAGAAGGGGGTTAGGATTTGGAGGTTGAGGTAGTGGGTGACGTGTGGGTGTGGATATTTTGGGTGTGTTGGGTTTATGAGAGGTGTGCTTGTGTGTGTATTTTCGGTGGGTGAGTGAGTCTGCAGGTGTGGTGACTGGGGCGGATAATTGAGGGTCTGCTGAGGTAGTGTCTGTGGGAAGGATGGGTGTGCTGGCTGTATCAGTGACTGTTGATGTGGTGTCTGTAGGTGTGCCAGATGTTGTGTGTGTGATACTGGGGGTGGGGGAGTGTCTGGGCAAGTCGTGACTGTAGCTGTGTCTGCGGGTGGATGTTGTTTGTGTGCATGCTGGTGTGTCTTGTGGTGCTTGTGTTCCTTTGCGCTCCCTTTACTGTTGAGGTGGATGCATGCGAGTCTGTCTGTTTGCTTTGCGTGGGTTTGGGAAAGGGGTATTTGGACTGGGAAGAGGAATGTGGAGGGGAGATGGATAACAAGGGGTGACTGGCTGAAATCAGTGTGGAAGCCAGAACCTGAAAACATCTCTGTAGGCCAGCCACTGCACCGTGATTGGCCTCCAGGAATGCATTCCTCTACTGTACTTTGCTTGTCAGTCCCTGGACGGACTTCAAGGTAGCAGACTGACCCACAGAGATCAATTTTAGGAGGTCAATAGACTCCTCACTGAGGGCAGCAGGGATAAGAGGGGCTGGGCAGAGGTGCCTGTGGCAACAGAGTCATCCACTCTTTTGGGTGAGCGGGCAAGACAATGTGGGTGGGAAGAAACAGGGAGGGTGGTTATATAATGGAGGGCAGTGGGCACAGATGCTACTGGGGGGATTACGATAGGTCTTCCTCCACTAGGGAGTGGCCACTGGAGGATGAATCTGATGATGTAGCTGCAGATCTGGTCTCCCCCAAGGCACTCCATTCACTCTCCAGGCCACTGGGTCCATCCGTGTCTGTGGTGCCTTGACCCATGGTCCCTTGGCCACATGCTTTCCCACTTGGCTCGGCCCTGTCTCCTTTGCCTGCTGGTGCTGATGCCGCCAAAACAAAGTGAAGTAGGGTCATAACATGGACAAGAAACCTCTTCAATCACTACTCTGAGAGACAAAACATACCATCATGTCAAGTGGCCTATTGCATGAAGTGCCAGAAAAGTGCACCATAATGTGTCAATACAAAACCATGCATGCCATCTGGAATTACAAAGGTTACACATGAGCAAATCGTGGTCTCAGACAACTACAATTGCATGGGCGAAGTCTAGCTACCACACTAAGCATACCACAACTAGGTGACCACTCCACCCCAAACTTGTGCCACATGTAACACACCCCCATGAACCAGTAGCCAACAATTGGATTCCAATGTAATGTACCCTACCAATTATACAGTCACAAGTCTATGCACATGTTAGAAATGGGGTATTTGGTTGGCAGTCAGGTTACCCCCTGTCCAAGCAAGGACCGTCACTCTAGTCAGGGTAAGTCACACAAAATCCAGATTATCCTGTGCCCACCTTCTGGTAGCTTGGCTGAACTTAGAATGCAATGTGTAAAGTATTTGTGCAATAAATCATACACTACCACCATATAGCACCACAAAAATACACCACACAGTGTTTAGAAAAATATACATATTTATTTGATATGATGCAGGCCAAAAAAATTAAAATGCAATAAGTAGATTTTGAGATATCACTATAAAAGTGATATAAAGTGTCTGAAGTCTTTGCAAAACAAGTAAATGTCTCTTAAAAACAATAAAGGTCTCTTGCAAGCCCAAAGCACCTGGTTCGCGTGCAAAATCTCTGCAAGTGACTGCAGAGGAGGCGATGCGTGGAAAACAGGGAGGTGTGCGTCGGTTTCGTCCCTTCACACACTCACTTGCATTGTTATTTTTTCCGCAGGGGAAGGCTTTCTGTAGTTTTCCGGCACGCGGACTTGGTTCCTCTTTGGGTTGCGGGGGTTTCTGGCACCCCGGGGACTGTGCGTGGAAACCTGGGCTTGCAGAGCGAAGTCACAAGCGCTGCGTTGATCCAGTGAGTGTTGCGTTGAAATTTCTCCTGCATGGCAGGCACTGCATTGATTCCTCTTTGGAAGTCGGGCTTCGTCTTCCCAGGTCGGCTCTGCGTCGATCCGGTGGGCCATGCGTCGAAGTTCCGGTCGCAACGCAGGCTCCACGTCGATCTTCTCCTTGCGAAGTCGTGCTGCATCGTTCCAGCGTGCGGTTAATTTCTCACTGCGGGGCAGGCTGTGCGTCTTTTTTAGCAGGCTGTGCATCAAATTTTCGCTGCACAAGGAGTGCAGTTGCAGGAGTGAAGTCGTTTTGGTCCTGAGACTTCAGGGAACAGGAGGCAAGCTCTATCCAAGCCCTTGGAGAGCACTTCCCAGCACAGCTAGAGAGCAGCAAGGCAGCAGGGCAAAAGCAGGGCAACTGCAAGCCAGCACTCCTTGTCAGAAAAGCAGTCCCAATGAGTCCTTTGGGCAGCCAGGCAGTTCCTCCTTGGCAAATCTGGTATAGGGATTCTTCTCCAGCAGGTTTCTTGTCCAGAAGTGTCTGTGAGGTAGAGTGTCTACCCCAAGAAGTGTTTAAAGTCTGTGGTTTTGGGTCCTCTTCTTATACCCATTTTGGCCTTTGAAGAAGGCTTACTTCAAAGAAAAGTCTCACTTGTTTGTAAAATCCTGCCTTGCCCAGGCAAGGCCTCCGACACACACCAGGAGGTTGGAGTCTGAATTGTGTGAGTGCAGGCACAGCCCTTACAGGTCCGAGTGACCACTCCTCCCCTCTCTCCTACCACAGATGGCTCATCAGAATATGCAGCTTACACCCCATCCCCCTTTGTGTCACTGTCTGGAGAGAGGTGCAAACAGCACAACTGTCAAACTAACCCAGACAGGGAATCCACAAACAGGCAGATTCACAAGATGGTTCAAGCAAGAAAATGCCCCCTTTCTAAAAGTGGCATTTTCAAACACATACTCTTAAAATCAATTTTACTAAAAGATGTATTTTTCAATTGTGAGTTCAGAGATCCCAAACTCCAAATGTCTATCTGCTCCCAAAGGGAATCTACGCTTTAATCATGTTTAATGGCAGCCCCCCGGTTAACCTATGAGAGAGATATGCCTTGCAACAGTGAAAAACGAATTAGGCAGTATTTCACTGTCAGGACATATAAAACACAATAGTATATGTCCTACCTTAACCATACACTGCACCTTGCCCATGGGGCTACCTAGGGCCTACCTTAGGGGTGTCTTGCATGTAGGAAAAGGGAAGGGTTGGGCCTGGCAGGTGTGTACACTAGCCAAGTCGAATTTATAGCTTAAAACTGCACACACAGACACTGCAGTGGCAGGTCTGAGACATGATTACAGAAATACTTATGTGAGTGGAACAACCAGTGCTGCAGGCCCACTAGTAGCATTTGATTTACAGGCCCTGGGCACCTCTAGTGCACTTTACTAAGGACTTACTATTAAATCAAATATGCCAATCATGGATAAACCAATTAACAGTTACAAGTTACACAGAGAGCATATGCACTTTAGCACTGGTTAGCAGTGGTAAAGTGCTCAGTGTTTAAAAGCCAACAAAAACAGGTCAGGAAAAATAGGAAGGAGGAGGCAAAAAGTTTGGGGATGACCCTGCAAAAAGGGCCAGGTCCAACATCACCCACCACCAGCCTAAAGCAAGGGGAGAACAATCACTATCTTGATGAACTTCCCTGATTGAGGTGATAGAACACGGACCCAGGCCCACAACAGCAGGGGCATGTTCCAGTTCTACGCCTTCCTGACTCCAACTGGATCCCTCTGTCCATACTCTCAGGGCCCACTGAGCCAAACCATGGGGAACCTTCCTCCTCACCTGCGGATACCATCTGTGCAGCACCTAACTTTACTTTGCTCACAGATGTATCCCAGGGGCCAGAAAGTACCACCAGGGCCAACACAGTGGTGTTGCCCACTCCACCCCTGGGGTGTGACTCTTGTCCCCCCCAGGGGTAACTCTGTCCACCAGGACAGCAAGCCACAGTGCCCACTGACAGCTGTGAGGGATGAGAGCCAGGCCCCAGGCCTCTAAAAGATCCCTAACCACTGTGACTGTGGTGAGTGGGGGGCAGTAGCCCCAGGTGCTCGGTACCCTTTGACCAGTCTCCCTTCCACCAGGTCAGGGATGACAGCCTGACCTTGGTCCTCCCCTCTGGGGCTCTGTATCATCCCTCCCGGAGCGGCACCCCCAGAGTCCAAATTGTCAGGGTGCCTATAGAAGTAGTCCTGCACAATTCTTCCACCAGTGCAGGGGTGTTAACCTGCAACTGGTCTTCCAACCTGGGGTCTGTACCTTCAGGTTGGACTAGGGCCAGGGGTGAGGCTTCCCTTCCCCTGCCCTCCCTTCTGGGGTCTGGCACCCCGCAACTAAGAGTGTCCCCCAGAAGATGACATAGTAGGGGCACTGTGAGCAGTAGATCCTTCCTCCAGGTCAGTTGGGACACCCTGAACCTGACCTTCCAGTCCAGGGTCTGTACCCTCAGACAGGACCACTGCCTGGCAACACAGGACTTTCTGGTGGGCACACCTACACTCCACCAAGTCAGAGTTTACCCTCTGAACCTTTTCCATCAACCCAGAGTCACTACCCTGAGGCTGAACCATTGCCTGGCACACCAGGACTTCTTGGAGTGCACACTGACCCCCCACCAGGCCAGAGTTTAACCCCTGAACCTAGTCATCCAACTCAGAGTCACCACCCTGAGTTTGAACTATTTCCTGGCACACCAGGACTTCCTGTGGGCCACACTTACCCCCCCAATGGACACACCGTCCCCAAAGGCCAAACAAGAGTCTGGCGGGCGCAGGTCTCCTGAACTCTGCCCATCTGGCAGAGTCTGGATCACCCCAAACCAGAAATGGTCTTACCTAGGTCATTCCTGAGGGGCTCTGCTCTCAGAGCTGACCCCTGACCCTCCAGGTCCTCCATCGGGGTCCACTGCCCCCTCTCAACCCTCAGTCTGGACTTCTGCACCCCTTCACTAGGAGGGGTACTGCCAGACACCAGAACTGGTGGGATGCTGGCTACAGCCACCCCTCAAGTTCTTCTGACACTGCGGGGTCTCCCTCAACAGGTGGCCCTACGGTACAGGCTAGGCTCCCCTCATGGCGTTCCCTCATGGAACCCTCCAGGACCTGGTACCAGATCTCGGGCACCCTGGGCCTCAGCCCATTCCCATTCCCTCGCCTCTGAGACTGAACATGGGGTCCCTCACCCATCCCACTACACTGGGACCTACCTGGGACACTGCAATCCTTTCCCACCTCACCTGGTTGGGAAACACCTAAACCACTCCCTTTACGAGCACCCCCAAGTGCCTCTTCAGACCCTCTGGTACTTACCCAGAAGTCTGCTTCCCTTGTAAGCTCCCTGGGGTCAGAGAACTCACACTCCACCTGGTGTTGGCGTAGCTCTGGAAATAAGGACTAGACATATGCTCTCCAGCAATTACATCACTCAGCCCCTCACATGTATTAACCAAAGTACCCTTCACCTACCCATCCAGTGACTCAGTCTTCAAAAAGCACTCCCCATCAACCTCCTGAGATTGGTGAGACAGTATCTGACTGTCCCTGACACTTAACCCACACTCCTCTGGGATGTCTCCACACTCCATACCCAGGGCATCCACCAGGGGGGAACCCTTCTCCCTGTCACTCTCCTCTAGAGCCAGTAAAGTGTCCCTCCCCCAGTAGGAATATGACTCCCTGTGTCAGTTCCCTAATCCTCTTCAGGGACCCTGTGCATAACGGGAACTACCTCATACTCCTGAACCTCCTGGTAGGTGTCCACTCCCTTCTTCAAGTAGAACACCACATCTCTGGGCATGTGCACTTCTTCAGCAGTACTGGATACAAGATTGTTGCTGCCACCATCTGAACTGGACTCAGCCCTTATGGCTTCCAGTTTCAGCTCTTCACAGCTCAGCTCCTGAGCTGCAGTCCTTTCTATTTCCGGGGCTAAGGCTCTCTTTGCCTCAGCCCTCTCAATCTCATTATCTAGCTGTTCCAGCCTCCGCTCTTGAGCTATGAGCCATTCATCTCTTACTGGTTTTCTTTTCTCATCCGAATAGTCCTCCTCCTCATAACCCTTCTCAGGCTCATTACTCCTTTGATTCTTTGCTGCCGGTTCCTCTGCCCATTGTGCTTCCCCCAGGCTACAAAGTTAACCAGCAGTTCCATCTTAGTGGATATCCTTGACATAGCCAGTCCCCTTTCTCTGCAAAGCACCCTCAGCTCAGCCATGGTGAGGGATTCAACAAGGACAAGGTTTGACTCATTGTAGTCTTCTGTGAAGCTGGGGTCCATTCCCAATCTGGTAAGATATCACAGGTAAAACCCAAAACCAAAGTCCAAAAAACCAACAATATATTCAGGAGACCATCAGAGAACCAAAAGCAAAAAGATGAAAAATCAAGTTGACCTTCCACTGTGAGTAGGTAGTGAATACTTAGCTACTGTTTGTCACTGCACAAATACATGTCCTATCCTCGCCGCTGATTACCAATGTTAGAAATAGGGTCTTTGGTTGGCAGTCAGGTAATCCCCTGTCCAAGCAAGGACCCTCACTCTAGTCAGGGTAAGTCACACACAATCCAAATTATCCAGTGCCCACCCTCTGGTAGCTTGGCACTGATCAGTCAGGCTTAACTTAGAAGGCAATGTGTAAAGTATTTGTGCAATAAATCATACAATACCACCATATAGCACCACAAAAATGCACCACATATTGTTTAGAAAAATATATAATATTTATCTGATAGGGTGCAGGTCAAAACGATTGAAATACAATAAGTAGATTTTGAGATATCACTATAAAAGTGATATAAAGTGTCTTAAGTCTTTGCAAAACAAGTAAATGTCTCTTAAAAACAATAAAGGTCTCTTGTAATGACAAAGTACCTGGTTCGCATGCAAAATCCCTGCAAGTGACAGCAGAGGAGGCAATGCGTAGAAAACAGGGAGGTGTGCGTCGGTTTCGCCCCTTCGCGCACAGACTTGCGTTGTTGTATTCCCCACAAGGGAAGGCTTTATGTCATTTTCCGGCATGCAGACTTGGTTCTTCTTCGGGTTGCCGCGGTTTCTGGCGCCCCGGGCACTGTGCGTGTAATCCTGGGCTTGCGGAGCTAAGTCACAAGCGTTGCTTCGATCCAGTGGGTGTTGCGTGGAAATTTCTCCCATGTGGCAGGCGCTGCATTGATTCCTCTCTGGAAGTCGGGCTGCGATGTTCTGGGTCGGCTGTGCATTGATCCGGTGGGCTGTGTGTCGAAGTTCCGGTTGCAACGCAGGCTCCACGTCGATCTTCTCCTTGCAAAGTTGCGCTGCAACGTTCCGGCGTGTGGTAAATTTCTCACTGCGCGGCAGGCTGTGCATCGTTTTTAGCTGGCTGTGCATCAAAATTTTGCTGCACAAGGAGTCCAGTTGCAGGCATGAAGTCTTTTTGGTCCCAAGACTTCAGGGAACAGGCGGCAAGCTCTATCCAAGCCCTTGGAGAGTACTTCTCAGCACAGCTAGGGAGCAGCAAGGCAGCAGGACAACAGCAAGGCAGCACTCCTTGTCAGAAAAGCAGACCCAGTGAGTCCTTTGGGCAGCCAGGCAGTTCCTCCTCGGCAGATCTGGTTCAGGTATTCTTAACCAACAGGTTTCTTGTCCAGAAGTGTCTGTGAGGTAGAGTGTCTACCCCAAGAAGTGTCTAAAGTCAGTGGTTTTGGGTCCTCTTCTTATACCCATTTTGGCCTTTGAAGTAGGCTTCAAAGAAAAGTCTCACTTGTTTGTAAGATCCTGCCTTGCCCAGGCAAGGCCTCAGACACACACCAGGGGGTTGGAGTCTGCATTGTGTGAGGTCAGGCACAGCCCATTCAGGTGCGAGTGACCACTCCTCCCCTCTCTCCTAGCACAGATGGCTCATCAGAATATGCAGGCTACACCCCAGCCCCCTTTGTGTTACTGTCTGGAGAGAGGTGCAAACACCCCAACTGTCAAACTAACCCAGACAGGGAATCCACAAACAGGCAGAGTCACAAAATGGATCAAGCAAGAAAATACCACCTTTCTAATAGTGGCATTTTCAAACACAATCTGAAAATCAATTTGATTAAAAGATGTATTTTTCAATTGTGAGTTCAGAGGTCCCAAACTCCACATGTCTATCTGCTCCCAAAGGGAATCTACGCTTTAATCAGTTTTAAAGGCAGCCCCCAGGTAAACCTATGAGAGAGGTAGACCTTGCAACAGTGAGAACCAAATTTGCAGTATTTTACTGTCAGGACATATAGAATAGTATATGTCCTACCTTAACTACACAATGCACATGGGGCTACCTAGGGTCTACCTTAGGGGCAACTTACATGTAGGAAAAGGGAAGGGTTAGGCCTGGCAAGTGGGTATACTTGCCAAGTCGAATTTACAGTTTAAAACTGCACACAGAGACACTGCAGTGGCAGGCCTGAGACATGATTATAGGGCTACTTATGTGGGTGGCACAACCAGTGCTGCAGGCCCACTAGTATCATTTGATTTACAGGCCCTGGGCACCTCTAGTGAACTTTACTAAGGACTTACTAGTAAATCAAATATGCCAATCATGGATAAACCAATTAACAGTTACAATTTACACAGAGAGCGTATGCTCTTTAGCACTGGTTAGCAGTGTTAAAGTGCTCAGAGTTCAAAAGCCAACAAAAACAGGTCAGGAAAAATAGGAGGAAGGAGGCAAAATGTTTAGGGATGACCCTGCAAAAAGGGCCAGGTCCAACAGCACACATCTAACTTGCACTGATGTAATGTATAAACAATATCAGATGTTGCTAAGGAAATGCAGGCAACACTGGTACAAATATGCCATGCATGTATTAGGTGACATGGAAACATCCATGTCACTATCGACACATCCCAACATTGTGCATTTCTACCAGTGGCATCTGGCCAAAATGAGTCAAGGAGGTGTAGCAAGGTTGCTCAGATACGTCCCACATGTGGTGTTGCAAGGAACAACAATGGAGTCAGTTCCTAAACATCATAGAAAGATGTCTCCAGAATACACACAAGAATGGTCATGTAAGGCCTTGGATAGCCTCCACCAATGTCTCACACCCATTCCCATGTTTATTTCTGAGTGTGTTTGTAATCGACAACTGTACTGTGCAGGAAGGAGGGCCACAGACCTTGTAACCACTAACAGAAGGACCCCAACTTGTTCTCCATTGAGAAGCAACATCACTACCGACATCTCAGACATGAAAAGCTATGCATTTCTTTTTGGATGAATCCCTGACACCAAACACATGTGATGTAAACATCACTGCAAGTCAATCCATGATGTATCCCAACAGTCCAGGCACAATTCACTGGTACTCTGTACCTACAACCAACATTCCACATGAAGGGTACAAATGATCATTGAGTGGATCTGCACCCTGGCCCTACAAATCAAGTCCATCATAGCTACAATAGTTACACATGACTAATGACATCCTATGAGGCATGAATGTATCTGTCTGATAACATATGACGTTTACACTGTCCAGTCTGGGGCATCACAGTAAATGAACAACCATTGCAGATGTACCGTAATGACAACAGGACCCCATGGACATATATGTGAGAGAGTCCAGACATCATCCCATCTGCATGGCTAGCACATGCCTACATCTAATGCATAGATATATATCCTTGTAGGAATATTAGCTACACTGATGACACATCACCCATGACAATGCACATTCCCCACTTATGAAGGGAAAGTAGAATGTTACAGCTGCCAAGATATTGCCATGTGAGTCATGTCACATGTACGATGTACACCCATGCATCACAGACTGATGTGAGGCATAAGCACCCAACATACAATGGAGAAAGATTGCCCATGGGTTGCAGATGTCAAACTATACATATCCCCAAACATATGGATGTCAAACTATACATATCTCCAAACATATGGCAGAGGACAGAGAGCCACATTGTACCTACATTTTTACTGTGGCATTTGGGAGCAGTGATCTGTTGATGGAAACTAACACCAACCAGAGTAGGTAAAGCAGAACATTTGTGCATTAAACACAGTCGTATGTGCTCCCTGCTGTGCAATTGGACTGAGGGTTCCAACAGTTTAGTCCTAGGTCCCAGGTCCAAAAGAATGAGCACACCAGTTGGAAACCCATGGCCCGTCTACAATAATTTGATCTCAGATGATCTGTGACACATCCCACATTGCCAGGGAAGTAGTCTCTCCCGCACTCATCCACCTGCCAAAAGGTCAAGCAGGAATTTGCCTTGTACTCACCCGCTTGTGCTGCTGTGTTGACCTCAAACGCCCATCCAAGGTCGGATCGGCCACTTCCAAAATGTGGGCCATTAAAGGGGTAATGGTGCGACGGGCACCCAAGTCCTGTTGGGAGGACAGCCCCATCTGGGCCTCTGTGATCTTCTGGGCCCAGCGTCTCAGGTCTTCTCACCTCTTCTGACAGTGGGCGCTCTGCCATGTGTGGGCCTGAAGGGCCTGCACCTTCTTGCCGATAGCTCTACACATCCCCTTCTTCTGATGGATGTTGCCCTACATGGATGCAAATGACAAGACATCAAATTGGCCCTCATTACAACCCTGACAGTAAATCCCACTTACCGTCATGCTGACGGCCGTCAAGATACTGTGACCACGGTGGAAATCCACTACAGGTATTACGACCCACATCTCGTAATCGGCCACAATACAGACACGCACACAAGTCCGCCACACCAAAGGTCAGTGATGAACTGCCGATAGGAAAACCTTCACTGTCACGTTAACAGAACAACGCCCACACTATCACGATCCACGAATCAACGCAGCGGTCATTCAACCACGGTAATCCATTGGCGGTACACACGGCTGCACTCAAAATACACACACATTTACACAACCACATTGGACAATTTAGAATACACACACCTGATACACATATACACACCACACCCACATACCCACAACACTATAAAACACACACCAACATTACCCACAACCCCTTACAATGATTTTCTTGGAAGAAGCAGAGAGAGAGTGAGAATAGCAAACGCAACCTCAGCATCCAGAGGCATACAACACCATCACTTATACAACATCCACGCACCTCATACAACACACACCAACACAACACAGCACAACAAACAGCACCTCACACATCACCCACACCACATCATGGCACCTCAAAGACACCCCAGTTTTTCTGAGGAGAAGCTCAGGGTCATGGTGGAGGAAATCATCTGGGTAGAGCCACAGCTATTCGGATCACAGGTGCAGCAGACATCCATTGCAAGGAAGATGGAGCTATGGCAGAGAACTGTCGACAGGGTCAACGCAGTGGGACAGCACCCAAGAACACGGGATGACATCAGGAAAAGGTGGAACGACCTATGGGGGAAGGTGCGTTCCGTGGTATGTGTAATTGCAACCTATCTGAAAAATAGCAATGTCA
The DNA here is from genome assembly GCF_031143425.1 of Pleurodeles waltl. Lineage (NCBI taxonomy): Eukaryota > Metazoa > Chordata > Amphibia > Caudata > Salamandridae > Pleurodeles > Pleurodeles waltl. Next base: position 856,312,577 of record NC_090448.1, read on the forward strand.
ATGTTCATTTTCACATACCAATGTTAGACAGTTTTTGGGCAGCAGTAGTCTTAGCAGAAGGCAGAAAGTGGTACACAGATCGGTAAAATGGAAAGCCAAAGTGAACTGTCAGGGTCCATACACAGAGGTAAAAAGGCAGAATCATGCAATGTCCTACAGTAGTATGATGTGAGAGGAGCAGTGCCAGTCTCTTACCTGTGTCTCACTGGAAGTATTGCATGATGATTTTGTTTTGGTAGTCTATATCTTCTTCTTCTGCCTCCTCTTCTTCACTGTCCACAGGCTCCTTAGCTGCCACAAGACCAACATCAGGCCCATCCTCCTGGACAAAAGGCACCTGGTGTCGCAAAGCCAGGTTCTGCAACATACAGCATGCCACGATTATCTAGCACACCTTCTTCGGTGAGTAGTATAGGGAGCCACCTGTCAGATGGAGGCACCGGAACCTGTCTTCAGAAGGCCAAATGTACGCTCAATTATCCTCCTAGTTCACCCATGTGCCTCATTGCAGCGTTCCTGTGCCCTTGTCCTGGGATTCCTCACTGGGGTCAGTAGCCATGACAGGTTGGGGTAAACAGAGTCACCTGCAAATATCGAAGGACAAATGTGAGACATACACCAACCCTTAGGAAGTCTACCATACCCAGACACCCATGAAAACTGTGTTGGGACCTTGGGCTCACCTATTAACAACACACTGTGCCTCTGGAGTTGCCCCATCAAATAAGGGATGCTGCTACTCCACAAAATGTAAGCGTCATGCACAGAGCCAGGATACTTGGCATTCACATGGGAGATGTACTTGTCTGCCAAACGCACCATCTGCACATTCATAGAATGGTAGCTTTTGCAGTTCCTGTACACCTGTTCATTCGTGCGGGGGGGACAAATACCACATGTGTTCCATCAATTGCCCCAATGATGTTGAGGATATGTCCCAGGGCATAGAAGTCACCTTTCCCTGTGGGCAAATCCTCCACCTGGGGATAATGATGCAGCTGTGCATGTATTTCAGCAGGGCAGACAACATTCTGGACAACACATTAGAGAACATTGGTGTGACATCCCTGATGCCTTGGCCACTGTTGTTTGGAATGACCCACTGGCCAGGAAATAGAGTACTGACAGGACCTGCACTAGAGGGGGGATTCCTGTGGGATGGCGGATAGTTGACATCAGGTCTGGCTCCAATTGGGCACACAGTTTGTGGATTGTGGCACGATCAGGTCTATAGGTGATAATGATATGTCTGTCTTCCATTGTTGAGAGGTCCACCAGGGGTCTGTATACCGAAAGATGATGCCATCTCATAATCTGCCCTAGCGGACGTGCCTTATGGAGGAGAAGGGTAAGCAGAGGGTCATACACCACATGGGTGTTTTGAACAAATGTGATGTAATCAGTGTTTTGCGCTGTATGTCCGTATTCCTGCTCAAAAGTGCTGTGACGCAGTTAGTTGCCCTGCCACGTGGGTCCCTGAAATGGCAGCTGCCTGACCTGTAAGGAGGGACAAGAGGAAATGAGGTAACTGCGCTGGCTTTGTGCAGCGTCGTGGTAGGCGGACGAAGACCGTGGTGCAAATCACCATTGGTTATCATTGGGACCTATGGGTTCCAGGAGCCAATGACGATGTACGCCAGCGTTGAGGTTACGCACCGCCGTGGACGTGACCGCCATTTTCTAGCTGTTCACTCACTTGATACCGGACCTTCAACAAGAGAGGGCCTACACTGCAAGTGCTGCTGTGACCTGAGTCTGGAAGCAACAATGGCTACAGTGTCTGGGGAAAGGGCCCCTGCCTTCACTGTGGAGGAGTTGCAGAAACTGGAGGATGGGGTCCTCCCCAGTACACACAACTCTACGGTCCACCAGACAAACAGGTGAGTACACTGTGAGCATGATGGATGGGACATGAATGTATGGAATGGTGTTGATGGAAGAAAGAGGTGGGGGGTGGGCAAAGGCCAGCATGTGATGATGGTCAGTGTATGTGTTTGTGGGCCAGGGTGGGAGGTTGTGGCCAATGAGTAAGAATAACCAGACGGGGGAGTAAAATCCATTCTTACTTTACATTTCCTCTAGGTCAACGCCCACCAGAAGAAGGGTATTTGGCGTGCCATCGCCAAGGAAGTGCGGACCCTGGGAGTCTACTATAGACGGAGCACCCACTGTCGCAAAAGATGGAAGGACCTGCGCCGCTGGAGCAAGAAGACGGCGGAGGCCCAGCTGGGTATGGCCTCCCAACATGGAAGAGGTGCCCGTTGCACCATGACCCCCTGATGTACCGGATCCTGGCGGTGGCATATCTGGAGTTGAATGGGTGCTTGAGGGCATCACAGCAGCCACAGGGGGGTGAGTACAGCTCATGCAGCTGACTCTGCGCGCTTTATGAGGGTTCTGGGTGTGGGAAGTGGGCTGTGGGTTCCCCTAGGCCAGGGCAAACGTGCCAGGGTAGATCCATTGTTAGGCAGGCTCAGTGCCAGTCCATCCCCAAAAGTGGTAGTGGCCCTCTACATCTAGTCAGGCTCCTGTGGGTTCCAGGTGTGCATCAAATGGGTCTAGGCATAGTCCCCCATGGACATGTGATTTTCCCCTGAACTGTTAGTGCATGGCCTAGTGCATAGGGCTGCTACCTGTGTGTTGTGTCCCCCAACAGTGGTGTTGTTGCAGGTATTGACCATGTGTCTCCTCTGTCTTTCCTCCCCTTTTTGTTTTGTCACCTTGTCCTTGTGTGCATAAGCATCATCTGGTGGAGGAGCAGTGGCACCGGAGTAGGAGGGAGCTGCAACCCACATGGCCCTGGAGGGTGAATGTACGGAGTCTGAAGGCACCAGTGGACGGAGGGCGAGGGGAGCTCCACGACGGGGACAGGAGGAGACACCTGCGACAGCGACTCCTCCTCTGATGGGAGCTCCCTTGCGGTGGCAGGCACCTCTGTGCCCACCACATCAACAGGTACAGCCCCCACACCCTCTACCAGCACCGCCCTCCCGGCAGCCCCTCATCGAGTTTCCCATGCCCGCTCACCCAGGAGGGTGGGCATCTCCTTCGCCCCAGGCACCTCAGGCACTGCCCCAGTCAGCCCTGCTGCCCTCAGTGTGGAGGCTATTGACCTCCTGAGATCACTCACTGTTGGGCAATCAACCATTTTGAATGCCATCCAGGGTATCGAGAGTCATTTGCAGCAAACAAGTGCATACCTGGAGGGCATTCATTCTGGCGTGACAGCCCAACAGAGAGCATTTCAGGCTCTGGCCTCAGCACTGATGGCAGCCGTTGTCTCTGTGTCCAGCGTCCCCCCTCCAACTTCCACTACCCACACCCAATCCCCTGTACTTCAGCCTATCCCAAGCACACCATCAGACCAGCATGCACACTACATAAGCCCCACACATCCCACAGGCACTCACACAAGCACCATCCCCTTGCAGACACACCAACATCCACCAACATCCACTGCCTCCACTGTGTCCCCCTCCTCCACGTCCTCCTCCTCCCTCCCAGTCTTGTTTCCACTCACACCTGCATGCACTACATCCTCAGCCACTACCTCCATCACAGCACGCCCATCACCACACACCGCTCAGGTGCAATCACCACTCACACTACCATGCACATGTCCCCTGTGTCCTCTCCCAGTGTGTCTGTGAGCCCTCCTCCCAAAGTACACAAACGCCGGCACACACCCACTCAACAGCCATCCACCTCACAACAGCCTCCAGCCCATGCACCCTCACCCAAACTCAGCATACATATACCTCCTACAACCACTACCTCTTCCTCCACTCCCAAATCCCCTCCATCTTCCCATCCCAGTGTGTCTAAAAAACTTTTCCTGGCTAACATTGACCTCTTCCCTACACCTCCCCCCCGTCCTTCCCCTAGGGCCAGGATGTCCAGATTCCAGCCCAGCACCTCAGCCACGAAATCCTTGAGCACTGTGGTCCCTGCAAGTCCAGAAACATCACGGGCCGCATCCATCAGGGCTGCCAGTGTGCCACCTAGTGAGGCCAAGGATCACCCTATTCCACCACCTGCCAAAGTTAAGAAGGGGACAACATGCCATAGGTAAAAGCAGCACCAACCACCCAGCATGCCTCCTCCAAGACAAAAGAGGAGAGTGTCAAGGTCCCAGCAGCGACTTCAAAGGTGGGGAAGGGACATAAGGCTAAAGGGAAGGCAGCTCAGGGCACAGAGCCTCCGGGGTAAGGGACTGGTGACACCCCTTCTGCAAGACAGAACAGCAACCTGTACGGCTGTGGCCACCACCTCAACATCCGCCACCTGCACCGCCACCAGCACAGCCACCTGCATGCCCACCTGGACCGGCACCTGCACGCCCACCTGGACCGCCACCTGCACGCCCACCTGCACGTCTGCTGCCTCTGCTACAGTCCCCAGCATCATCCCCAGTGGGCATCTGTCAGAGGCTGCAGGAGTCGTCCTGGTGTCTCCCTCCACAGGTGCTGACACATGCACCACCGGCAGAATCTCCGCCGCTGACACCGCTGCCACCACCGCCACCTGCCCCACGACGTGCTCAGACAGTGCCACCACAGCCGACATGACCATCATCCCCAGTGAGCAGTCATCCGAAGCTGCAGGAGACGTCCTGGACCCTGCACACAGTACATGAGTACAGGATTGGTAGTACCAGCAGTTGGCAGGCTATGTCGCCGCAGGGTGGAGTGTGTCTCTGCCTCCATGGAGTATCATGCTACCTGTTCCCAGGATAACTCGTGGCTCTGACACCCAGGTGCTGGAATGGGAACTGCCACACACCATGTGCAGCACTCTGGGCACAAAGCCCCCTCCAGAACCAGTGGAGAGATACATCCACTCACCCAGTCCTTGGCAGGATAAAGCACTCTGGGCACTAAGCCCCCTCTAGAACCAGTGGAGAACAGCATCCACTCACCCAGTCCTTGGCAGGATGAAGCACTCTGGGCACTAAGCCCCCTCCAGAACTAGTGGAGAGATACATCCAATACTCCAGTCCTTGGCAGGATGGAGCAGTCTGGGCACAAAGCCCCCTCCAGAACCAGTGGAGAACAGCATCCACTACCCCAGTCATTGGCAGGATGAAGCACTCTGGGCACCAAGCCCCCTCCGGAAGCGGTGGAGAACAGCATCCACTACCCGAGTCCTTGGCAGGATGGAGCACTCTGGGCACTAAGGCCCCTCCAGAACCAGTGGAGAGATACATCCACTACTCCAGTCCTTGGCAGGATGAAGCACTCTGGGCACCAAGCCCCCTCCGGAAGCAGTGGAGAACAGCATCCGCTACCCCAGTCCTTGGCAGGATGAAGCACTCTGGGCACTAAGCCCCCTCCAGAACCAGTGGAGAGATACATCTACTACTCCAGTCCTTGGCAGGATGAAGCACTCTGGGCACTAAGCCCCCTCCAGAACAAGTAGAGAGATACATCCACTACCCCAACCCTTGGCAGGATTAAGCACTCTGGGCACTAAGCCCCCTGCAGAACCACACTACCCCAGTCCTTGGCAGGATGAAGCACTCTGGGCACAAAGCCCCCTCCAGAACCAGTGGAGAACAGCATCCACTCATCCAGTCCTTGGCAGGATGAAGCACTCTGGGCACTAATCCCCCTCCAGAACCAGTGGAGAGATACATCCACTGGAGAAATTGTGGCCTTGGACTCCCCAGGATCAATCAGTGGGCAAACCACCCACTTGAGAGACTTGTGAGACTATGGCTTTGCACTCCCCAGGAGCAAGCAGTGGGCAAACCACCCACTTGAGAGACTTGTGAGACTATGGCTTTGCACTCCCCAGGAGCAAGCAGTGGGCAAACCACCCACTTGAGAGACTGTGGCTTTGCACTCCCCAGGACCAATCAGTGGGCAAACCACCCACTTGAGAGACTTGTGAGACTGTGGCCGTGCACTCCCAGGACCAAGCAGTGGGCAACCCACCTACTTGAGAGACTTGTGAGACTGTGGCTTTGCACCCCCCAGGAGCAAGCAGTGGGCAAACCACCCACTTCAGAGACTGTGGCCTTGCACTCTCCAGGACCAATCAGTGGGCAAACCACCCACTTGAGTGACTTGTGAGACTGTGGCCTTGCACTCCCCAGGACCAAGCAGTGGACAACCCACCCACTTGAGAGACTTGTGAGACTGTGGCTTTGCACTCCCCAGGAGCAAGCAGTGGGCAAACCACCCACTTGAGAGACTGTGGCCTTGTACTACCCAGGAGCAAACAGTGGGCATGGAGCCCCCTCGTGGAACACAGGCGTCGTCCCATCATCTGGCTAAGGTGCCCCCCTCCCCTTCCCCCTGAGGTGCCTGTGTTTTTTTAAACCTGATGCCCCTGCAGTGTTCTCTCCGTTTTGAGGCATGTATCATGTGTGGGCTTCTCCCATGCATTTGGGACCACTGGTCCACGGACAATGAATGGGACACTATCCGGACTTGTGTAGTTGCTGTACATATTTGTATATAATGATCTGTTACAGACCTGTTTCCCTATCTGTATTTTCGATGATTACACTCGTTCAACTCATTTCATTTTGTTCTTGCGTTCTTCCAAAGGGTTACGGGGTGTATATGTAATGTTGTTGCATGTATTTGTGTGTATGGTGTTGGGGGTGAAGGTGGGGTGGGAGTGTTGCGTGTGTGTGTCACTCTCTTTTTCCTCCCCCCTTCCCTGTGTACTAGGTGCAGTACTCACCATGGTCGTCACCGCCATCTTTGATGATCCTGGTAGAAGAGGAGGTAAACCAACATTGGTAGCACCTGTAACTCGGGCTCCATGGCGTCCTGGTTCCTCGTTGGGTGTTGAGAGGTGAGTGGTTTCCCTTCTGTGTACTGTTTCCACTGTGCTTTTGATGGAGTTGGTACTGCCCCAGAAAAGCTGGCAGATTGGTGCCTTGTAATACAGTGGGTGGTACATTGTCTTCTGCCTGGCTGTTAGCGGTTACAGCCGCGGTGTTTGTTTCTACCGCCATGGCGGTCGGAGTGTTAAAGTGGCTGTCTGTATTGGTGGTTTCTGCCATGGTCGTGATTTCATTTTTTTTACAGCCGGCCTGTTGGCGGTATTACCGCCGCTTTAACACCGACCGCCAGGGTTGTAATGAGGGCCATTATGGCCATAAGCCCGATACAAATTGGCTAAGTCATATACATGTCAGTACACCAAGCTAATAACATCCTGTCTTGATCATCCTGTCCACATGTGGCACATAGCAGTCATTGAACCCAGGGACATCACTACATAAACTTCCCAATAGGGTACCATACACACCCCCAACTCAGGCCCTGCATTGACCAGGTAAACTAACTGTGACTTTTGTGGAACATGATCTAGCCACATGGCAATGACCAGGAACACAATGGAACACATCACACAACGTGGCAAGTGACCATGTGTTGACATGTGCAGATAAAGATGCAAGCACCAGATACTTCAGGGGGTGGGGGTCTGTGTGTTACATTAACATTACAATACACACTCCCGCACACGTGTTAACTAAACCCAGAGTATCTGAAGAGAAACCTTGCCATGCATTGTACATGTCCAGTTTTATGCCCAAACCTGTCTGATACTATGACACATCAGTTAACAACACACTGTTTGCAGATGTGCAATGTCCAAAATGCATGAAACAATAGGGCTGTGGGATCCAGGGACCTGTCAAGGCTATGTAACACAAATTGTCAGAGTTGATAAGAGCACATCAGTCACAGATCACCACCCTGCCCCAAATGCAATTCTCATAATCAGTGGACAGAGGCTCACGAAGCTGCATATTGGCAGTGAGGCGTGATTTGGCAACATCATTTGCTATGCAGGAATACAGGGTGTCGGCACAGTGTTACACTTGCATTGCAAAAGGCAATCAATACCAGCCTAGATTTTGACTTTTGCTATGCGTAACGATAGACAGGCCCCGGTCTATGCAGGCTGAGCAGACAGACCTATGCAAAATACCATTACTGACAAATCACATGCATCACAGTACATCATGTAGCCTACAGCCAAATGCCATTGGCTGCCTATGTGCAGAGCTGAGGGACATAGTGAGTCATTAGCTGGCTTCAGAACAACAGTCCAACAACGCCAAAATGTGGCAAGAGATCACTGTGCAAACAAAGAAAGAGCTCAAATAGCAACCAACCAAAACATTCAACATGCATTCACCCCTTTTTGGTTAAGGGAACACTCAATGCATACTCACCACATTGTCTCAGGACTCCAAACCTGTCACTTGATATAGATACATGCCCATTGACTCAACCATTAATACACACTGACAGCACCTACAGGGCATTAAGGACACAATCTGACAAACTGGGCCAAGTTCTATTCTAACTAAAGCTAAAGTAAGCAGAGGTACAGAGAAAATTGTGCATTTGGGGCACTTACCTGCTCCTCTAGTACAGCATAGAAGTGTCCATACAGGGGGTTAGACTTCCTCCACAAGCTTATCCAGCTCTTCTGGCTAGAAGGCATCAGCCCTATCACCTGTTGGACAAGACATGATTGCTCCCAGACGCAGTACACAGAAGCTCAGGCAGTGGAGGTCTTGCTGGCACCAGTGTCAGGAGTCAAGTGTGGGATTCACCAGAAGATGGCAGTCACATCTGCCACGTATGCGACTGTCACTGCCAACAGACACTTCCCTTGGCCCAAGACCGTCATAGGCAGCAATGATATACTATGGCAAATTATGTTGCAGTAGCATCCGCCTACCGTCCTTACTACTTCCACAGGCGGGCAGTCACAGGCGGTTCCTAATGTCCAGTGGAGTAGGTCAGGCGCCTGCAATTTTAGAGGCATACACTGTAATTAAACGCTATTTTTTTATGTGTCACAATTTGAAAAATGTTGTCTTGGTGAATCTAGAGTGCTGGCCTTGCCTTGTCATGCAGGTCAATCATTTTGGCAATCATATTAGTATGTGGTCCAACACATATGATAACATAATTGGGGACCCAGCACCTACCCTCTCCCCCACAGGCATTCCAGGATTTGACGGTTTAAATCACAATCAGAGTTGCAGGTTAGTTGCACATATTGTTACTGTCCAGATAAATGATGTGTGCACATATGTTGAAAAGCAAAGGGGTAACATGTTACAAATGAGTATTGTTAGTCTTGATGTGTGCTGAGTATCATGTTTTCAGTGATTCATAAGACATGTCACAGTTCGTATATGACATGTATAACACAAATTGCAAGGGACACAATGAACGACAGCCACATCTTCCTTTTGTCCCAAGAACCAGACAACCTCCTGTGTACCGTCCACTAGCAGACTTTCAGGCCATGGAGAACAGACATGTAATCCAGATATGTCCCTGGATAGGCAAACAATTGAAGATCTTTATTGTCAGTTGTAACCAGTTCTGATGTCAGCCATCCATCATCCATTGCACAAGTCATGTCAGTGTTGCACTTCCTGGGCACAGGGTCATTCCAAAATACAGTGGCCCTAACTGCTGGGATGTGGCAGCCTATGTTCAGTCTGGTCTTGAAGGATGTCCTCTCAGCAATGTTGAAACACTTGAACAGCTACATCTGGTTTCCTCATCTTGAGGATTTTGCCCATGTGAAGGTAGAGTTCTATGGTTTGGCACACATCACACATGGTGTGGGAGCCATTGATGGTAACAATGTAGTCTTGGTTCCACCGCATGGTAATGGACAGATCCATAAGAACAGGAAGAACTTCCATTCCATCAATGTCCAAGTAGTTTGTTTGGTGGACCTCTACATTTCCCGAGTCTGTCCTGGTACCCGGGTTCAGTCCATGATGCCTTCATCATGCAGAGCAGCACTATTCCACAGCTGATGACATGACTGTACCCAGAGAGGGCCTGGCTGGTTGGTAAGTAACATATGTCATGGGGCGTGGCCAAGAAACATGGCCGATGGGACGCACTTCTAGTGGGCTCCCGTCCCCAGTGAAATCCTGCCGCGATCCTGAGGCCCCCCGGGGCTGGGGGAGCCGAGTTCCTGGATCGGGAGGATGTCTGGTGGTCACGGGCGTGTTCGGGACCCAGTTTCGGGCTCCAGCGGCACTAGACCGGCAGCAGTGCTTGCGCGGTCCTGCTGGGCTGCGCTGGAGCGGTGTGTGCCGCGTGGCCCTATTCCTACCTGGGGTCGCCCAGAGAGGTCCTGGGGGGGGCAGGAGGGATATCGATGCCCCCCCTCTGAGCAAACGAGGGGTTTGCTTCTGTGGCCCGTACTGAATGGGCTAGGAGCGGCCTACAACCTGGATTGGCGGCGTGAGGGATGGGGCCAGGACAAGGGGCCCGCCTTCTGGCCTTGATTTTGGGTTGGTCTGTGAGCCAGGAGGATCGTGGTGCTGCTGCACCTATTGTATTTGAGTGGCTGCGGGCTCGGGGACCACCTTCCGTGCTGGGAGATGTGCTGCTGTATTCCCCCCGAGGCCCTGGATTGACGGGCCTCTGTCCTGTGTGTTTGAGCCTGCGGAGCCGCGCTGATGGGCGGCGAGAGTCCCGGCGAAGGTACCTGGAGGTCTTTCCAGTCATCCTGGTAGAGGTGTCTTGGTGTCTCCGTTTCTACACCTTGGCTTCTGCTGTGCTTTGGTCCCTGTTCTGACTCTGCTGGTCAGAGTTATCTGTTTGCCTCGCAACTGCTGGAGAGTCTGGCGCCCATTTGATTTTCTTGCTTTGCTGGGCACTGGACTTTCAAGAAGTGGAGTGCTGCGAATACCATTTTGGTGGAGCTTCACTGTCTGGAATCTTAGCGGGAGGCCAGTCGCTTTGCCTGTGTGGAGCAGCATGGGACCTCACAGGCGGACAGAGGCCTCACAGGGTAACACTATGGAACAGTATACTACCCCTGTGGCTCTCCCACAGCGAACGGCTAGATCGGAGGTGAGTGGAGATGTGGTCGATACGCCATTGAGTGCTGGTGAGCCGTCGCAAGCGGAGAGACTTGTGGCCATCCAGGGCTACCTGGTGGCACTGGAGGGCAAGATAGACACAGTTGCGGTGGAGGTCAATTTGCTGCGAGCAGACCTGCGGAAGGTATCCGACAAGGTAAAGGCAGCGGAGGGCTCTATTGCGGAGCTTCAGTCAGTGGTGGGGACACTGTGGACGCAGATGGCACAGGCCACATCTACGGTTGGACGGCTGGGGGCGCAGCTGGAGGACGAGGAAGGCAGGTACCGGTGGAACAACATTAGGTTGCTGGGCTTTCCGGAGCGCTGTGGAAGGATCTGCCACGGAATCCTTTGTGGAGACCTGGATTAAGGACGTGTTGCAACCGGATGGGCTCTCTAGAGTCCTTGTTGTGGAGCGTGCCCATCGGGCCCTCGTTGCGCCTCCGCGGCCTGGTGCCCCGTCCAGGGCCATCATTGCACGCTTGCTTAATTACAAGGACCGGGACTGTATTCTGGGGTGCAGGACTGGGTGGGGGCTGACCCTTGGGGCTATGGGTGCTTGGTTCTCAGGTTCAGGGGGGCTCAGAGTGTTTTGTGTTTGATGCCAGGGGAGGAGAGGTCACTCCACAGTTGTGGTAGGCCATTTATTGTGGTATGGTGGGGTTTATGCTGTGGTCCTGGCAGCATCTACGGGTTGGTCTTACAGTATGGTTTGTTCTGGTTGTTTTACTGTATTTCCGGGGTGGGATGGGGTGGTGGGGGTGTATGTTTATGTTTACAGTTTATTCTACAGTGCGGGTATTGGAGCGGGGTGTGCAGGCTGTCTTTATCTGTTTCATCTTGGGGGGTAGCACACAGCGGGTTGTGTCCGTTGGGTGTGGGCATCCACTACTACTGCCATGGGTCGTCTCATTAATATGCTGACTTGGAATGTTCGGGGCCTGAAAAGTTATACGAAACGCTATAGGGTACACTCGTTCCTTCATAGGCATAAGATACATATTGCTTGTCTCCAGGAGACTCACATGACGGACGAGGAAGCGCTCAAACCGGCCAAGAAGTGGCGGGGCAGATGTTTTCATCCTCCTTTTCTTCATATGCACTGGAGTATCTGTTTGGGTGGCCCCCGGGGTCCCCTTTACCCATGTGTACAGCGAGGTGGATGTTGAGGGTCGCTATGTCTTGGTGGAAGCCATGTTGGATGGTCTACCCATTGTGATCCTTAATGTATATGCGCCCAACACGGACGATTCCTCCTTCTACTCCAGAATACCTGAGATTTTGTGGGACAACATGGATAAGCCCTTAGTCTGAGCGGGGGACTATAACTGTGGGGATTGTATTGCAACCCGCTGAAGAAGGGAACCAAACCATTAATGGTACAATATCTTAGAGATGTAATGGTGCACTTGGGTCTCTGGGACGGTTGGAAGGAACAACACCCTGACGGTAGGGAATATACCTGTCATTCTAGGACACATGATACACACTCTCGACCGGACAGGTTTCTGTTGGGTGGTCTCAACAGCTCACAGGTTCTGGAGGTTACTTATCTGGGTCGGTTTTTGTCAGATCATGCGCCAGTTCGGCTCCAGTTGCAGTGGGGAGAGACAGCCCCACGTTCGGCTCAAGGTTGGTGTATGCCCTTGTATTTGCTGACTGATCAGGGATGTCGGGAACGAGAGGGTGATGCCATAAAACAGTATCTGGACATAAATTGGAACACGACTGCGTCTGCGGCTTAGAATGGGAGGCTATGAAGGCAGTCATTCGAGGAGAGTGAATAAGCATGTTGGGTGGGGTGCGCAGGCAACTGGAGCAGAATCTTACGGCCCTAGAGGTGAAATTGGGGAGGTACAGCGGCTGCCTCCTGACTTGAGCACTGCTGAGCGGGATGAGCTTAGGTTGTACAAGGAGGTGAACACTTGTTGGGACACACTAAGCAGAACAACTCTGAGAGGGTATAGGCAGCGTTTGCTTTGAGAAGGCAACAAAACAGGCAAACTCCTAGCATGGATCCTGAAATGGGAAGTGGAGGTTCTGCCAATACTGGGCATCAGGGATACCGAGGGAGTGCTTCTAACGGGGCATGATGACATTCTACAGGAATTGGCATCCAACTTTCAAAGGGTATCTAGAGCTGGCACTACGTCATCAGCAGGGGATGCGGAGCAGTTTCTGCGGCGGTTGCGATTGCCTAGCTTGGACCCAGAAAGTAGGGATGCGCTTGACCTCCTGATTGCTGCAGAGGAGGTGGGAGAGGCAGCGAAGGTTTTGGCAAGATACAAATCACCTGGTGGTGACGGTTTTCCTGTGGAGCTTTATCAGGCGTTTTCCTCCACACTTGAGAAGAGATTTTTTGAAGTATTTGAGGAGGTGCGGGGTGTGATAGGTTACGGGAAACGATGCGACAAGGTATAGTGTGTTTATTGCTCAAGCCGGGGGGTGGATGCTGCGGACCCCTCTTCGTATCGGCCGCTAACCATGTTGAACTGTGATGTTAAGATACCCTGTAAGATCCTGGCCACTCGACTTAGAGGAGTGATTCGGGGTCAGGTGCATGAAGACCAATGTGGGTTTATGCCGGGTTGCAGTACGTCCTTTAATCTACATCGCTTAGCGCATGTTCTGCAGGAGACTAAGGGAAAGGAGTTGGAATTGGCACTAGTGTCTCTCGACCTGGAGAAAGCGTTTGACACAGTGGAGTGGGACTATTTTTTGGAGGTGTTACAGGGCATGGGCTTTGGCTCTGGCTTTTGCACATGGGTTCAACTATTGTACACTGCCCCGACAGCGCCTGTGCCTGTAGGGGGAGAGACTTCGGCTGTCTGGGAGATTGGCAGGGGTACACGACAGGGGTGCCCACTCTTGCCTCTCCTGTTTGCCCTGGTAGTGGAGCCCTTGGCGATTTGGCTTCGGGAAGAGATGGTTTAGTGGGGGATCCTGGTGGGTCGGACAGTACACTTTTTTTCTATGTATGCTGATGATGCATTGGTCTATGTGCGGGATCCTCGCGTGTTGGTGTCGGAGTTGTTGCAGAGGATGGAGGTATTTGGGGCTGTTTCCGGTCTCAAGATCAATATGAAAAAATCACTTCTGTTCCTTCCCTATTGGGTCTCTTGTTGGAGTTCCTCCGGTCAGGCTCCCTGAAGGGGGTTGCGCTATGTGGTGGAGTGTTTTTGGTACCTGGGTATTTGGGTCGCTAACTCGGTGGATGTGTATAACACTCACAATACTGAGCGAGTACTGGTGGGCCTGGAGCGCTTAGTTACTTTTTGGAATAAGTTGCCCCTATCTGTTATGGGTCGGGCCTCAGTAGCAAAGATGGTGTTTTTACCCCTGTGCCTTTATCTGGTACAGAACTCCTTGTACCCGCTGCCTGCTCTGCTTTTTCGATGCTTGGATAGCATGTTGATTTCCCTAGTATGGGCAGGCAGGCAAAGCAGGGTGGGGCTGTCAGTGCTGCAGAATGACCTAGATGGGGGGATCTGGCGATCCCCAACATCAGATATTATTATTATGCAGCGCAGCTACAATATACAGCAAAATGGTTGTCAGAGGTTGATAATTGGGAAAAGAGATTGTATGTTGGTGTGTGCGATGGGCGATCTTTGGCGCACATTCTCATGTCAGGGGTCAGATCAGACCCCGTGCGTCTTATCTGTTGAGGACTACTGCCGGGATTTGGGAACAGGTGGTGAAGTGGGTGCTCCGGCGGGCTCCCTTTGATAGGGAATTAAGGATATGGGATCTTTTTCTGTTTCGGGATATGGCAAGGACAATGTCGATGAAGGCCTGGTGATCAGGTGGTTGTGAGGTGGTCGGTGATATGTACCCTAATGGTGAATTTCTTTCATTTTCTGAGGCTCAGGATTTGTTTGAGGTGGGCCCTGGGCAGTTTCTGCAGTATGCAAAACTTGAGAGTGTAACCCGCGAGATCTGGGATGGTTTCCCGTTGGCCCCCAGGGCCTCCTCGATTTTTAACGGTCTTCTTAATTGGGGCAAGGATACGCACTTGATTGCTCGGTTTTACAGGGCACTACGGGAGGATCAACCGGCCGTAATTAGCACAGGATGTAAGGCATGTGAAGCTGATTTGGGGCTACCTATTGAGGATGTTGCCTGGGATGCGGCCTTATTGTTGGTCCGAATGGTCTCATGTAATCATAGGTTTAAATTGCTGCACTTCAACTTTGTGCACAGGACATATATCACTCCTAGGAATTTAAATAAAATAGACCCAGTTAGAGGGGCTTGTTGTCCTCGATGTGGTGAGCTTGGTGCGTCATTCCTACATATGGCATGGTCCTGTAGAGCTGTACATGTTTTCTGGCAGGAGGTGGCGGCGGCGATCACTGAGGTTACTGAGCTTGAATTGGAGGTCACTCCGTTGTCGTGTCTCCTGGGTGTGGTGCACAGGTGGCAGGGTGGATGGATTGGTTATAGGATGGTACAATTGGCTTAAGTACTAGCCAAGTGTAGAGTAATGATTGGCTGGATGAGCATGCGGACCCCTGCAATCTCTGACTGGCTGCAGGATCTACTGGAGTGGGGGGCGGCGGAGGAGCAACACATGTGCATAACACGTAGGGATGAGAGGACGCTTGCTGACGTGGTTGCTTGGAGTGCACTTCTAGAACGGCTCACTGATGAGGAGCACATCTCCTCTGTGAGTAGCAATGGGGATGGGGAAACATACTCTCTCTCTGAGCACTTGTGACGACCAAATGTGGAATTGGTCTATCTTGACTTGTTTATGTTATCAACGGCCTGGTCTCATTAAGTTGTGGGGCTGGTTCCTGGGATTGAGGACAGGATGGGGGGTTTGGTGATGTCTTCATGGATGATGCAATGCGGTGTGCGCCCCTTTGGGCATCACTATATGTCTGTGATCTTGCTCTGTTGATCCTGTACTGTGTTGATTTTTATGTTGGTCTGTAATTGTTCATTTGGAAAAATAAAAACAGATTAAAAATAAAGTAACATATGTCATGTGTGTTTGTATGCTCAGTCCTCTGCTAATGAGACAATTTGAATGCAAGGTTGCACACTTCACATTCCCTTACAGGGTATTCTGCATACCCAAACCAGCCCTGGTTGTTGACACCGGTGAGGAACCCAACTACGCCAGGGGAAGTCCGCTGCAACGAGGAACATGGAAGGACATGGCGTGTCTTCGAGCGGGCTTTTGGGTTCCTGAAGGCAAGATTGTGTAGCTTTGACAAGAAAGATGAAACCATTCCACAACCTTGCCCTGAGGAGAAACATCCCATACAGAGGGAGATGGCAGTGCCACTGGGCGAAACTCTGGAAATGCCAAGTGTGGGTGACAGTGATAATGATGAAGGTGGAGACATGCGTGCAGATCTCATCAATCAGTACTTCACTTGAGTGTAAGAATGTGATGTTCTGTGATTACTGTGACTGCATGGGGCACTGTAGGGATCAGGATTTGTTGGGAAGGATATCTCTGTCACCATGAGACATGGCATATCATGCATCATACAGCCAAAGGCTTGCTGGCCACATCAGACTTGAAGAGGTGACTCTCTTGAGGATCTCCTTTGTTTGAGGCAGTCACATTGCACTGTCAGTGAAAAACTGAAGTTTGAAATGAGGCTTGTGTCTCATGTATGCCTTTATCTGCCTAAACCCCTTGCATGTCACTTAGGCCCCCATTACGACCCTGGCGGTCGGTGATAAAGTAGCTGTAATAACGCCAACTGGCCGGTGGCAACTGCCGCCAAATGATGACCATGGCGGAGCGATCTCCGATAGACAGCCAATGTACCACACCGACCGTCAGGGCGGAAACAACAGCCACCATGGTGGTAGCCACCTACAGCCAGGCAGAAGTCAATGATCCACCCACCATATTAAGACACAGCAAACCACCACCTTTTTGGGACGGAACCAACTACATCAAAAGCATGGCGGAAACTAAGCTCAAAAGGGAAAGGACTCACCATTGGAGACACAGGGAAGAACCATGCCACCATGGAAAATTAACAGCATGCAACACAATGATATTCTACTTTCTGCTCCACCACGAACACCAACGCCGGCGAAGACGTCGACGGTGAATATAGCCACCTAGCACAGAAGGGAGGGTGGGAGGAAAATGAGAGTGACACACACACGCACAACACACACCCCATACACAAACCCCATACATACAACCAGATGCATTACAAAAACAATTTTACCCCGTAACTCAGCTGAATAATGCAAGGACAAAACAATTTAGTAAAAGTGAATGTAATGAAATCAACACAGTATGAAAAATAAGTTAGGCAGGACAATAGATATATACATATGTACAGAATAAGGGACACAGCCCAGTCCTCAATTTGCATAGGCCACATGGCCACAGGCCAAAGTCCAAGGCCACACATGTCACCTGCTTCAACACAAAGAACACTGCAGGGGCATCAATTGGTAAATAAGCAGGCACCTCAGGGGGACGGGGCACCTCAGCCAGGAGATGTAACAAGACCACCAGTTCTGGACGGGGAAACCTGCCCTATGCTTGATCCTGGGGAGTCATGGGCCAAGGTCTCTCAGGTGGGTGTCATACCCACTGGTTCTGGAGGGGGCAACCTGCCCTGTCCTTGATCCTGGGGAGTGATGGGCCACAGTCTCTCAAGTGGGTGTCAAACCTGCCCTGTGCTTGATCCTGGGGAGTGATGGGCCCCAGTCTCTCAGGTTGGTGTCATACCCATTGGTTTTAGAGGGGGCAGGCTGCACAGCAGCCAATGGAGGCAGGACTACATACCATCTGCCGGCACTGACGGCTGCACAGTGGTGGTTCTGCTGGTGGGGGGAGGTTCCTGCCCATCCCCTGCAACCTCGGACAGCTGCGCAGTGGTGGTGCTGCTGGTGGGGGAAGGCCCATGCCCATCCCCTGCAACCTCAGATGGCTGCACAGTGGTGGTGCTGCCGGTGGGGGGAGTCCCCTGCCCATCCGCTGCCACCTTGGACGGCTGCTGAACCATTGTTTGTGGTGGGGGCTTCGTCACAGTTCATGGTCCTGGCCCCTTGCTCTTCCTGCCTGCTGGTCCCCAACTTTAGGTTGGCTGCTGCAGGCTCCTTCCCCTTCAGGACATGTGACCTGGATCCCTTTCCACCACAAGTGGGTGCGGTGAGTACTAGGCCCGTGGGCTGTGTGGCTGAGGTGCTTGACTTGGTTCTTCTTACCGTAGCCATACGTGCAGGATGGGGGAGGGGCAGGGAAGAGGTCAATGGCAGATAGGAAAAGTTATTGGGGACAGTGGGGCAGGAAGAGGGAGAAGGAATGGGAGTGGAGGATGAGGGAGTGGTTGTTGGAGGTATCTGTTTGCTGGATTTGGGTGCTGGTGCATGGACTGTATGCTATTGTGAGGTGGATGGCTGTTGTGTGTCTGAGTGCTTGCATTTGTGTATTTTAGGAGGGGAGACAGACAGAGTGGGAGAGGACACAGGGGACATGTGCATGGCTGTGGTGGAGGTGTCTGCCAATGAGGTGTGTGTTCTGCTTGGTGTGGTGATGCAGGTAGTGGATGATGATGTAGTGCATACAGGTGTGAGTGTGGACGTAACTGGGTGGGAGGTGGAGGAGGGGGAGACAGTGGAAATAGTGGATGTTGTTGTATCTGCAACTGGATGGTGTTTGTGTGAGTGCCTGTGGGATGAAGTGTGGTGCTTGTGTTTGCCTGTGACACTTTTGGGTGCTGTCTTGTGTGCATGCTCGTCTGCCTGTGTGCTTGAGATAGGTTGGGGTTGAGGGGAATTGGACTGGACAGTGGAGGTTGGAGGGGAGATGGCAGAAACAGGGACAATAGCTGCCATCAGAGGAGGCTGGTGATGCCAGATCCTGAATCGATCTCTGTTGGTCCACCAATTCAGTGTGAATGCCAGGAACGCATTAGATTGTTACATCTGGGCTGCAAGCCCCTGGATGGCATTCACAATGGTTGACTGCCCAACATAGATGGATCTCAGGAGGTCAATAGCCTCCTCACTAAGGGCAGCAGGGCTAACTGGGGCAGCGCCTGAGGTGCCTGGGGCGAAGGAGATGCCCACCCTCCTGGGAGAACGGGCACGGGCAACTCGATGAGGGGCTGCTGGGAGGCAGTGCTGGTACAGGGTGGCGGCTGTACCTGTAGCTGCGATGGTCACAGAAGTGTCTGCCACCACCAGAAAGCCTCCATCGGAGGAGAAATCTGTATCAGAACTGTCCCCTCCAGTCTCCGCCGTGAAGCTCCGCTCGCCCTCTGTCCCACTGGTGCCCTCACCGTCGGTGGGCTCTGCCTCCTGGATCCTGTGGGATGCAGCTCCCTCCATCGCCGGTGCCTCTCCTCCTCCACCAGATATGCTAATGCACATAAGGACAGAATGACAAAACAAAAACAGAAGAGGGAGAGACAAAGGATACACTTAGTCAATGGTTCACCAACACCACTGTTGGGGTACACAGCACCCTCACACACATGGAACAGGACCGTTACTACTACTTCTCCTATTCAAAAAGTGCAATAAAAAGTACTAGATAGTCACTTACTGAATTAAGACACATCGTCAACGTCAGTTGGTCAATCAGTCACCCATCCCATAGTCGAGAATGAACTTCATAGGAAAGCGCAAGCCTCAACCAAAGGAGAATTATTTATTCTCTCTTCTGTGATACTGGTAACCTGCCCTCAGCCGCGCGCCTGTAGACGTCATGGGATCATTCGTTGACCTTCAAGACGCGAAACATGTTGACCATATCTTGACAGGATTAGCGACACTACCTTTTTCCTCTGTGTAGAGTGTAGTGGGACATCATCCCCGAATTCACTCTCTATGGTTTTTAATCTTGGCCTGAACCTTTCCCTGATTGATTAAAGTGATGTTTAAGGCTCAGAGCTAATTTTAACTCTCCCAATCTCTCCTATATATATCTACTTATATCTTTTCATAGTCAGTATTCGTTTCAGACCTAAATTTGGCAAACTATCGACGGTTTAGTAACATCCCGATTTTAGGGGTGGTCCGCTAGACATTGCAGCACCGGTCTGACGAGGAGATTGCCCAGTGATGAAGCTTGTCATCCTATTGGGTGCTTGAGGGCTCTCCTGATATCACTGATATCACTGACTGATTGCGACCCTGCATCCCTATCGCACTATATATCTTTTTTGGAACAGTGTACCTTTCTATTTTATAGTAAGTCTCTGGAGGCTGTACACTGGACCATCAACCATCCAGTCCCTCCTCTTGTATTAACACAATATCATATGGACAGTGGTCTGGTGTTTGGAGTCACATGGCCTGGCCCTCCTTGAATTTATTCACACTGTACTTTTATCACAACTCACAGTTCACATTGTCTATACTCTGAGGTGAGTGTACTTTCATAACGAGTATACCAACAGGGATATTTGATCATATCCAGAGTGACCTGGGCAATTGGATTGGGAAGACAGAGCTTCCTGGCCTCAGCAGTCATGTGACTTCCTGTACTACATGCGGTTTTGCAACTTGACTCTCCTAGGTGTGTACATGTCATGAGTGTGTTTTCAGATACAGGTATTTTGGCAGGTGTACAGTGTACTGTTGCTTGGAGTGTGAGTAATGGATCCTCCTATGAGTATTAATCATTTCACTCCTGGTATTCCACACACTGTAGAGTTGCCCTCCTGTCAGGTGAGTACAGGTCAAACGCTGAGTAGGGGGAGAATGATCATGGTAGCAGAGAACACAGTTGTGGCTGAGTGTAGTGAAAGTCCCAGTGCCTCCTGGCCTTAGCATTTCTGTCATTGCCTGTCCTACCCACACATTACATAGTTGAGATCCCCTCAGTAGGGTATAGTTGAATGGCTGATTAGTTAAAACACGACTTGTTCCCAAAAGTTAAAGAGATAGTATCCCCTTTGAGGGATTTATTAGCCGTTGCAGTTGAAATTAGTACTGTTAAAGGTCTTGTTAACATAATAATTGTAAATTTATATATTAGACCTGGTACCCAAAGGACCCAGACCATCCAGATGAGTTCAATAGTAGAATTTCTTAACTGCTTACCTATTGGGCGGGGTATAATGGTTGCGGGCGACTTCAATATGCAATTGAACCGCGGAGATGGCAATCAGCAAGAGGGATCCCAGTTCACAGACTCATGGGATAGATCAGGGCCGGTGCAAATTACATCTAAGAAAGAAGGAGGAGCCTTAGACCTACTGGAAGACCTAATAAAAATAAAGGGATTAAGAATAGTAAATGGGAATACCAGATCAGACAATCCGGCGTCACCTACATATAGGAGAGGTGTATATACTAGCCACCTGGACTATGTCTTAGTAAATGACGCCCTCTGGAAATCCCTAACTGACATGATAGTTCTCCCTCGCATTGATAGTGACCATCTAGCCTTAAGTACCTCCTTTTCCACTATCTTATTTAGTTCCAAGACACTATCAACGTGGACTTCAAATAGTGCCCTCATTAGGACCAATGACCGTAAAAATGTGAAATGGGATCGGGTTGAAAGTGATGTAAATTTCCAGCTAGCGATCTATAGAACAGTTGCAACAACACTTTCCCCCCTGAAACATACAAATATCAAATTGGTTGATTTGGTCTATCTTCATAATATCTTGGCCATCCGACTAAAACCACACTTTCAGACGGTAAGGAGGCGGACAGAGACTGTGATTAAAACCTCTAGGTGGTTCTCCAACTCCTGCCGTCAAGCTAAGATACACTTACTGGGAGCACTTAAGGAAGGGAATTTAAGAGAGATAAGGAAGAGCAGGACTGTATACAAAGATGTACTTAAAAATGCAAAAAAAGAATGGGCGAATAGGAATTGGAACAAGATGGTTGTGGCGCTCCAGGAGAAAGATCTTAACCTATTCTGGAAACTAGTGTCAGATAAGAGTAGCCCTCAAGAAATGGAAAGTTACCCTGTCATCCAGCCAGAAATTTGGATGACGCACTTTTCAAATATATACAGAAAACCACATACCAATAGCACTATTACACCCCTACTAAAACCTAATGATCCTGTTGGCAATACCCTAACGTGGGGGAGTACAACACCACCCAAATTTGACCTGGACTTATTCTCCATAAAAGAAACAACAGAGGCTCTCCAATCCACACGCAAGGGAAAGGTCTTGATGGTATCCCAGGAGATTTATGTCTTTCTCGTCTGACAACGTGGTCATTGTATCTAAACGCACTTAGTAACGAAATACTGAGGGGGGGAGGACTCCCTACTACATGGCAAGGAGCAGTTATAGTCCCTATTTATAAGAAAGGGTCAAGGGAACAACCTAACAACTATAGACCTATCAGTCTTATTGATGTTAGCCAAAAAATCTTCGCTAAGCAAGTGCTGAACAGATTACAGACATGGATAGATGATGCCCAAATTCTCTCAGAATCCCAGGGAGGCTTCAGAAGAGGAGTGAGTACAATAGACCAGGTATTTAGGTTTAACCTCCTCTGCTGGAAATACCTGTCATTCAACAAAAGTCAACTGTATGTAGCTTTTATCGACTTAAAAGCTGCTTTTGACATGGTACCTCGGGATACATTATGGGAAGTTATGGAGAGTTATCAACCCAATAGCGAACTACTAAGACTGATTAGATATCTCCATGAAGGGACTTACGCTCATGTACGTTGGTCAGATAGTGGCGACCTAACGGAAGCCATACCCGTCAATAGAGGGGTTAGGCAGGGCTGCATCTTGGCACCAACACTATTTAACCTCTACATAAACGGTGCTGTGGACCAATTGCTACACTGTAATCATGATGCCCCTAGATTAGCTGGAACCCCAGTCCCTATTTTAATGTTCGCCGATGACACCTTACTAATTTCAAGAACACCTATGGGCTTGCAAAATGAATTGGACACTTTTTATAATTTTTGCTCTAACAGAGGACTTGAAATTAATTCAACAAAATCTAAGTTTATGGCCTATAACCCACACAAACTATTTAGGGGGAAAATGATGATAGCAGGCCAACCAGTGGAGAGAGTCAGACAATTTGATTATTTGGGGATTAGGTTAAGTGACGACCAACGTTGGTCGGCACAGATTAAGAAGAGTCTGACAACACTTAGGCAAAGGTCTATAGTGATAGCTAAGAAAATAGCTAATACTTGTGAAGGGGAGATAACACCTGCCATCACCGTTTACAAATCAGTGGCAGTAGCGGCCTCAATTTATGGTGCCGAGCTTTGGGGTCATACCAACTCTAGGTGTCTGACCACTGTAGAAAACCGGTTTATTCAAAATTTCCTAAAGTTGCCGATGAGCACCCCTCTCACTCCACTAAGATTTGATTTAGCCCTAAATGAAATACACAATGAAATTGCATTAAGACCCCTAATGTATTGGATTAATCTTTGGTCCTCAGAGGACCGGTCCATTCTCCATAAAGCACTAGATGAATTTCTTGCAAATGACAGCGTATTAAAGATCCCTTGGTTCAGATACATCAGAGATACGTGTAAATTTCTTAAAATGGAGGAGGTGTGGAGTGCTCCCCACAATTTGGCAAAGGGAACAAAGGAACGTGTAAAAAGGTGTTACTGGGAGAGCATTCTGACCCAAATTTGGTTAAAAAATCATGGTAGTCTGACTTTGCAGTTCTTAGACCATAAATGTAGTCGCAAGTTCGAGGCCTATATGGATAATGTAAATCCTCCATATACCAAAACACTATTTATTAAATTTAGACTAGGGACTCTTCCGCTTAAGTCATTTACAGCGCAATGGAGACCGGAGGACTGCAATTCAATATACTGCCATCATTGTCAAAAGACAAAAGAGTCACTCGCGCACTTTATGTTTTTCTGCCCTAGATATTTGGTACCCAGGAAAAAGTGGATTGCTCCACTATGTAGGGCTATTGGGATAAGGGAATGGAATACGGCATTACGACTCCTAACAACTGATACAAATGATAAAATAGTTTTTTCTGTGGTGGGATATCTGCGAAGTGCATGGTTACTAAGAACAAAAGAACTATTATAAATGTGTAATTTTAATACATTGGTTCTAGACTATATTCACTTAATACATCAGTTTTTAACCGGATGAACCTAAAACCTAAACGGTCTGGATTTTAGTTTAAAGAATAATGACGATTTGTATGTTTTATAAATATATGACCTCACTATTTATTTAGGGTTCTTAAAAAAAAAAAAAAAAGTAAATTATGCAATTTTCTTCTTTTATCTCGGATAACAGAGACAAATGTTAAAATTGGTCACTCAGCGGCAAGGTTCTTGTAAAATACACAGGTGACACGAACTAGAATTCTGATAATCATGTGCTTCTAATGTCCTGATTTTAGATTATATTTAATTAGTTTGATAAAATTTTAATTAATTGAAGTTAAATTTTAACAACCTAATACTTTTATATGTCTTTGAGACTTCGTAAAAACAAAAAATGTTTAAAAATAACGTTGTCTATACATTCTTAAAATTTTTAAAGTGCTATGCTTCTTAATCATGTTATGTCTTGTATTGTTTACTTTTATGGCTTATAGCCGAAATAAAGTTATATATATGAATGGCTGATTAGAGGATGAATGGTCAAAGTGGCAGAGAACACAGTTGTGACTGAGTGTAGTGAGAGTCCCAGTGCTTTCTGGCCTTAGCATGCCTGTCATTGCCTGTCGTACCCACACACTATACGGTTGAGATCCCCTCAGGTGAGTACAGTTAAATGACTGGTTAGAGGGTGAATAGTCATAGTTGTGGCTGAGTATAGTGAAAGTCCCAGTGCTTGCTGGCTTTAGCATTTCTGTCACTGCCTGTCCTATCCACACATTACACAGTTGGGACCCCCTCAAGTAAGTACAGTTGAACGGCTGGTTGGATGGACAATGGTCCTAGCAGCAGAGAACACAGTTGTAGCGGAGTGCAGTGAGAGTTCCAGTGCCTCCTGGCCTTAGCATTCCTGTCATTGTCTGTCCTTCCTACACACTATACAACTGAGATCCCTTCAAGTGAGTACCTTCCAATGGGAAGTTGACAAACAAGGTAATTTTGATTTATGCTACACTGTTCTGGTTTAGTGATAGTAGAACAGTGCCTGCTGGTACTTATGTTGCTATCAATCACTGTAATACACCCACTGTACAAAGATGTTGTTCCCTCAGGTGAGTCTACTTGATATGTTGAAGGCCAGACAGGGGTCTATGGACAAGTGGACTCTGGGCTGTGGAGTGAGGTGACATTTTAGGTGGCAAGAGGTGATCAGTGAGTATGCATGCCAATAGATTTTGCTGCCATTTTTGTTCTTGTGACTTACCCGACTCCGCTCCCCCAGGTATTAATGTCAAGCCCTCAGGATGCAGCATAGTGATGACTTTGTCCTCCCATGATGTTAGTTGTAGGAGAGGAGGTGGGGGACCACCACCAGTCTTCAGGATGGCAAGCTGGTACCTAGACACCATGGAACAAACCTTCCCCCTGAGGTCATTCCACCTCTTCCTGATGTCGTCCCTTGTGAGCAGGTAGCTGCGTTCAGAATTCACTCTGTCAATTAACCTTCATCACATTTAAATTTTCTGAGTAATAGTAGTTTACTGGACTTGGGCTCCAAATAGTTGTGGCTTTACTCTAATAATTTCATCCACCATGACTCTCAACTCATCATCTGTGAAACGCGGATTTTTCTGTGGTGACATGGTGATGGAAAACAAGAAAAAAATATATGATGGTTAGGTGCTCCGTAATGAGGCAGTGACGGGTAGTAAATGGAATGCAGAGGTGCAAATATGTGTGGTGGTGGTCTGTTGAGGATGTGGGATTTGTGTTTAGTGCAAGTTAGAGTGGTACCCAATCTATGGTTGGTGAAGTTTTTGAGCAATGCTCTGGCTTGTATTCAGCGTAGAGACACAAAGGATTGTGGTGTGTGAAGGGGTGTGTTTTATAGTGTGGTTTGTAGGTGTGTCCAGTATGTGAATGTGTGTCAGCTGTTGTTTTCAAACGGATCCAACGTGTTGTTATGTATGACTGCGTTGACCTCCGATCACGCGGGTTTGCACCAACATTGGAAAACTGCCATGGCAAGACCGCCATCACAATTTTCAACTTGTAATAGATTTGGTGGTTAGTTGATGGGCTGGCGGTGCCACTGGCCTACCACCTTCTTCCCACCCTCCAGAGTCTTGGCAGGGTCAGATTTTTGGCTGGATTTCTGTGGGCCTGCCTGTGTAACTCGTATTACAGCACTCTGAGAGACTACCAACATGGTGCTCTTTTGGTGGCCTCACCCATGGTGGTCTGGCAGTCAGACCTCCAAACTTGTAATGAGGTGTAAACCAAATTAGTGGTATTTCAAATAGTTGCTCTTGAATATTTATTTAGGTTGGCTTGTAAGAAGTACAATTTGGAGAAGGTTTGGCCTTTATGCTCACAAGCATGAAATGTAATGGTTGTGTAGCACTTCATTTTTATTTTTCTAAA
The DNA here is from genome assembly GCF_031143425.1 of Pleurodeles waltl. NCBI lineage: Eukaryota > Metazoa > Chordata > Amphibia > Caudata > Salamandridae > Pleurodeles > Pleurodeles waltl. The sequence continues at coordinate 856,338,909 of NC_090448.1, forward strand.
ATAGGTCCATTTTTGACATTGGCTAGTGAAGGGCCTGAAAAATGTTTTCAGACTGTTGGGACAAGAATGTCCCCTTTGTGCTGAATTGGATGGGCCCAACTGCAAGTGAAACTGGTATTCTGAGTTGTTTTTTAGCCATGACTAGGCCAAGGCCTAAGCCTGTCCCTGACAATGGAAAGTCCGGACCCTGTCATGTGACCTGGAGTGGGGTGCACCAAGTTCACCCTCATAGTAAGCAGTGGACTACTGTCCATACCCTAGATGTATCACATAAAAGGGGGATGCAGCACTCCATGTTTTAATTCTTTAGCGTGTCTAGAGCTTCTTCCTGCATCAGTATGAGTTTAGTCTTCTGACCTACTCATGTAAAGTTTTACTGTGATGGAAAACCAAGAAACTTGCAGGAAGTCCTGTCTGCATGCCAGGTGTGTTTGTGTGTGTAGCACATGTGTACCTCTTGTATGGCAGTAGAACTCTGTGTCTTGTGTGAGTCTGAATACTGGAGCTGGTTGGATCCATTTTGGATACCCCTGGTTGAGCACATGATGAAAGATGATAACAGCTTCCCCCAGGAACTTAAAGTGTACTGCTTGCATCCCTGTGGTTTCCTGGGTTCAGAGGGGTGGCACAGATGCTGAAGTAAGGAAGTTAGAAAAATGGTCTCCTTTAGAAATTCTCTGAGGGCATTCTAGGCATTCTAAGCAAAATACTGCTTATTAATTGTTCCTGAGCGCTATCATTTGATAGATGCTAAGAGTGAGTTGCGGGAATGTAGTTTCCGTTGCTCAAAATTAGCACCTTTCTAGACAGCGCTTGTCCTTTTCTTTGATTGCTGCTTCATGAAAGGTGATGGCAGCCAAGTAAAGACAATATCAATTTCAATGCATCCATGTTGTGGTCGGGATCCCCAACTGCCACTGCTGAATACTGGGCCTCTGCTGAACAAGAGGGCCACTGCTGATGGATTTCAGTGATATTGCAGACCTACCTCTCCAAGTCTGTCCCTGATTAAAGCTGCTGCTGCAGTTCTACTGGGAAAGAAGAGTCAAGATGTTTGGGTGGAAGTACAACGTGCATCTGCTGCCCAGCTTAGGCAACTGCACACAACCAGGAAATCACAGGGCTTAGAATGGACCAGGAAACAAGAGACTAGGGTGCAGAGGAGAGCTTACTGCACCCTCTTCAGACTATTTGCAAAGTCAATGATAAAAACATAGGCTGATTTCCTCATTGAGGCATTGTGAAATTATGAGCCATCTGCATCAGAGTCTAACCTTACCCTATCCCACAGAGGGTTAGGAATAGCGGAATCTCCACCATAATATGAGGGAGAGAGATTTCCAAGGACATGGAGAGAGTGTGGTACCTCACTGTTACAATGCTGCTTAGGACAACCATACATTCTATACCACTTGGATTGTGTAGTATTAAGTACTGCTGTGATATTAAAGTACCTTTGTTTCCCATAAAAGATAAACACTGGGTGGATATTGTGTCTGTTTTTGTACTGTTGAGTTTTGAGCTCTTGACATTCACACTACACCTCTGAGAAGTCAATCATTACTTCCCCTTGCTGCCCTGAGAATCAAGTGAGAAAAGGTTGCACTTGGCCTAGTTTCCAGAGCCGCAATAGGGCTAATTCCAGGACACTTGTGAAAAAACGACTTGAACCACAATTATTGGAGAAACAGTGGCCTCTGTCTGTCCAATAGTTTCCCAGTCAGGATCTGACATAGGCTATTTTTGAATTTTCAAACCTGGCCAAATTTGCAGGCTGGGAAACAGCCTGTACCAAGCAGTCTTAACCATTACCACTTAGCCCCCTATTACGAGTTTAACAGTCCGTAGACCGTCAAACCTGTGGTGACAGTTTGACCATTGCACTCCTGCTGGTGTAACGAGCAGACGAAATGCAGCAGGTTCATAGACAATGAACCAATCCCTATGGGTACCCTGTTGTCCACGATAGAAAAAGGGAAAGTAATTGATTCTAATATCTGTAGTGGGCAGCTCCACCAGGGCCCCTGCTGCAAAAGGAGCCGAAGAGGCAAAAGGAACCCCAATAATACAAACTATGAAGGCGGTGCACCACTAGACAAACAATTGTTTAGATGAGGTATACAAAGAGAGTCCAATTCTCCTATGGTAGTGATGAAACAAATCTTCTATTTATTTATTTCCAATTCCAAAACCTTTTCTTTGCACAGTAATCTTGTTACGGCATGAAGTACATAGAAATGACAGCCAACGCATTTCGCCCTTCAACATAGGGCTTCTTCAGAGCTGTAACATAACATGAAACAATAAAAATGTTTTGATAAAAGACAATAATACAAAACATACCAACAGAAACTACATACATATTACAAACAAAACAAATTCATGTAACGGGACATGGAAGTACGTAGACACATATGTATCAAGGTAAGAAGTATGTTTAGATTCTCTAATGTATGCAAAATGCAGTGTGATAGAAGGAACCGGCAAGAAATAAGAGTTTAAGACAAGGACATGAGGAGCAGACCCATGGTTAAATGAAGTGCACAAATAATATAATCAACTGGGGAAAAATATATTTTACTCAGTGTGAAAATAAGGTTAGTATTCGAAAAGCAGTGTGAAAAGATAATGCAAGAGAAGATAGGCGTACCTATGTGGTATCCAGTCGGTCATAATTAGTAATATTCAATTTCACAGTCATTTGTAATGAGCCCAATAGGGAAAAATGGGGAAAAAAGTAAAAAAAAACTAGAAGTAATAAGGTCCAAAAGCACTTAATACTAGGCAGACTGTAGACATATACGAGCTGATGAATAAAAAATACTAAAGAGAATTCATCATAAACTTGCATTGGTGGATTATAATTTAATTAAACCAAAAGTCGAGAGTGAAAAATTTGCTCATTAGATAACCGTAAAATGGCAGTTAATATAGCTGAAGTGACCTAATTATAGTTGAGGACCTCAAGAAAGATATCAAATAAGATATACGGCAAGAAATGGTAGACCACTAGTATCTAAGATGGCATAGTCATTTGTCAAGCAGTCCAAAGAGATGTCAAATAAATTGTACCACCAGTATCAAAAAACGCAGTAAGCGGAAAAGTATCTTACAGAGAAAAGTGCTGTGCAATGTAGCACACATGCACATACATCAACATGAGGAGCCATCAAAGGAACAACAGCATAGTGTCTAGGCAATGCCATACCTGGGGTGTTGCAAGGTTTCAGTACTGCCCAGGTGTATGTGAAACATGTAAGAATGGGACAGGGATATATTGCCATCTGTGTTGCTGTGGCTTGACCACTGCAACACCCATTGCAAGACCCTACCATGCAAATGGATGCGTAGGGAGGATTGACAATAACAAGATGGTGTCAAGCCACAAAAAGGATAAACATCACACCTAGTAGATATGACGCAGCCAATTGTGCCACCTGAGCTTCCCCTCATGTGACACTCAGGTGGGGCAAAGGGCTGATTGAAAGCAACCATGATATACAGGAACAATGTTTGGGAAATAAGATGACAAAGAGCCTCCATTAACAAGTCAGTGACGTGAAATGTCAATTGCCACAACACAGAAAGATTGATTTTATACCATCTCATTGCAGAGGATGATGGCTCTCCTGCTGATCTGTCTGTCCTGGAGTACCCTGGTGACCTGGATGACCTGCTGACAACCATCAGCCAAGAGACCCTCCAAGAAGTCCTGAAATCCCTCCAGACAACACTTCCAGTCGCAAGGAGGACAAATAATGTAGCAGGCATCCAAGAAGCCCCACCCCACACCCAATAGTATGACGTGCCAGCACCAAAACAGCTGAGGACTCCTGAGGACCCAAGGGCCAGCTTTGAGAGAACAGTGGTAGGAGTCCAGCGGGACCTGGCCAAGCAGGTGCGGGTGGGGATGGAGACTGTGGCAGTAAGCCTAGAGGGTATGCGCACATGCCTCGTTACAGCCAATGAACATACTGCAGCCAAACAAGGCATACACTCCCCACTGCATGGAGTCTAGCAGTGTCTGAGGGACATAGCTGCTGCCATGAGGGAGAGACCACAACAACTGCCCTCCCAAATTGGCAGCAGTGTGCTTGAGAACAAGATGGACTCCATGCACCAGGAACTGGCCTCCTTCAGTGCAGACATGGCTGCCTACCACCAGGATGTTGGTACTATCCTGAAGAATCAGCAGCTCCTACTTGCTGCAGTGATGCCATATGTTGTTTCACAGATGGTAGCGGCCGGGAATTGGGATTCCACATCTCCAACCACTCAAGTGTGTGTGACTCCCTCTAGCTCCCTACCACCACCAAGGGCAGAGAAGACATCACACACATGTGAGGATGAAGATGTGGAACAGATCATCTTTACTTGTGAGAGTTCCCAGTAGCACCAGTCCATGCCACATGGGCAGTTTTCTCCTTTGTCCTGTGTTTGAAATCATGCCAGTGTTAGCACAGTTATATATGTGCACCCTTCACACACACACTGTTGACCTGTCTGCTATGGACTGTCATTGTCTCTCACTTACCAATTTCAAAATTATTGTTCATGTGCACTTAATGACACTTCACACTATCATGTCCCATGACATGTCCCCCAACCCTGGACTTGTGTTGTGTCACAATTGTATGGATTTAACAAATGGGGTCACTGACCTGGACATTGTAAATATCGGACTACAACACTTGTAAATAATCACCTCCTACACAAACAGCATGTCTTTGTGTATTGTTATCCATCTACTACACTTAGTAATTGTGATGTGTGTAATAATGTCATTAGTAACAGAGTGTCAGCGCAAGAGTAATGGACTATAGGGGTACAAACCTACACATAAGGTCCCAACATGACAAATGTCAATGCTAGGCTGATATCCTATAAGCAATTCACTGAGTATGTCAACAATGAAAAACACATGTATGCTTCACTCTCTACAGACGGCAGGAATGGCTGTATAACAGGCAATATCGCCAGCTGGGAGTCCCAGTAGAACACATTGATGTGATACAGAGGTACCTAACCTCATTAGTGATTGCTACTGGTCAGTTTTGCAGGATAGAGTTCAAATATAGGCTGTTGTAAGATGTGCTACAGTTCTGAACATTCCTACACAGGACCCCAAGACTGACAGATGAATTACCACACCTACCTGTCCAATACAAAGTAATCATAGTCACCTTGAGTGGTGGGTACACTGGATAGCAGATGCATGGCCAAGTAGATGTGTTGTTGCTGCCAATGTGACAGCTCAGTTGTCAATGGGTAATGCACATGTCAAGATTTGGAGGCAGGACGGAATCCTTAGACCAACACACAGTTTACACTGTGCACTCATTGCAATATCCTGAGAAACAAGCACATGACACTAGGGCCCTCATTACAACATTGGCGGTAAATGCCGCTTACCACCATGCAGAAGACCGGCAACATACAGCTGAGGCGTCAGAATTCTACTACAGCTATCACGACCCACAGCTCGGAATCCACCATAATACAGACACCCACACAAGTCCGCCACACCAAAGGTCAGTGATCAACTGGCGAAAACAAAACCTCCACCGTCACGCCAACAGGAATACGCCCACACTATCACGACCCACGAATCCACGCAGTGGTCTTTCAACTGCGGTATTCCATTGGCGATACACACCACCACGCTTAAAATACACACACATTTACAAAACACAACCACATTGGACAAATCGAAATACACACACCTGATACTCATACACACACCACTCCCACACACCCAATCCAATATAAAACACACACCCATATCACCCACAAACCCTTACTAACCCTTACTACCAGAAATTCCAAAAGAAGGCCAGAGAGAGACACCACCAGAAACAACACTAGCATCCACAGACACACAACATCATCACTCACACAACATCCATGCACCTCAAACAACACACAACAACACATCCTCTCACACATCACAACACACACCACCTCACACATCACCCACACCACATCATGGCACCACAACGACACCCCAGGTTCTCTGAGGAGGAGCTCAGGGTCATGGTGGAGGAAATCGTCCGGGTAGAGCCACAGCTATTCGGATCACAGGTACAGCACACCTCCATTGCTAGGAAGATGGAGCTATGGTGCAGAATCGTCGACAGAGTCACCGCAGTGGGACAGCATCCAAGAACACAGGATGACATCAGGAAGAGCTGGAACGACATACGGAGGAAGGTGCGTTCCGTGGTCTCAAGACACCAGATTGCAGTACAGAGGACTGGTGGTGGACCCCCACCTCCTCCCCCCACAACTAACAACATAGGAGGAGCAAGTCTTGGCAATTATGCATCCTGAGGGCCTCGCAGGAGTAGCAGGAGGAATGGACTCTGGTGAGTCAACTCTTAACTATTATATCCCCCACCCTACCTGCATGCCATCACATACCTCGACCCTCACCCACACCCCCATCACTCCAACACCTCACATATGTCCCACTATCACAACCCACCCATCCCAACACCAAGCCCTGCATGCAACACCAAAGCAGGGACACCCATCACCAAAGCATGTCCACTACACATACCCACACAGACCCCAAACCAATATCACACAAGGACCTAGACAAGAATGCAAGCACTGGAATGCAGGGTCACTCACCCATTGCACTCGATGGCACACACAGATGCAATAATCATGCCTTTACACCCCAGCAGGACCCCTACCCAACGTCACCTGACAGGAGGTTCCAGACATATCCAGTCCCCCCACAGAAGAGGCCCACAGTGATGACAGCATCTATGCACATCTGGATCAAGATGACCAATCCGGCCCATCTGGGACCTCGGGACAGTCGGTTCCCCTGACACTGTCACAAGCCACCACAGAGCCTCCCCCCTCAGGAAACACCAGCACAGCACCCACCAGTGAGCCCATCCCTCTGTCCCCAGGATACGTCAAGCAGCAGTGTGTCCACCACTAAAGGGAACCCAGGCAAACCCACCACCCCAAGAAAATCAGGGACCTGGGGGCAGTGGCAGTGGGCACACGGTTCAGGGGACAGAGGAACAGGAAAACAGGGGAACTGGAAGGACAGCTGTGCGACAGGGGGAGGACAGGCCCAGGGAACCCACTCTCCACGAGGCCCTCTCCAACATCATGGGAGCGTACCGTCATTCCCAGGAGACGATGGCAACGGTACTGGCCAACTTTCAGGAGATCCAGCGGCTGCAGGACGAACACTATCTGGGGATCAGGGGGGAACTGAAGTCCATTAACACCACCCTGGTCACCATTGTAGGGGTGCTGAAGGACCTTGTCAACACCAGGAGGGACACAGTGGCACAACAAGGGGCCCCTGACACTAGCCTGGATGATGAACCGCCCTCTACCTCCGCCGGCGCTAGTGGACAGGAGGCACCGCCACAGGACCACAACACCAGCACCCTACCCCCTGCAGATGGAGAACCACCCCGCAAACGGTCCCTGAGATCCAGGAACAAGACAGAGAACATTGCCAAGACCCACACCAGGAAATGAGACCCCCTTGAATGTCACCCTTCTGTCCCAGTTTGTCACCCTGTCCATCCTTCAACTGCCCTTGCTCCCCTTCCTATGCCCCTTTGGACAATGCACCTGTGAAACAAATAGACTGGACTCTGCCATGGACATTCCTCCACCATCACCCGTGCCCATTTTACAACCCCCTCCACTTATTTGCACAGAAATAAACACACATCAATCACAAAACAATCTGGAGTCAGTCTGTGCTTTCACTAATGTGTAATTGCAACAACTATGGAATATAGCAATGTAAATTTAATTGTCCACATACCAATGAAACACAGCTGTAGGTCTTGAGGAAATATAGCAAAGGGCACAAAGTGGGACCCACATCTGTTAAATGGAAAGTCAAAGTTACAAGTCAGGGTCAATACACTGGGTGAAAATGACAGACTTCCAATAGCTCAAACAATAGTATGAGATGTGTGAGGTAGTGACATCTTCTTACCTGTGTCTCACTGGAAGTATTGCTGGATAACGTTGTTTCTGTTGTCGATATCCTCTTCTTCTGCCTCCTCTTCTTCACTGTCCACAGGATCCACAGCTGCCACAAGACCTCCAGCTGGACCATCCTCCTGCAGAAACGGCACCTATCGTCGTAAAGCCAGGTAGTGCAGCATACAGCAGGCCACGATGATCTAGCACACCTTCTTTGGTGAGTAGTAGAGAGAACCAGCTGTCATATAGAGGCACCGGAACCTGGCCTTCAGGAGGCCGAAGGTCCGTTCATTCACCCTCCTAGTTCGCCCATGTGCCTCATTGTAGCGTTCCTCTGCCCTTGTCCTGGGATTTCTCCCTGGGGTCAGTAGCCATGACAGGTTGGGGTACCCAGAGTCACCTCAAATTTTGAGGGACAACTGTTAGACACACACTAACCTGTAGGAACAACCCCATACCCAAACGCCTATTCACACTGTATAGGGTCCTTGCCCTCACCTATTAGCCACACACGGTGCCTCTGGAGTTGGGATGCTGCTATTCCTCAGTATGTAAGCGTCATGCACTGAGCCAGGAAATTTGGCATTCACATAGGAGAGGTACTGGTCGGCCAAACATGCCATCTGCACATTCATCGAATGATAGCTTTTCCGGTTTCTGTACATCTGTTCACCCCTGCGGGCGGTACCAAGGCTGCATGTGTCCCATCAATGGCACCTATGATGTTGGGGATCTGTCCCAGGGCATAGAAGTCACCTTTCACTGTAGGCAAATCCTCCACCTGAGGGAAAACGATGTAGCTGCGCATGTGTATCCCACTTGGCCCTGGAGGGCGAAACAATTGAGTCAGAAGCCATCAGTGGGACGGAGGGTGAGGGGAGCTCCACGGCGGGGACACGAGGTGACAGCAGTGACAGCGACTCGTTCTCTGATGGTAGCTCCCTTGCGGTGGCGGGCCCCTCTGTACCCCCCGCATCAACAGGTACAGCCTCCAACCCCCCCTACCAGCACCGCTCTCCCAGGAGCCCCTCAGCGTGTGTCCCGTGCACGCTCATTCAGGAGGGTGGGAATCTCCTTCGCCCCAGGCACCTCAGGCACTGCCCCAGTCAGCCCTGCTGCCCTCAGTGAGGAGGCTATTGACCTCCTGAGATCCCTCACTGTTGGGCAGTCTGAATACCATTCAGGGTGTTGAGAGGCAACAAACAAATGCATACCTGGAGGGCATTCATTCTGGCCAGGCAGCCCAACAGAGAGCATTTCAGGCTCTGGCCTCAGCACTGATGGCAGCCATTGTCCCTGTGTCCCGCCTCCCCCCCCTAACTTCCTCCACCCAGACCCAATCCCCTGTACCTCATCCTATCCCAAGCACACCATCAGACCAGCATAAGCACCACACATCCCACAGGCACTCACACAAGCATCATACCCATGCAGACATACCAACATCTACTGACTCCACTGTGTCCCCCTCCTCCACGTCTCCCTCCTGCCCCCTAGTCTTGTCTCCACTCACACCTGCATGCACTACACCTTCAGCCACTACCTCCATTACCAGCACGCCCATCACCACACACCGCTCACGTGCACTCACCACCCCACTACCATTCACACATCCCCTGTGTCCTCTCCCAGTGTGTCAGTGAGCCCTCCTCCCAAAGTACATCCAACAGCCATCCACCTCACAAAAGCCTCCAGCCCATGCACCTTCCCCCAAATTCAGCAGACGTACACCTCCTACAACCACTACCTCTTCCTCCACTCCCAAACCCCCTCCATCTACCCGTCCCAATGTGTCTAAAAAACTTTTCCTGGCTAATATTAACCTCTTCCCTACACCTCCGCCCCGTCCGTCCCGTGGTGCCAGGCTTTCCAGGTCCCAACCCAGCACCTCAGCCACCACATCCCCAGGCACAGTGGTGCCAGCAACTGCAGGCTATTGGAGTGCGCCAACCATCAGGGCTGCCAGTGTGCCAAAGAGCGAGGGCAAGGACATTCCGCCACCTGCCAAGCTAAAAAAGTTGCCCACATCCCGGAGGGAGAAGCAGAAAACACCTGCCACCAAGGGGTCAGGGAAAACGAAAGGGGATAGTGCGCCCTCATCAAAGGTGGGGAAGGGCCAGAAACTGAAGGGCAGGTCAGGAGAGGGCATGGTGGCACCGACTGAGGGACCAGTGTGACACCTTCTTTCCACGTCGACGCCAACCTGTACGGCGGAGAAGACCGCCACCTGCACTGCCACCTGCACCGCAACCTGCACCACTGCCAGCACTACCGACACAGAGCCCGCAACCAGCACCGCCGCCACAGAACCCGCAACCAGCACCGCCGCCATAGAGCCCGCAACCAGCACCGACGCCACAAAGCCCACAACCAGCACCGCTACCAGAGAGCCCGCATCCAGCACCGCTGCCACAGAGCCCGCCGCCAGCACCGCCGCCCCAGAGCCCGCAAACCAGCCCCGCTGCCACAGAGCCCGCCGCCAGCACTGCTGCCACAGAGCCCACCGCAAGCACTGCCACGACTGACACCTCCGCAAGCACTGCTGCGACTGACACCGCCGCAAGCACCGCCAGCGGCCCCGGGACATCCTGAGCCAGTGGCACCACCACAGACATGGCTGCCATCCCCAGTGGTCAGTCATCCGAGGCTGGTTGTGAGCTCCAGGAGCCTGGGAAGCATCACTTTCAGTGGAGAAAGGCATCCACTACCTCAGTCCTTGGCAGGATGAAGCACTCTGGGCACAAAGCCCCCTCCAGAACCAGTGGAGTATCACATCCACTACCTCAGTCCTTGTCTGGGCACAAAGCCCCCTCCAGAACCAGTGGAGTATCACATCCACTACCTCTGCACTTGGTAGGATGAAGCACTCTGGGCACATGGCCCCCTCCAGAACCAGTGGAGTATCACATCCACTACCTCAGTCCTTGGCAGGATGAAGCACTCAGGGCACAAAGCCCCCTCGAGAACCAGTGGAGTATCACATCCACTACCTCTGTCCTTTGCAGGATGAAGCACTCTGGGTACAAAGCCCCCTCCAGAACCAGTGGAGTATCACATCTACTGCCTCTATCCTTGGCAGTGGAGACTGTTATTCACTTGAGAGACTGTGGCTTTGCACTCCCCAGGATAAAGCAGTGGGCAACCAACACACTGAAAAGACTTGAGAGACTGTGGCTTTGCAGTCCCCAGGATAAAGCAGTGGGCAACCCACCCACTGAAAAGACTTGTGAGACTGTGGCTTTGCACTCCCCAGGCTGAAGCAGTGGGCAACCCACCCACTGAAAAGACTTGAGAGACTGTGGCTTTGCACTCCCCAGGATGAAGCAGTGGGCAACCCACCCACTGAAAAGACTTGTGAGACTGTGGCTTTGCACTCCCCAGGATGAAGCAGTGGGCAACCCACCCACTGAAAAGACTTGAGAGACTGTGGCTTTGCACTCCCCAGAATACATCAATGGGCATGGAGCCCCCTCGTGGAGCAGTGGCGTCGTCAGGCTGAGGTGCCCCCTCCCTCCCCCTGAGGTGCCTGTTTGATTTCGGTCTGATGCCCCTGCAGTGTTCTCTCCATTTCCAGTCAGGTATCTAGTGTGGGCCTCACCCATGCATTTTGGGCCCAGTGGTCCACGGACAATGATTGGTGCACTATCCGGACTTGTGTATTTGGTGTACATAATTGTATTTACTGGATTTGGAGTTTTGACTACTGGATTTTTATTGATTACAGTCATTCAAATCATTTCCTTCTGTCCTTGCGTTATTCAAGGGGGGTGGGGGGTGAAATGTAATGTTGCAGCATGTATTTGTGTGTATGGTGTTGTGGGTGAAGGTGGGGGTGGTGGTGTTGCGTGTTGCGTGTGTGTGTCACGTTCTTTTCTCTCCCCCCTCCCCTGTGTTGTAGGTGTAGTACTCACCGTGGTCGTCGCCACCGTCGTTGGAGCTCCTGATAGGGGAGCAGGAAGACCGTCGCCGGTAGGATCTGCAGTTCTGGCTCCATGGCATCCTGGTTCCTCGTGGGGTGTGGAGAGGTGAGTGATTTTCCATTCTGTGTACTGTTTCTGCCGTGTTTTTATTTGCGCTGCTTCCGCCCCGGAAAAGGTGGCGGATTGCCGGCTTGTGATAGGGTGGGCGGTACATTGTCTTCCGCCTGTCTGTTGGCAGTTACCGCCGTGCTGTTTGTTTGTACTGCAGTGGCGGTCGGACTGTTAAAGTGGCTGTCTATGTTGCCGGTTTCTGCTGTGGTCGTGATTCCATTTTTTTTCCGCCGGCCTGTTGGCGGTATTACTGCCGCTTTAAGACCGACCACCAGGGTTGTAATGAGGGCCTAAATGTATAGGAGTACGCAAAAAAAGGTTCATTAAATATGAAACTCAACTAAAAACATTAATAAAACATACCTTATCCTACACTAACCTATCCTAACTATACTTAACCAATAACTAAAGGTAACTCCCATATGCTAAACTTAACTAACACGTTTAACACCACACGCTAAGCATTGCCGCCCCCACCCCCACTTAAGTTACAATACACATGCAGGACAACATATACTAATACTACACATATACTAACTAAATCTAAACAAATATATGTTTTTTGTATTTATTAATTTTGTTTTTACATTTTTTTCTATAGTAAACACATAGATACCCCAACATGACTCCATACCCACCCAACAATTAGCACATAATAACTAAATGACCCAACCCCCAAATCCACTTATCCTATCTAAACTACGTACCCACACTAACCTAACACTAACACCCCTAAAATCTACAATAAAACATAGATTAAAATCAGAAGGAAGGTGACAGAAGATGGCATTCCAGATATGATTTACAGTTTGGTCTTCTTCAGTTTTTTCTTGATGAACTTTAGCCTCTCCGTGTTAGCAGCCACCTCTTTCTCGAAACTATCCAGATGTTTAAGGACCAGGGAAACGTCCCTCTGCAGATCCTGCAGCAATTGTCTATCCATGGCAGCAGGTGGTGTGGGCTGTTGCACTGAGGTTGAAGCTGTTGCAGCCATGGCTGTGGGTATGGTGCCAGCTGTGCCAGCCTGCACTGCTGAGGAGCTGGATGTCTTCTGTGCCGTCTTGGCCACTGTGGGGACTCCTTGTGGGAATGCTCGCCATTCTCCTGTTGCCCTCTCTGCAGCCGTTTTTCAGAACCCAGATTCCAATGCCAGGATATGGCAGTACTTCGCTGCCCTCTTTTGAAATGCACGCAGCTCATCATTGCGCATGTTGCCAGCTGTTAAATGGAGACAGGCAACCATCAGTGTCAGCATTGTGTGGAGTCTGTACAGGTTAGTAGCTTTCACTTCTACATCTAATTACACATGTACTCCAACTCACATTCCAGAAAAGACTATGGCTCTGATAAATGTAACAACAACGCTGCCTTAACATAATTTTATTGACACTAAAGCGACACAAAATGAAAAAATGAACCAAACATATGGAAGTGTGCATTGCTTTTGCATAATAAAGAATAATGCAAAGGCAGCACAAACTTTACATTGATCAGGCCCAGACTTCCACCTTCTCTATGTCTATTTACAACCATATATCACCAGTAACCTGGACAATGTATTGGGAGGTTGGGATGCTGTTGGTAAACATGAGGAGTCAGAGCTGATAGGTACACATGCAAGCCTGATTAATATGACTGTAACCTACACTGTGACATCACATCTACCTACAAATTTGGTATTCCTCTCCCCCTGAGCCTAAGGGGGGAGGGCCATGCAATCCATTATCTCAACTGTCCTGGTCATCCACCATGCCTACTCATACACAGAGTCAAGGAGTGGACCATATGTTAGGAGGGCTGACAACTAAGAAGCTGGTATTCATAGGTCTATCACATCTACATTCATGTGGCCATGTGTAGACACCCATCAATACCTGATCTACCACTACTATTCCTTACACACCCATTTACATGCCAGCATACGTTTGGCTTGACCTGCATGCAAGCCCATTACATTCCACATAAGTGTAACATACATGGAGTGCAAAAGACGGAGAGCCATGCTGGGGGACAATTGCCATCCCAGTCCTCCATCTTCATGACAATACAGGGATGCACCAAATTGGGTTCAATATGGTGCATTCCTGTGTTGTGAAAATGATGGAATGTGCCACTACCAATAGTCTCACAGCGTTGCACTCTGTCATTCCTAGTCACATATGGCCCTACATGTGGCTTGTCATCACCTTGTGTACATGATGCTGGCCATTGTTCACCATGAGCCTTACAAGATGTGACCCTCTGGTCATGCATGGGGATCCTTTAAATGGGCCATAATGTTCAGCATCCAGCCTACTTTGATATCTGATCACTGGACAGCTTATCACATCTGGCATTGTATTCAACACACATGACTCACTCACGCCAAACCCTGAATTACTTCACAGGACACACATTTTCACACTTACTGGAAACACCTGGGTCCTCAAATTGCACCACTTCACCAATCGTGTAGGTGGCAGGTCCACCTGTAAGACATGAATGGAAAACCATGCTTGGTTTCATGTCACAGTCACTGCGAGTGGACAACAAATTTCAGTGTGAACTAGTTGGGAGGAGTGAGCTAGTTATTCTAGTTGAAAACAGTGCAAAAGACACACCACTGCGATCACACAATGACACAGACACTCAGGTGAGTTAGAGCCACACATCTGACACTAACACTGGGCCAGAGACTCATGTAGTGCTACACCCTGCCACAACCATATGTGGGCCATCTATAGAAGATGGAACAACATAGTATAAGGGGGAGTTGTGTTAAAAAACATGACACTTCCCTGGTGCTTTGCAAGACATATGACACGGGTACTCAAGCTTGTCCTGCAAACCACTCTGAGGTGTTTAGTGATGGACATGCCACTCAATTTTAAGTCAACAATGATCATGCATTGATTAATCTGACTGATATGGCAAAGTTGTCTAATGTATCAAATGCCCCATATACATTGTGCCTAAGGAAGGTAACCCCCTTTTGCTAACATAATGGCAGGGGTAGGGGTCATGTGAGTGAAATGATGACAAAGTTGCACTATACATGCAATGCGCAACCTTGTTGACACAATGCAGAGAAAATATGGTAGGCTGGCGGTGCTTTGGCATTTCATACATGATACTATGCTGGGGCACAGTTGTGGCCATGGCCTCTGAGATGTGTGCCTTTGTGATGGTTGTGCAGGACTCACCAGACATCTGACCTGCATTGGTATCATGGCTGGAGATGTGAACTCCAGGCCTAGAGTGGCGCAGATACACTTCATTCTGGTTGCATACAATCTGTCCACAAGCATTGCATGTAGCACTCCAACTCATCTGCTATTGTCATTCAAGAGCAGTGAAAAGTAAATAGTATGTTAATGGGAGACTCATCAACAGGTCCGCCAATCTCAATATCAAGGTGATCGAGCAGACCGTGCTCCCTGGTCACCAGATCTGCCCAGCGATGCTTGAGTTGGTGCTCATTCCTGCCACTCCTGTACACGCTCTTCAGGTGGAGGAGCACATTGCCTTACTGCAGCTGCCTGGCCTCAGTCCGGTATCCCTGGATGACCCGGCTACCCATCTCAAGCATCATAGGCATCCTCTGACATCTTCGTCAACCTCCCCCTACCAGACATTTTATATATGTTCAAAGTTGACCCCCAATACCAAGAAAAAGTAGAAAATAAATGGAAACTTAAACCCCAATAACTAATCCCAATTATCACAAATGAATAACTACCCCAGACAGACACACCACAGTACAAATATAAATATAGACAAAAAACACACAAAATCCCAATTACTGGGACAAAATGCACACAATATATAATAGGACACAACAGGAGGAACACCACAAATGTCAATACACAACCAAGGCACAGCCACCAGCTCCAAAACACAACCACACAGTCAGAAAGGCACAGATTGTAAAGAGAAAGTAAAACTACACCCACTGTACTATGCTTGTAGACATGATTTTCAATTACATCACTTCCTGTCCCCACGCGTCATGTTTTTCATGTATGCGTGTAATTATTTGACGCATTTGACATTTGCGTAGGATTTTTTTAGACGTATGTCCATCGTTTATATTGATACATGAAGGTTATGATTCGATTTCACTGAGGGCAGCATTGAGAGGAGTGCGAAGGTGGAATTTACACGAAGTGCCCATGTGTCATTTTCTTTGGGTTTGCAAATGTTTTAGACGCATTTGCGTCATTTTGTTTTACTCAATTCCTGATTGTGTGTTTTTTTTTCATTGTCCTTAGATGCACCCTGAATCAGCATACATATAACATGGGCTTTGCTGGAGTTTGGCATACTGGGTATGTCTACATGTGGTAGTCCATGCAACAATGTGATAAGGGTGTGATTGGTATGTTCCACCAATATTTGTGTTACAGAGTCAACAGCATGCAAATTGTTGCACGTCATGCATATACTGTATATGCATGTGTGACAACAGTGTACCCACATATGTTTGGAATTCAGTACGATGCAATATTTCTGATCTGTGATTGTGTATTGTGTTTTTGTCTGTGATGTGTAATGTTGTTATGTAGAGCTTAATATTTACAGCTACATACGCATGTCAGGCATTGTTGATGATGTGTGAACCCTTGCTACCTAGGAAATATTACACAACAACTGTCTCCGTATGTAGATTTTGAGTTTATGGAGACTTGTGTGAAGCCTGCAAATTTGTCTGACATGTTTACATCTTTGATACAAAGTGTGTATGACACACTCTGCCTACATTCCACCCAGAATATGTTTTGATCACAAAAGTTTGATAAAACCCATTGCAATTACCAATGGTTGTTAGTTTTGTGTGGTGAACCTGCAGCCCTAGCTGCATATGGTCTCATCAATTCTGATGTGCATTCCACAGATGTGTCTTTACAATGTGTGAGGTCATGTATACCCTGTGTCAGGATTGTAACCCATGACAGTGGCAGGACAGATAACCATGGATAGTCTGTGCAGGCCCAACTTCTACCATTGGTTGTTATACCTGGGCAAATCATGATGACTATAGCTACTAATGATGTCCCCCCTTGTCACACATGTTCCATGCAGCCATTGCAACTCTCACACTGAGTTGTGACAGTGTTCAGTTCCAACATGACTTAATTTAAATTTTTTGACATCCACTATCTCATGTGTGGGCCCCTTGCATACATTCTACTTGGACATGATGTAGTTGTGTCTGATGACCTATTGATTCACAAGTCGGCAATGTGGATGTACAAAATATGTAGTGGTTCATAGATTGTGTCCTTCAGTTGTCACATACCAGTGATGATGCTGTTAGTGATGTGTGTGATGGTGGTGGTACAATCTTATACATCACATATGATGTCGCAACAGTACTTGTCGGATTCTCATTTGTAGCATGATCCCTGAGGTTTGGCTACATTCCTATGTTATATGTAATGGAGACTGAAGAGACCAAAGCAGGATTGGTTGTATTAGTGAAGTATTTATTTATTAAAAGGAGAAGGTGCATTCAGTGGTTCTGAAGAGTAAAAGTTGTCAACTATATGCTGTCTCTGGCATACCCCAGCAGCTGTGTTGTGCTTTTCCCCTCCACATCGTCCCCACCATCCTCCTCCTTCTCCTCAGGCAGGTCATCTACCTAGTCATATATAGGAACGTTCATCCGCACATATATGTTGTGCAGGATGATTTTGCACACAATGAGTGGGGCATATAGGAGGCTGCCTCCTGTGAGGTTCAGGCACCTGAATTTTGTTTTCAGTATGCCAAATGTCCGTTCCACGCTATTACGTGTCTTACGGTGTCCCTCATTGTATGCATGCTCTGCTGCTGTGCTTGGGTTTGCAAATGGGGTCATCATCCATGGTAAGTTGTTGTTTAGGCTTGCATCAGATTTGTCATATAGCATGACAGTTGTTATTTTGAGTTGGTTGTGACTCATACGTGCTTGTGGTATGGTGTGAGTTCCTGGGCTTGTGCAAAATTTTCTTAGCACTGTGTTGTTGAACATGACAATGTTGGATATTGGCTCAAGGACCTGGGACATACATTTTTGGAATCCTAACTGATGCTCAGTATGTATGTACCATGTGTTGTGTAGTGCACCTTTGTAACAGTGTGCTATCACTAGAGGGGACATGACATATCCTCACAACACAATGGGGCAGATGTGGTGACAACATGGTAGCCCTACAGAGCCTGGACATCCCAGCCATGTTGACATATGTCATTACAGATGAAGTGCAACACAGGCCCATTTTAATGGGTAAGTGACAATGCACAACACAGCTCCAACATTGGCAGCACTGTGCTGCAACATTTACACTATGCAGAGATGCACCCTGTGTGACATGTTATAGACAGCCTACCATGCAGCCGCACACCAAGACTACCAACCTTGCACCAGGGTGCTTGGCTAGCTGCCCTGTGGAAGTAGATGTATCTATGCAGGAAGAGATACCTTCAAATACATATATATTTTTGGTGGATAATTGGCTCATTCTGTGTGTGCAACAGTATGCAACATGCATAGGTGGCACATTCAAATGAGGATGCATCACAGTCTATTTCCTTATTGCAACCTGCAAACAGCACCCCTTGGATGGTGTTTGATGTTGCCACTGCCTCAGGTTTTAGGTGACACCTACATCGGAGTCAGCATCATAATGCTGTGTATCTTGTGGTGACAGACCTGCAGCTACACACATTGCAAGCCCCTTCCACGGTGAGTGCCGCATGGAATGGTGGCCGATATACAATGTGGCTTCAAGTCACAAAACAGTGGTCATCCGCAAACTTGTACATACAGTGCAGGCCCTGGCAATGGCACTGGGGGCTCTTAGACAGGTCCCTTAGTGATCCTGAGTGGCAGCTAATGTTTGTGACAGCCATCAGGTGTCTAAGGGTGTGTATCCCATTGTTTCAGAATGATCAACATCACTACCAGTGTCTCTCCTATCTTCCAAAACATGAATCAGCATTTATACTGTCCACACATGCACACTGCAGGCTTTGGGATGGAGCTCATCTACTTAGCAAATGTGTCCTTTAACACAGTGCACATAAGGTCAGTGATGTCCTAAATACTCCTACAGGGTCCCACTATGGCAGCCATGATCTGCATTGTCTAACAGTGACCCATGGTGAGCCATTTATTGTTTATGGTACAGACATGATGGGGTTGTGTGTCACTTAGTGGTGCATGTGAGGTGGCACTACAGTAGGCGTGGTGTCACTTGTCACAAATCTGGTACATGGTATGTGATGTCCATTAATGTTGTATTCCTATGTGTGCGACCCAATGCATCAGGAGGATGTACATGCACAGTACTGGTAAGTTAGGTATGTGTTGATAAGATGTAGTCGGTATTGGCCAAAGTTGTCTGGCATTTGATGTTTGCTCTGGCAGATACTTGCATGGCATGGTTTGAGGGATATGTGCCTATGTGTGACTTACGTTGCATGAGCATAGTGTATGCCATTGACATTGTTGTGCTATTATTTGTTTGGTGTACTGTGTGTGTGAGGTATGCGTAGTGGGCACTCTGTGGGCATGTGTGGTGGTTTGTGCACATCTTCTGTTTGCAAAGGGTACATGTCTGCACCTGCCCTTCACACGTTGTGCCTGTCAAGTTGTGGGTGTGTTACATACATGTGGGTGTATGTGTTTGTGGTGTGCACTGCATGTGCTGTACTGCAGCATGATGCATATGTGTCGTTACCTACACATCTGTGTTATCCTGGCCATGTGTTTTTGGAGTGGTGTATGTTGTGTGTGTCCTTCAGGGTTGGTGTGTT
This sequence comes from Pleurodeles waltl, assembly GCF_031143425.1. Lineage (NCBI taxonomy): Eukaryota > Metazoa > Chordata > Amphibia > Caudata > Salamandridae > Pleurodeles > Pleurodeles waltl. The sequence goes on from NC_090448.1 coordinate 856,358,693, forward strand.
GTGTGTAAATTACCAGCTTTGTTGACTTACCCATAAGTAGGCCATTTCCATACTGTACATCCTGGAAGTGTTAGTTGATCCTGCTGTGCTAGAATATGAAGGCGTCATGGACGCTCCCAGGATACTTGGCCAAAATATTTGTGAATAGTCCCAGGTGATCCACTATGGCCTGCACATTTATGGAATGCATGTGTTTGCGATTCCGGTATAAATGTTCTGTTGCTGCAGGTGGAACAAGTCAGACACGGGTGCAGTCAATTACACTAAGCACATGTGGGAAGCCATCAAATTGTAGAACACCTGTTTTATCTCCTGCTGCATTTGCTGGGTGTTGGGGAAGCTGATGTGGTGGGGTGTCAGAGGGAGAATTCCGTCTAACACCTTTGGCAGGAACACCAAGAATGAGGGCTGTAACACACCAGCAACCAGGGGACTCATTGTTTGAAATGAGCCACTTGACATCATGTGCAGGACAGATAGCAGCTTTGTCACAGGTGGTATATTATGTGGGGTCTGCAGGCTGGCTGTGATCTGTGGCTCAATGTTGTGCAGGTGTAGTATGGCCTGCTTGTTGAGTCTGTGTGTCGTTATAATGTCTTGTTCCCTGAGGCCAAGGAGGGTTGTTCTGTTTCTGAATGTCTGCTCCTGTCTTCTTCATTGCCTTTGTGGGCCCGTTGTGGTGGTTGTGGTTGCAGTTGTTGTTGCTGTCCTCTGCGTCGTCTCCCAAGCTGGAGCAGTAGCACTTCTATCTTGTCCTGTGGGTTGGTATTATTGCTTCTGTGTGTTTTCCTTAGGTAGTGATGTGTGGGCCTCATTCTAATGCCTGGTCTGACCCAGGCATTAAAATTTTATGCAATTCGGATTTAACGTAATTTTTTGGGTCCGCCTCCCACCTGTGCGTTATTTTTGCCCGGGTGGATAAATATGGGGCTAGAGGCTTAGAGTCATTTTTTGGACTGGAGCGCCTACCTTGCATCTAATTGACGCTAGGTGGCTTCACGCATCTAAAAAATGATGTTACCTCCAATATTTTGATGCTAGACGGGTCTAGCGTCAAAATATAAATATGAATTTAAGTTTGCGCTGAGTTAGCGTAAAAAAAAGCAAGTATTGATCTGGGCCAAAATTAGGAGCCAGAAATCAGGGATACAGGGACTGCATTTCATTGCATCCATGCTGTGGCTGGGATGCCACAACTGCCACTGCAGAATACTGAACCTCTGCCGCACTGGAGGGCCACAGCTGCTGGAATTCAATGTTGTCACAGACCAACCTCCACAAGACGGTTCCTGATTAAAGCTACTGCTGTAGTTCTATTGACAAAGAAGACTCAAGACATTTGGGTTGGAGTGTAACTTGCAACTTATATTAATACTCTGTTGAAATATTAAATGTTGATGTAGTAAATTAAAATTAGTATTTTAATATTAACTTAACAACCTGAAAATATATTATTATACCTAAATTATTTTGAACACATTTTTTCAGGTGCAGGATTGAAGGGATATAAGGGCAATGAGTGCGGAAGTTTGATACTTACATATTAAAAGAAAAAATCACTTAACACTATCAATTTCTTGAAGTATATTTAAAAAAAGTAAATGTATTTCATTTTTATATAATTTTAAAAAGTAAAATTCTGTTTTAAAATATAAGGTAATATGTATATAACGAAGTAAACTTTAGAAAGGAAGCAACATAATAAAATTAATGTTAAATTCTGTTTTAGAGGATATAAATTTTTTTTTTTTTTTTTTAAAGAAAACCTATTTAATTAAAAAACACAAATCACTTTGGGCCTCATTACGGGTTTGGCGGCCTTTCAGGAAGACCGCCATGGTGGCAGCTGCCAAAAGACAGGCCATGTTGGTGGTAACCAACTTCCGTATTAAGAGTCACACTGTGAAGACTGCAAAAATTCAGCCAAAAATCTGAAACCACCAGGACACTGTAGGGTGGGAAAGAGGCAGTCCAACCCCAGCCTGATAAAAATCCACCCACCAGATTACGAGCCACAAATCGCCACAGTGGTTCTTCCAGGTCAGAACTCACATCAGTCAGAACACCACATCACATTGGATAGTTTGAATACCCCACAGCTGACACACATCCACACACTGAACACACATACTCACTGCACTTTATAAAACACCCCTACACAACCCAGAAGCTTTTGCAACAAAAATGCCATTCAGATACCCAGAGAGTAGGCAAAGTTATAGATATAGCACCTTTACACAATAGGCACACATACACATCACACTCAGCACACACCCCACATCAGCACCATTAACACAATACACACATCAGTAGCACACACAATCGACAACAACCGTCTCACCCTCACAACGTAGTGCCTACACCTCACCAATTACCCAACTCTGCACCCTTACCCTCACAACACCCCCACACACCGTCTACACAACCACTACCGTGTCCCCCTAAAAATACCCATGTTTCACTGATGATGAGTTAAGGGTCATGGTGGATGAAAGTTTTAGGGTAGAGCCACACTGTTTGGAGTACAGGTCCAACAAACATCGATTGCCAGGAAAATTGAGTTGTGGAAAAGGATAGTGACAGGGTTAATTCAGTAGGCAGCCATCCATGCACAAGGGAGGACATCAGGTTCCATGGCATCACACCACCAGATAGCCGTGCAGAAGACTCCCCCACAGTTCACATCATTGGAGGAGAAGGTCATGGACATACTGCCTCCTGAGGGCCTTATTGGAATACCTGGGGGACTGGAATCTGGTAGGTACCCACAACAGTCATGTCACACATTTGCCTTGTCCTCCATGCTTTCTTACCACTCAAATACTCTCTAATTGACTAAATGTCCCACTACACCTCCCACCTAATCACCTAATGCACCTCTCCTGCATGCCACCACTCCACTCAGCCCAACTGCCCTCACAGCCCTTGGCAATGGTACATTAACTACTGGCTGATCATACCACAATGACTCCCAAAATGGACTTACACATCATTGTGAAAACATGGAATATGCACAACACATCACATGTAATGCATGTACAACTAAAGTACTAGCTACAACATTTAGGGGGTCATTACAACATTGGCGGTAAAAGCCGCTTACCGCCGTGCAGAAGACCGCCAATACACCGCCGCAGCACAGAATTCCGCCACAGCTATTATGACACACATACCGTAAACTACCGAAATTCAGACACCCACAAAAGTCCGCCACACCAAAGGTCAGTGTTAAACTGGCGAAAAACAAACCTCCACCGTCACACCAACAGAAACACGCCTATGCTATCACTACCTACTAATCCACGCGGCGGTCTTTCAACCGCGGTATTCCATTGGCGGTACACACCGCTGCGCTCAAAATACACACACATCTCCAAAACACCACCACATTGGACAATTCGAAATACACACACCTGATACACATACAAACACCACTCCCACACACCCAACACAATATAAAACACACACCCACATCACCCACAAACCCGTACGACCAGAAATTTTGAGGAAGCCGAGAGACAGAGAGCATAGCAATTGAGAACCCCACCACACAGAGGCACACAACACCATAACCCATACAACATTCCACGCACAAAACACCACACACCACTACACATCACCACACTCATCAACACATACACCACCCCACACATCACCCACACCACCCCATGTCACGCCAAAGACACCCCAGGTTTTCTGAGGAGGAGCTCAGGGTTATGGTGGAGGAAATCATCCGGGTAGAGCCACAGCTATTTGGCTCACAGGTGCAGCACACCTCCATAGCCAGGAAGATGGAGCTATCGCGCAGAATCGTGGACAGGGTCAACGCTGTGGGACAGCATCCAAGAAATCGGGAGGACATCAGGAAGAGGTGGAACGACCCACGGGGGAAGGTGCGTTCTGTGGTCTCCAGGCACAACTTCGCGATTCAGCGGACTGGAGGCGGACCCCCACCTCCTCCCCCACAACTAACAACATGGGAGGAGCAAGTCTTGACCATCATGCATCCAGAGGGCAGCGGAGGAGTCGGTGGAGGAATGGACACTGGTAAGTCAAATCTTAACTATCATATCCCCCACCCTACCTGCATGCTATCACACCCCCCCACCCTCACTCCCTCCCCTATCACTCCAACTCCTCACTAATGTACTAATAACACAAACCACACATCCCAACACCAAGCCCAGCATACAACAACTAAGCATGGTCACCCCTCACTAAAGCATGCTCACTGCACATACCCATAACAACCCCCTAACCATCATCATACAAACCCCCACACAGGAATGCTTGCACTGGGGTACACGCACACCCACCCATTACACACACATGCAATAATCATGCTCTTATACCCCTGCAGGACCACTACGGAACGTCACCACACAGGAGGGTCCAGACATCTTCACTCCACCCACAGAAGAGGACCACAGTGACGACAGCAGCTCTGGCCAACTGGATCCAGATGACCAGCCAGGACCATCGTGGGCCTCGGGACAGTCGGTTCCCCTCGCACAGGCACAGCCCAACACTGACCTTCCACCCTCTGCGAACACCAGCACAGCACCCACCCAGCGGGCCCATACCTCCGTCCCCAGGACACGTCAATCAGCGGTGTGTCCACCACTACAGGGAACCCAGGGTAACCCACCACCCCAACAACAACAGGGACCTGGGGGCAGTGGTAGTGGGCACACGGTCCAGGGGACGGAGGCACAGGAACACAGGGAAACTGGGAGGGCTGCTGTTGCGACAGGGGGCAGACAGGCCAAGGGAACCCACCCTCCACGAGGCCCTCTCCTCCATCATGGGAGCATACCACCACTCCCAGGAGACGATGGCGACGGTCCTGGCCAAGTTTCAGGAGACCCAGTGCCTGCCGGACGAACAATATTTGGGGTTCAGGGAGGAGCTCAGAACCATCAGCTCCGCCCTGGGCACCATCGTAGGGGTGCTGAAGGACATACACAAGACCATAAGGGACACCGTGGCACTCCAAGGGGCCCCTGACACTAGCATGGACGATGAACTGCCCACCACCTCTAATGGCGCTAGTGGACAGGATGCCCCGCCACAGGACCACAACACCAGTACCCCACCCCCTGCAGATGGACAACCACCCCGCAAGCGGTCCCTGAGATCCAGGAACAGGACAGAGCAAGATGGCAAGCCCCCGCCAGGAAATTAGACCACCCTGATTGTCCACCCACTGTCCCACTTTGTTACTCTGTCCACATTGGAACTGCCCCAGCTCCACTTCCTATGCCCATATGGGCAGTGCACCTGTGTGACTAATAGACTGGACTCTGCCATGGACATTCCTCCACCATCACCCATCACCATTTTGCCACCCCCTCCAATAAATAGCACTTCAATAAACACCCTTGAACCACAAAACAATCTGGAGTCAGTATGTGATTTTGAAAATTTGTATTAGCAAGGACAGTGTCAAAATGCGTTTTCAATTGAAATGCCAACATACCTATGTCACACATCACAAGTCCATGAAGGATGCAAGAAGATGACACACGTTGGAAACCACACCTGTGAAACCGTAATGGAAAGGTACAACTCAGTTACCAAATACTGCTACTAATTGACAGACAGGATAGAGGTAGAAGTGTGAAAGTGAATGTAATAGTAAAAGAAATTGTTCTCACCTGTGTGTCACTGGAAATATTGCTGTATGACTGACTCCCTGTTGTCTATGTCTTCTTCCTCAGCTTCCTCCTCATCACTGTCCACAGGCTCCACAGCTGCCACAACACCGTCATCTGGACCATCCTCCTGCAGAAAAGGCACCTGGCGTCGCAAAGCAAGATTGTGAAGCATCGAGCAGGCGATGATGATCTGGCACACCTTCCTTGGTGAGTAGAATAGTGAACACCCTGTCATATGGAGGCACCTGAACCTGGCCTTCAGGAGGCCGAAGGTGCGTTCGATCACCCTCCTAGTCCGCCCATGGGCCTCATTGTAGCGTTCCTCTGCCCTGGTCCTGGGATTCCTCACTGGGGTCAATAGCCATGACAGGTTGGTGTAACCAGAGTCCCCTAATAGCCACACCTAGTGCCTCTGGAGTTGACCCATCCTATAAGGGATGCTGCCATTCCGCAGGATGTAGGCGTCATGCACTGAGCCAGGGAACATAGCATTGACCTGGGAGATGTACTGGTCTGCCAAACATACCATCTGTACATTCATGGAATGATAACTCTTCCGGTTCCTGTACACCTGTTCCCTCCTGTGGGGGGGGGACCAGAGCTACAGGGGTGCCATCAATAGCACCTATGATGTTGGGGATATGTCCAAGGGCATAGACGTCACCTTTCACTGTAGCCAAATCCTCCACCTGAGGGAAAACGATGTAGCTCCTTACGTGTTTCAGCAGGGCAGACAACACTCTGGACAACATGTTGGAAAACATTGGCTGGGAAATCCCTGATGCCATGGCCACAGTTGTTTGAAAGATCCACTTGCAATGAAATGGAGCACTGATAGCACCTGCACTTCAGGGGGGATTCCTGTGGGATGGCGGATTGGTGAGATCAGGTCTGGCTCCAACTGGGTACACAGTTCCTGGATTGTGGCACGGTCAAATCTGTAGGTGATGATCAAATGTCGCTCCTCCATTGTTAACAGGTCCACCAGCGGTCGGTACACCAGAAGATTCCGCCATCTCCTCAAATGTCCCAGCTGACGGTGCCTAAGAAGGACAACAGCGACCACAGAGTCAACAAATTCCCGTTTATGTACCCTCAGCTACACAGAACACGACACCAAATACAAAACTCTTCCTGTATGTGTGACGCAGTAGTAAATGAAGCCATGTGGGCCCCTGAAATGGCGGCTGCCTGACCTCTAAACTGGGACAATGGGATGTGAGGTATCTGTGCTGGCGTTGTACACCGTCGCGGTAGGCGGTCGTAGACCGCGGCGCAATGCTGCATTGGTTAACATTGGACCCTATGGGTCCCAGGAGCCAATGATGAAGTATGCCGGTGGTGATCGTGACCGCCATTTTCTATCTGTTCAATCACTCGATACCTGATCTTCGACAGGAGAGGACCTACACTGCAAGTGCTGCTGTGACCTCGGTCTAGAAGAGACAATGGCTGCTGCGTCTGGGGAAGGGGCCCCTGCCTTCACTGCTCAGGAGTTGGAGAAGCTAGTCGACAGGGTCCTCCCCCAGTACACGCTACTCTACGGTCCTCCAGACCAACAGGTAAGTACACAGGGAGCACGTTGTATGGGCAATGCTGGGTGGAGAGGGCTGGATGTCAGTAGGAAGGGGGCAGAGTTCAGGGAACATGAAGGACTGTGAATGCATGTGCCACATGGCAGGGGTAGGGATGGGGGCCACTCACTTCGACGGTGCTGTTGGTAATGACTTCTCTTCTTCCCCTGTACATGTCATAAAGGTCAGCACCCACCAGAAGAAGGACATTTGGCGTGCCATCGCCATGGACGTCCGGACCCTGGGGGTCCACCAGAGACGGGGCACCCACTGCCGGAAAAGATGGGAGGACATTTGCCGCTGGAGCAAGAAGATGGCGGAGGCTCAGCTGGGGATGGCCTCCCAACGTGGGAGGGGTGCCCGTTGCACCATGATCCCCCTGATGTTCAGGATCCTGGTGGTGGCCTACCCGGAGTTGGATGGGTGCTTGAGGGCATCACAGCAGACACAAGGGGGTAAGTACACTCTCATTCTGCTGACTTTGCGCACAGTGGAGGGGTCTGGGTGGGGGAGGAGGGCTGTGGGTTTCCCTAGGCCTGGGCGAGTTCCGTAGGCTAGGCCCCTCCATAATGCAGGCCATGTGGCACTCCACCCCACCTCTGTAGAGTGCTAAGTACAGGTATACATGCCCCTGTGTCATCTATGTGTGCAGATGACCACCATAGCCATGTAGGCCAGATCCCAGGAATTGCATCTGTAGAGGCCAAGAGCACGGCGTAGTGCAGGGGGCTGCTGTGTCTGTATTGTCCGCCAACCTGTCTTTCTTCTGTCGCCTCCCTTTTTCTGCTCTCCCTGTTCTTGTGTGCATCAGCATCATCAGGCGGAGGTACAGTGGCACCGGAGCACGAGGGAGCTGCATCCCACATGGCCATGGAAGGCCACACCACAGACTCTGAATACACCAGTGGGACGGAGGGCGAGGGAAGCTTCACGTCGGTCACCGGATCAACAAACAGCGACATGGACTCGTCCGCCGATGGGAGCTCCCTTGTGGTGGCGGCACCATCTGTGCCCCCCACTTCTACAGGTACAGCCCCACGCCCCCACCAGCACTGCCCTCCCACCAGCCCCTCAGCCTTCGCTCTGTGCCCGCTCACCCAGGAGGGTTGGCATCACCTTCGCCCCAGGCACCTCAGGCCCTGCCCCAGTCACCCCTACTGCCCTCAGTGAGGAGGCCATTGACCCCCTCAGGTCACTCACTGTTGGGCAGTCTACCATTGTGAATGCCATCAAGGGTGTAGAAAGGGAGTTGCAACACGGTAATGCATTCCTGGAGGGCATTCATTCTGGTCATGCTGCCCTTCATCGAACCCTGCAATCCCTGGCCTCAGCACTTATGGCAGCCATTGTCCCTATGTCTAGCCTCCCCCCTCCAACTTCCTCCACCCAGACCCAGTCCCCTGTACCCCAGCCTATCCCAAGCACACCATCAGACAAGCATGCATACACCTCAACACACAAAAGTAGCTCAGGCAAACATAAGCACCACACAACCCACAGGCACTCAAACAAGCATCACCCACATATAGACACAACAACATCCACTGCCTCAACTGTGTCCCCCTCCTCGTCGTCTCCCTCCTCCCTCACAGTGTCGTCTACACTCTCACCTGCATGCACTACATCTACAGGCACTAGGACTCGCACCAGAACACCCAGCACCACACCCTGCTCACCTGCACTCACCACCCCCACTACCATTTACACGTCCCCTCTGTCCACTCCCAGTGTGTCTGTGACGCCCCCTCCCAAAGTACACAAACGCGGCCACCCACACACCCAACATCCATCCACCTCACAACAGCCTCCAGTACCTGCACCTGCACCCAAATCACCTAAAGTTACACCTCCTACAACCACCTCCTCTTCCTCCACTCCCAGACCCCCTCCAGCTACCCATCCCAGTCTTCGTCAGAAACTCTTCCTCACCAACGTTGACCTCTTTTCCACCACTGCCACCCCTCCAATTCATAGGTCCCGTAGTAGCAGCTCAGCTAAAAAAAGTCCAGTACCAGTATTGCGTGTTAAAGGTGTGTGGAGTGCACCGGCCACCAGGGCAGCCAGTGTGACACGGAGCCAAAGCACTGCCAGTTCTTTGGCAAGTGGCCGACGGGACAGGGTTAAGACTCCTGGCGGCAAAACTGCTCACAAGGGTCCCGGGGGGAGTGCCGAGTCAGCTGTGACTCCTCCAAAGGTGGTGAAGGGCCAGAAGTCTCCAAAGTCGGTAAGAGCAGCACGGCGGAGAAGGGCGCCATCCTCCCCGGCGGCCGGGACGCCACCGCCAGCAGTATTGTCACTGGTCCGGAGACCACCGCCAGAGTCAGTGCCCTGGAGGGCAGCAGTATCGTCACTGGTCCGGAGACCACCGCCAGAGTCAGTGCCCTGGAGGGCAGCAGTATCGTCACTGGTCAGGAGACCACCGCCAGAGTCAGTGCCCTGGAGGGCAGCAGTATCGTCACTGGTCCGGAGACCACCGCCAGAGTCAGTGCCCTGGAGGGCCCAGGCAGCCACAGCCGCGCTGGGCAATGAGGGACCGTCATGCCACACACCAATGCACAGGTCAGAGACGGCAAAGTCAAGCACCGCTGAACAGGGCAAAGTCCGCCATGGTGAAGACCGCTGAACAGGGCAAAGCACCGCTGAACAGGGCAAAGACCGAAATGGCAAGCACCGCTGAACAGGTCAGAGACCGCCATGGCAAAGCACCGCTGAACAGGTCAGAGACCGCCATGGTGAAGACCGCTGAACAGGGCAAAGCACCGCTGAACAGGGCAAAGACCGCCATGGCAAAGCACCGCTGAACAGGTCAGAGACCGCCATGGTGAAGACCGCTGAACAGGGCAAAGTACCGCTGAACAGGGCAAAGTCCGGCATGGTGAAGACCGCTGGACAGGGCAAAGCACCGCTGAACAGGGCAAAGACCGACAAGGCAAAGCACCGCTGAACAGGGCAGAGACCGCCATGGCAAAGCACCGCTGAACAGGTCAGAGACCGCCATGGTGAAGACCGCAGAACAGGGCAAAGCACCACTGAACAGGACAAAGACCGACATGGCAAAGCAGCGCTGAACAGGGCAGAGACCCCCATGGTGAAGACCGCTGAACAGGGCAAAGCACTGCTGAACAGGGCAAAGACCGGCATGGCAAAGCACCGCTGAACAGGGCAAAGCACTGTTGAACAGGGCAAAGACCGACATGGCAAAGCACCGCTGAACAGGGCAGAGACCGCCATGGCAAAGGACCACTGAACAGGTCAGAGACCGCCATGGTGAAGACCGCTGAACAGGGCAAAGACCGACATGGCAAAGCACCGCTGAACAGGGAAAAGACCGCCAAATCAAGCATTGTTAGCCCATGTGCAGCTGGGCCAGTGACGGAACAGGGACCGTCACGGGGAGCCTGATGCACTCTGGGCACCAGTCCCCCTCCAGAACCAGTGGAGAACGTTATCCACTTGAGAGACTGTGGCTTTGCACTCCCCAGGATGGTACAGTGGCAACCCACCCACTGTAGAGACTTGAGAGACTGTGGCTTTGGACTCCCCAGGATGGTACAGTGGGCAAACCACCCACTGTAGAGACTTGAAAGACTGTGGCTTTGCACTCCCCAGGATGGTATAGTGGGCAAACCACCCATTTGTGAGACTTGAGAGACTGTGGCTTTGCACTCCCCAGGATGGTACAGTGGGCAAACCACCCACTGTAGAGACTTGAGAGACTGTGGCTTTGCACTCCCCAGGATGTAACAGTGGGCAACCCACCCACTGTAGAGACTTGAGAGACTGTGGCTTTGCACTCCCCAGGATACATCAATGGGCATGGAGCCCCGTCGTGGATCTTGTGTGGTGCTGTAATCTGGCTGAGGTGCCCCTCCTTCCCTTCCCCCTGAGGTGCCTGTTGTATTTATATCTGATGCCCCTGCAGTGTTCTCTCCGTTTGTGGACAAGTATCTAGTGTGGGCCTCGCCCATGCATTTTGGGCCCAGTGGTGCATGGACATTGATATGTGCATACCTGCACTACTAATCGTAATGTATGAATTCTGGAATGTGTATATATATCTGTATATATTTGGTTACTGTGGTTTGATACATTACAATGTTTGAACTGATTTCCTTTTATCTTTGCATTCTTCCGGGGGGGTTGTGGGTTGTTACTGTGCTGTTTGGAAATGCAGTGGTGTGTTGTAGTGGGTGAGGGTCGAGTGGGGGTGGGGGTGGGGGTGTTGCGTGTGTGTCCCCCTGACTTTTGCCTCCCCCCTCCCCTATGTCGTAGGTGCAGTACTCACCGTTGTCTTCAGCGCCTACGTTGCTGGTGATCGTAGAGGAGCAGAACGACAAGCGCAGGGAGTATTTGTAGTTCGGGCTCCATGGTGGCCTCCTTCCTTGTGGAGTTTATTAAGGTGAGCATTTTCCCATTGCAAAAGCTGTTTCTGCCGTGTTTTTAGCCACGGTGAATCCGCCCCGGAAAAGGTGGCGGATTAGCGGGTTGTGATACTGTGGGCGGTACATTGTCTCCCGCCTGTCTGTTGGCGGTGACCGCAGCGCTGCTTGTCTGTACCGCCGTGGCGGGCGGAGTGTTAAAGTGGCTGTCTATGTTGGCGGTTTCCGCCACGGTCATAATTCCCTTTTTTTGGCCGCCGGCCTGTTTGCAGTATTACCGCAGCTTTAACACCATCCGCCAGGGTTGTAATGACCCCCTTAGATTGTTCTAGTGATGGCAATGACAACAATGCAATGGCACACTCACAATAGCAAACAAAGAAAATCACACCTACAGCTGAGTGACCATTTCTAATGTCAAATGATCAAATATCCTAAGCCAGAAATAGACTGACCTGGGTTTGGAAAGGAAGATGACTGAGTCAATTCACATGCACAACATCTAGATACAGGTCTATTACTCTCGCATACTCAGAGACTGTATTCCAACTAGGACACCATTGTGCATTGTGCATTGTGCAGCTTTAATGTGTGACATCTAGCAAGCCTGTCTTTTCACTAGGTAACAGAGATGAACAGTGATATCAATTAGCAGACAAAACCAGAACCAATCTGCAGTGCAATCTGTACCAAACTTGTATGACAGCTCCCAACATGGAGTATGGAAATCAAGTTACAGAGTTGTATGTACAACATAGGTATGCTGTACTGCATCTGTCAATGCCATTGCAGGGAATCATGTAAAGCCATTGTCTGCATCTCCCAAAGAGAGAACCAAACACACATTCTAACCTGAACTCTGTGTCTCACTCCCTCCACAGGTAACCCTGCCACTGCCACTATGGAGAGGATACCTGAGACTGCAAGTCCCCCTCAGGATGAAAGCCCCAGTGAGGACAACATGCCTGGATGTCTGGACAATGATGAATAACCTGGCCTATCTGGACACCTGGTCAGTCAACGAGTCCCTGCCTCACCCTGCCCACCTCAACACTACCCTCACCCCTGGTGCGTCCACATCACAAGCAACCATTCTCCCTCAAACTGTGTCCCAAGGACTGTTCAATCAATTATGTGCCACCCAGTACAGGTATCTGATTCGAACCTTGACATACCTGACAATGAAGGGCCTCCTAGCACTTGGAGTGGGCACACCGTGCCTGGGGCACAGGCACCTGGTGGTAGGGTACGTGGAAAGGATGCTGTGGGCCAAAGGATGAAGCCTCAAAGGTATTTCACTGACCAGAAAACCATCTCCCAAGTCCTGGGAGCATACCAAAGTTCCCAGGACAGGATGGGCCAAATAATCACCATGTTGGGGGAAAAGTAAAGGCTGCAGAGGGAATACCACCAGGAAGTCATGCAGCAGTGGCAGGTACAAAATGCTCACATGACGTCCATTGCAGGGGTGCTAAATTCCACCCTGATTGGATTCTCAATGCACAATCATGCCCCTTCTACTAGCAACATAACATCTGCCCCATCTACATCTGCAGCAGCTACTGGTATGGAGGCCCTGCCAGGGGAACCACATGCCTCAGACATACCTTCCTCTGTAGCTGACGAAACTCATCCCCCACAAATGTGAACCTCTCCTGTTTTCTCACCTTTGTGTGCCACTGGGACACCCTGTAGACTGTTCTGAGACATAACTCAATATTCCCATCGTACAAAGACACTGGACCTGTGTAACCAACTGGTGTAGCAGCTGATGAATCCATCTACCATGACCTCACTCATCACCTCAATTTGTTTATTTTATGCACTTTTATTTGGACTTTTAGTATTGTGATATGCACAATAAATCACAATTGAACACAGCTGCTATATGTGTGTCTTTTATAATACATCAACAATTGTCATGCTTGCCAACTGTGGTCTTGTCATGGCCCCTGCATTGAACGGCCAGTGTAATGGTCATCAGACGGAGGCTTCCTCAATAGGAGACACATGACAACAGAAATGCCACAGGATAGATGTAAGAGAGGTTGAAATCCAGGGTAACACAATAGTATAGTCAATATTCCAATCTGCAAAAAGAGCATGACCAGTGCTTAATTTGTATAAAAAAAAAGTGCCAGTGCTAACAGCCCTCCTCTTAAACACGTGGCTGCTACAATTAAATGTGTGAACAGGGAATACTGAGGCAGCGTAATCCTGAAACCATTTCGGGCCTCTTTAATTCATTTACAGCAGCTCCCTGTCCCTTCAACTCACTCTTGCAGCTTTCTGCTTTCGCCAATTGTGACGCTTTTTCATTTTTCTCTTCCCCCGTCTTTCCCATATGTGTCTTTTTCTAGCAGTAAATGCTTGAAACCGAAAAATAAGTGCCAGCTCTAAAAAATAAGTGCTGGTGCTCTGCGCTGGAAACAATAAGCACAAATTAAGCACTGAGCATGACAGAGAGTACCATCAGGATCGAAGGCATGGTGGCATACAACGCACATATACAGGTAAAAGAAGTCATGCTCATGGTAAACTACCTACAAAGCAGGGGCACCCAGATTGGACCTATATATTACCAGGTACAGGCTCTTCACATACCCATACCATAGCTACATGATCACGTATCCCATGGAACACTCAAGGAATATCACTGAGCAACTCTGTACTTTAACCGTACACTAGCATAGGCCCCATAGGATTGTCACTCACCATTGTCAGTATACAGTTACCTGCACATCAAAGTCAGAATACAAACACAGCTAGGTCCCATGGCCATCACAAAGTACCCCACCCATTGTGAAACCAGAGGCCATGATCCAATCATCCCATTGACACGTAATATACCATTTCACATCCCCCAACCACACTGGTAATAGGAAAGGACTAAGCAGTCACAACCCCACTTGCATGAAGGAAGTACTAACAAGGTACCATCCCACTGTAACTATATCCATTTTACTAGCTATCTGTCAGGTACACCTCTCATGTCTGTCTGCAATTACCACTCTCTACTGACAATGAATACCTCAAACCTAGGTTGCAGAGCCAAACACGAAATAACGATTTCAGTGAGTGGAAGGAAAAGAGAATAGGGGAATGCAAGAAACGTGCCTCAATACTGTAGTCCATTACAGAAGTGTATGTTAGGATCAGATTTAACAATACATGATATAGCAGACCATATTGTACTGTATACTTTACAGTCTATCAGACTGCATCCACAACCCACACATAGACATTGGAGCTCATGACACCCCCAGTGATGAATCAAGTCAGGAGGTATAATGGCAGCCATCTACTTTGTGCACATTCAACAAATCAAAAGGTCCACTTCAAATACCGGTTTGTCAGTGGAAGTACTGATTGATGAGATCCGCCCTAAAGTCACCTGCTCCTTCTTTCTCTGGCTCTTCATCATTTGCCATATCAGCATTTCCAGCCACTGCTCCAGCTGCCTTCCCCTCACCTGCCATCAGTGGTATCTGACGTCTCAGGGGTAGATTGTGGAGCATGCAGTATGCAACAATTATTTGGCATACCTTGTGGGGTGAGGAGAGGAGGGCTTCTCCAGATTGGTCCTGGCACCTGAATCTTCCCTTTGGGAGCACAAATGTTCACTCAATTACATGCTTTGTTCTCCAGTGGGCCTCATTGTAACGGAGTTCACTTGGTGGACTGGGTACCTCACTGGTGTCCACAGCCAGGGATGGTTTAGAAAGACTAAGTGAACTGTGAACACAACAGTAGAATAACTCATAAATTGGACATATTGTGATGACATAATACACAAACACACACTACAATGCCAACTTACCAAGCAGCCAGGCCCTCTCTGTTTGTAGTCATGCCATCAGATATGGAACATTGCTGTTCCGCATGATGTAGGAACTATGCACAGATCCTGTAAACTTGGCTGTGACTTGTGAGATGTACTGGTCTGCTAGACACACCACATGTTTGTTGGTTGAGTGATAGTTCTTCCCGTTTCTAAACACCTGTTCATTGGCACTGGGAGGGACCAGGCCTACATGGGAGCCATCAATGGATCCTACCACATGAGGAATGTGTCCCATCTCCTAAAAGTCAGCCTTCATTTAGGCCAAATTTGCTCATCAGGAAAACCTGATATAGCTGTCCAGGTGTTTCAACAATGCACACAGTACATCCTTCAACACCAGACAGAACATGGGCTGAGACACCCCTGCTGTTAAGGCAACAGTATTCTGAAAGGATCCTGTGGCCAGGAAGTGTAGCACCGGCAAGGCTTGAACAATGGGAGTATGCCATAGGGATTGCGAATGGCAGGCCTCAGATCTGGCTCCACCTGAGTACAAAGATCCATGATGGTATGACGATCCAGGCGATATGTCTGAATAGCATACCTTTCCTCCATGATTTCCAGGTCTACCAGTAGATGGTACACTGGTGGTTGTCTCACTATCCTCATGGCAGGATAACTATGTTGAGAAAAGAGAATATACTATGAGTTATGCAGAATGCACACACCATCAACACATTATATATTACCTGACACCTAATGTCTGTAGAAGATGCATGGCACTTCTGACGTATGCAGTACTGCCCATAGATATGCACCTAATTCACCCTCATTGCTGCACATTGTCTAACATGTAAAGGGAATTGTACATATGAAACTAATGTTAGTGTACATGTGTTAACACTTAGCTGTCCTGCACTAATCATGTACATGTTTTGGATTCTACTAATATCTAAGTGTGGCCTATGTCCCTCAGAGTAGCTTTACATAGTTCTCACTAAATATACTCCCTCAACAAGTCATTTTGTCATATTTGCCACAATATGTTGCACAACCATGATGGCACTACCTATGGATACACAGCATTTTGGGGGAGTAAGTGACTGACGCAGATAAGTAAGCCTATCCATTGATGAAGTGCACAAAATGGCAGGTACCTGATCTACTGTAGTGGACGGTTGGAAATGACCTAAGACCGCCGACGGAAGTTGTCATGGTGGTAGGCGGTCACAACCACTGTGCAACATGCCATTGGTTAACACTGCTGCCTTTGGTGGACTTGGGCCAATGCCCATGACCACCGGCAGAGACGTTCCTGTACGTGGCAGCCGTGACCCCCACTTAATGCAGTATTGCTCACTTGACTCCTGACACTGGTGCCAGCAAGACCTCCACAACATGAGCTGCTATGTATTGCCTCTGTGAGCCATCATACCACATCCTGCAGGTGATAGGGCCTGTGCCTTCACCTCTGAAGAGTGTGAGAGGCTAGTGGAGGAAGTCCTACGCCTGTATGAACAGCTATATGGGGCACCAGAGGAGCAGGTGAGTCCAATGCCTTATCCATGTGTTATTGGTGTTGTGTGTGACATTGCATCCTGCATCTCAACTTGTAAGGGTGTAGATGCATGCAGATGGCATAATGTGAAGGCGTGTGAGCAAAGAAGATGGGTATGTGTTCCTACTTGCTGTGACTGATGTGTATTGACCACTCCTATTGGTATGGTGCGTGTTTACATGACTTTCTCCTCAAAAGAAGGGGATTTGCCATGCCATTGCCAAGCAAGTGTTGACCCTGGGGGTCCACAGCCGGCAGAGCTCCCATTGTAGAAGCCGGTGGGAGGACCTGAGATGCTGGACCCGGAAGACCACTAAGGCCCAGCTGTGGATGTCCTCCTAACGAGGGAGGGGTGCCCATCGGTCCCTGACCCCCCCAATGGCCCGCATTGTGGCAGTAGCCTACCCTAAGGTTGATGGGTGTTTGAGGGCAGCACAGCAGCCACAAGGGGGTGAGTACTGACTGTATCCTTGTACTTGGCTCTGGTAGTATGGTGTTTGCTGTCACAATTTAGCAGCTGTGGCAATGTAGTAGGTGCTACATGTATGTAGACTAGTGGGAATACATAGTACTCACATTGCCTGACTAATAGATGGAGATCTGGCATTAGGGTTGGCCATGTGTACTTTTACATCACCTGTGTCAGGGTGTGTCTGTGAGTGCATGAGGAGATGCACAACTGACATAGCCACATGTGTGACTCCACGCAGCCACATATATGTATGTAAGCTGCTGTATCATACTCCCCATCTAGTATTTCCAAGTCCATACATTTGAATATGTGACTATGTATCTCTAAGGTGTCAGACCACTCCCATCTGTGTAGATCACCTGTATTTGCTACTGAGTGCCTGACATTTATGGTCCAGGGCCTAGTTACTTTTTGTTCTGGTACAGATATTGACTCCATGTAAGGATGGCATCTCAATCAGTCAACAGATTTGACCATATAGGACTGTACATATGGGTTTGTGGAGGTGTCCCCATTGTTCCTCCATATTCACACTATGGGGTGTGTGAAGTTTGTAACGGAAGGACATCCAGCTATGGCTGTCTGATTGTTTATATTTGGCCTTGCCGTGCATTTCTATGCCATTGGACTGTAGACGATTCACTATTATCTTAATGCCTTTGTTTGACAGGAGGCAAGTAAATAGGCTGTTCTTCCCTCTGACAATGTGCAATGTCCATGCTATAAGTGCCAATGGCCTACCAATACTAGTGCAACATATGGTATAAGCTGTGTACATCATGTCAGAATGGTTACTTGGGGGCAGATGTTGTTGAGTGGGACAATCATTTCTACCCTTGGCCTAGCTGTTGTGGACAGGTTGGACTGGAAATGGTTTTGGGTCACTTCTTATTTTGAGATGTTATGGTTTGGCTGAACTACTTTTTGCCATACAGGTGTTGTTGTTCTAGGATATGTTGTAAGTGCAATGGCAGTCGTGTAGGACCATCTGTACATCATGTGTACATGTAATTTAGTGGGATATGTGTGTTTTCTGGACTTAGGGACAGGTAATTATGTGTCAGTAATGATGTGAGTGATGTTGGTTTACTCATGTTGAAATGTCGTGGAGCTGTATCTGCATGTCAGGTGGAATGTTATGTGCCCTATTATGATTTAGTTGACTGCAATTTGTTTAGTTGTTCCTACACTGCTCTCTGTGATTGTCTGTGGATTTCTCATGTGTGCTATGTAGGCCACTGCAGCTGCACATGCATGTATGATGTGATGGGGTGTATCTGTGTATTGTGACTGCAGATATTCCGCTGGGATTTGGTACATGTAGTGACATGGCTGTTCTCCAGACATGGATTCTAAACATCAGATGTGTCAACACCAGGACAGTACACGCTCTACGGGCAACATAATGCAAAATGACAAACCTTATGCAATGTAATAATTCATGCATTGTGTGCTGATATTGCATATTAACTTTTTGCTTTGCAGGTATTTATCTTGAAATGTTTTTAATACTGTTTGCAATGTATTGTTCATTTTCAAGCCTTTCCTGCAGCCTGGCTGGATGTGGCTGGGTGTGGCAGGTGGGCGGGGCTTGGGTCTATTTAAGGAACCCAGTCCAGCTCCACGTGCTCACTATTCAGAGGTCCCGATGCAGAGCAGCAGCATTTTCCAGGGCTCCTGTTCCGGAGGCCTAATTGGACATTTCCTGGCCCTGTCCTCATTATCTTGCTGATCTTCAAGCAGGGCAGTAAGGTGGAGTTCGGGATAGACCTCGACTCCGTCTTCTAGAAACATTTGAGTTTTTGGCGTTGTTATTTACCACATGTGCGATTTACTCTTGGCACTTAACCCCTGTAGTTCGGATCGGCAGAGTGCGCGATCATTTCAAGGCATTTGAATCTTGATGGTTTAATCGGCAACAGTGAGCGCGATTCATTCTTGGCAATTAACCCTCGCAGTTCAGATCAGCAGAGTGCGCGATCATTTCAAGGCATTTGAATCCTAATGGTTGAATCGGCAACAGTGTGCGCAATTCATTCTTGGAAACTAACCCTTGCATTTCGGATCGGCAGAGTGCGCCATAATTTTAAGGCATTTGAATCTTGATAGTTGAATCGGCAACAGTGTGCGCGATTCATTCTTGGCAATTAACCCTTGCAGTTCGGATCGGCAGAGTGCGCGATCATTTCAAGGCATTTGAATCTTGATGGTTGAATCGGCAACAGTGTGCGCGATTCATTCTTGGCAATTAACCCTTGCAGTTCAGATCGGCAGAGTGCACGATCATTTCAAGGCATTTGAATCTTGATGGTTGAATCGGCAACAGTGTGCGCGATTCATTCTTGGCAATTAACCCTTGCAGTTCAGATCGGCAGAGTGCACGATCATTTCAAGGCATTTGAATCTTGATGGGTGAATCGGCAACACTGAGCGCGATTCATTCTTGGCAATTAACCCTTGCAGTTCAGATCGGCAGAGTGCGCGATCATTTCAAGGCATTTGAATCTTGATGGTTGAATTGGCAACAGTGCATTCAATTCATTCTTGGCAATTAACCCTTGCAGTTCAGATCGGCAGAACGCGCAATCATTCCAGGTACTTGAGTCTTGATGCGCAGTCTGACAATACGGTGCGCAATCATTTCTGGGCAATTGAATCTTGAAACTTAGATCAAACAGAGTGTGATCTTTCTAGACAAAACAAGTTTAGTCTGTTTGCCTATTCCACAGTATAATTCATGAATCCTATAGCAGTTAATTCTTTGGGAACAAATGTACTCTTTGACTCTTGTTGTGCTGTAATTGCTATTCTAAGGATTAACTTGAGAAAGTTCAATGTTCAGAGTATATAATTATAAAAAGTTCACGTTATTGAAAAGTTCTTGATCTCTCATGTTATAAAAGCATAAAGAGTTAAAACAAAGTTCATGAAGATTAATGTGAATTACCTTGCTATTGTGTTCTTAACTCTTGCTTCCACAGGTCTCCTTCCCCGCTGTTGCCAACCTAAACCCTATCCCCCGCTTGGCCATTCTTTAACTCTGAGCTATAACGGCTAGTAGAGTTTGGAGCTGCCAAGAGGTGGACATATTGGGAACAGGCGCAAACCCCGAGGATACGGTCTCGCTGACAAGGTGGCACCTGTTTGGGACTGCCACATGTTGTGTCTTCATTAGGGATTGTATCCATTATGGCATATATGTTCAGAGAGTTCAGTTAGGCATGTGATTGGAATGGCAGGTGCTGTGTCGTCTGTGAATAGAGCTACACAGGACATGACTTATGGACATGAACTGTTCAGGTGTTGAATCTGAACATGCATGATATGGTGTGATCAGTCAAGTGCTTTTCCTAAAGGTATGGAGAGTTATGATCAGGATTAGGACGGAATTTCAGTTTTAGGGAGGGCATGATGAGCATGCTGAAATAGCTTTACAGGTAATTTGATGAAATGTTCCAGTTGTGCTACCTTACATGGATTATGATGTTGGTGAAAGAGATGACATAAAGGGGTGGATAAAAGTAACATGTGAAATGATGTAGGATATGTGGTTTTCCATATGGGATTGCCTACCCAAGAGATGTATACCTACAATTGTAAACATTATAATGTGTGTGTGTGTGTGTGTGTGTGTTTGTGTGAAGAATGTGATGACCCTCTCTTTCCCTCACTATCTCTCCCTCCCTCTCTATTTGTGTGCATCAGCATTGGCAGGTAAAGGAGATGTGGCACAGGCAAGTGGGGATGCTGCTGGTCACGGTGGGACCCGGAGTGCTGATACCACTGCCAGCAAGGGATCCATTGGCCAGGAGGGTGAGGGGAGTGCCACAGGAGAGACAGGATCATCATCCTCAGAATACTCCCCCAGTACCATCTTTTTCTGCCACTCATAATTCTATCACTGCCCTCTCTGTTGCTCCCCACCTTGTTGGCCTTGGCGCTCACTCAAGAGGGTGTGCATCTCCTTTGCCACAGGCACCTCTGCTCCAGCCCCTGTTACCCCTACTGCCCTCAGAGAGGAGGCTATTCATCTTCTGAGGTTGATCTCTGTTGGTCAGTCGACCATCCTGAATGCCATCCAGGGACTGGCAACTCAAATAAATAGAACAATGTGTTCCAGGAGGGTATTCACAGTGCACTGGTTGGCCTACAGAGATCTTTTCAGACTCTGGCCTCCACACTGATGGCGGCTAGTCACCTCTTGTCTACCATCCCCACTCCACCTTCCTCTTCCCAATCCGATTTCCCCCTTCCCAGACCCAGTCAAAGCACACAAACAGACAGGCATGCATCCACCTTAACATCTGAGGGTAGCGCAGACAAGCATAAGCACCATAAGACACACCACCGGCACGAACACAGACAAGATCCACCTGCAGACACAGCAACTGTCACAACCAGCTCTGGCACCCCCCCCAGTATTACAGACACAACATCTGGCTCCCCTGCAAACACCACACCAACATTCACTGATCCAGCCACCACACCTATCCTATCCGCAGACAGCACCCCAGCAGATCCTCAGACATCCACCTCAGTCACCATATCCACAGACACTGCAACCACTGACATGCCTACATGCAGCACATCCACCATACCTGTAGTAACCACCCAAACTGACAGTTACCCACCCAACACAGCATCTATCTCTACCCCTCAACCCAAGACACATAAACGCCCACATTCACCCACTCAACAGACACCCTACACCAACAAGCACACCTTCCACGAACACGTACCCAAAACATGCACACCAACACATCATTCAATTCCTACCTCACCCCCCACACCCAAACCCTCTTCAGATGGCCATCCCCGCGTGTCCAAAAAAGTTCCTTTCCGAGATTGACCTATTTCATTCTCCTCCCTGTGCACTCCTACAAGGACTGTTTTCCTCTCCAATGCCATCCCTTCCACCTCCAAGGCCTCCCCTATTGTCTGAGCAGTCTGTGAGGTTCTGTGCAGTGCTTTCATCCCCCAGGGATGGGTATGTATATATAGCTGAAATGTTGTCGTGATAGTGTGTCGTGTTAGTGATGATATGTGTTTGTTGTAGTGCTGTGTGGCTTTGTGTGTTTAGACAGTTTGAGTCTGCGTGTATTGTGCATGGCATGACAGGTTTGGTGTACTGTGTGTGTGTGTGTGTGTGTGTCAATTGCTAGGTTGTGTGATGGTGTAATTGTGTGTGTTTCATCAAAATTGGTTGTACATTGTGGTGTCCGTGTGTGTAGTCTCTGGCCAGTGCCAGTAGTGAGTGTTTGACATGTGTTCACATTTGTTTGGTTGTGGTGTTGTTGTTACAAATTTGTAAGTTTTATGTGTATTTCTGTGGCTTGGCCTGGGTCGTGTTGCCATGTGTAACTGTGCGTTCTTGACGTGTGGTATGTGTGCTGGCTGCAGTGTGAATGCTGTGAATGTGTGGGTGTATTTTTGGCTGTGTGTGAGTGTGTGTGATACTGTACTGTTACATGTGATTGCAGCCCTTACACCCCCTCCATGTGGTATGTTATGTTTCAGTTCAATGTCATTCATTTTACATATGTAACAGGTGAGTGGGGGTAATCACGGTTGTTGCCGTCCTCGTCGGTGGTGATTTTGTTGTCTTTCTGCGAGCAGGAGCAGAGGATGATATCTCGTTGTGGTTACACGGCAGATCCAGATGGGTATTATAGATGTGGTTTTTAAGCTTTGATTTGTATAGTTAAGAGTTGAGGAAAAGATGTAAATCTCTAAGTCACTGCCTGGCACCTTCACTGAGGTAAAACTTGGAGGTATTAGAACAGTAAATTTGTCCCCAAGCTACTTTCCAGTACCTTCCTGAGGTAACACTTGGCAGGGTTGGACTACCATCTGCCCCGCAGCCACTGCCCAGCACCTTCCCTCAGAAACAATTGGTGGAGTTGTAATAGTAATCCTGCTCCCAGCGACTGCCCAGCACCTTGCCTGAGAAAACCCTTGGCAGAGTTAGAACAGTAAATCTGCCCACCCCCCACCAGTTACTGTCCAGAACCTTCTTTGAGGTAACATTTGATGGGGTGAAAATAGTGAACGTACCCCCTTTGGTCGCTGTTTAGCTTCTTCCCTGAGTAACCAGTGATTTGAAACAGCAATAGAAAATTATTGCAAGTTTTTCATTTTAGTATTAAAAATGAAATGTTATAATTTATTTTAATCCTGCAGAAAGCACTGTCTGAAAATATAATAGAAATGTTATTAGAATTTAATAACTGTAATGTGTTATTCCATTTTGACAGATGACACTGTTTTGAATAGTGTCCCTGTAGTTGCCCTGTTCTCCCCCGTGCATGTAGTTACATGAGAAGGCAGTGTACCACTGATCACAAAATCATGGACTCCTGTTTTTATGTTTCATAAGGGTTAACTATAATTTTCTTTAAAATAACTGCTGTAATCTGTCTTTTCTGTGATCTGATCAATGACTAAAAGTACAATTCATTTGTAAGTGTTTTTTTTCAAAACATGTTTTTGATTTTCTCAGAGATTTTGAGCCCGATTACAAGTCTGGCAGTCCTAGGACCACCAGAGTTGCGGTGGCGGTCGGATACCACATTATAAGGTTGCCGGCAGACCCACCGACCTACCGCTGTCCCTGCCAGGATCCTAGATCCCGGTGGGCTGACGGCAGTGCTGGTTGTAATCAGCCCAGGCAGCGCTGAACTCAATTCTGTCCTGCTGATTATCAGTTTTTTTTTTATTTTGGCAAACATATAGAGCCTGATTACAACCTTGGTGGATGGGATTACTCCATCCCAAATGTGAGGGATATCCTGTCCTCCATATTAGAGTAGTTCCGTAGGATATAATAGAACTTGTAATACGGCGGACGGGATATCCGTCACATTTGGGATGGAGTAATCCCGTCCGCCAAGGTCGTAATCAGGCCTTTAATTTTTTCTACTTAAATGTATTCATCTAAATGTATATTATTTTTTGTTCTTTTTTCCTATACGTATTTGTAATATTTTCAATTTAAAATAATCGTAGTAAAGGTTTGCATGGTAAATGCATGTATGTTAAAGGTATGTGTGGCAAAGGCCTTTGCATTCTGAGAAAGGCAATGTTTTCAACAACCCTAAGTATCGGTGAATTCCTGCACTTTACAATTACAGTGCAAAAGTAAACAATCATCAGGGACTGCAGGGAATATTGAAAAACAAAAATAACGAGGGTGGGTGATGACAGCACAGGGCAGGCAGTGGAGTACACTAAAACTACGTACACATAGAATGTGATTGTCAATAAATGAAGAATTGTGGAATTGGATCTACGAGGTTAATGACATCCTTGCAAAAAAGGCTAAATAATGAATCGTTATTATGCTTGTGGATGGGTGCAAGACCTTATAGAATGCATTGGTAGTTGGGTACAGGGTTTGACCACAGGATATGCTATGCGCCTATCCTCTGCAATGCACAGGCAGGTGGGCACACGTCCTTCCCCTAGGCCAGGCTAAGCATGCAACTGCTGGGACACATGGGAGGTTGAGTGTAGGGTTGTGTAAACTCTCACTTTACAAGGCTGAAGTTCATGCATGTGTGGACTGAATGCAGAGCTGGTGGCTCTACATCCAGCTCCTAATGTTCCGTTTGAAAAAGTCAGAATTTCACTGTAAAATCCACTGATATGATAAAGGCATGGTTCAAAGAAAACTCTAATACTCCCCAATATTTTGTAGTTATAGTTAGCTACACAAACTTTAACTAGTGCTCCCGCCATGAAAATCATAATTCTTCCCAAAAATGAACTCCTCATGGCTTCATACATGATGTCACAGGTGTCAACACTATCTATTTCACTTGAATCATGAGTAACTTTACATATCACTTAAGCATTGTCACTATCAATTTTATCAGTATGTACACATATCAGTTTTTGCTTAGATATGTTTTGTTATTTAATAATTTGTTGTTAAATCCAGTTGTTCATTGGTATAACTATTCTAAGTTATGTCGTGGTCTATTTAAAGGCGAGTTATGCTTTCATGGCTTTGGAGTGAGCTGTTGCTTATGCCATACAAAAACACCTGCTCGGGGCCAGGGGCCTTGACCTTACCACTGCTTGTTATATGGACTGATGAACCTTGAAAGCATTAGTGCAAATACAGAAATATGGTTCTCAGTGAAAACATAATGCATGTCTTCCTCTTCCATCTGGGATATGTATCTTTTTTCAATATGTTGAGTAGCCCTGCGTGTTTTTTTTTTAAGGCTGGGTGCATGCTTAATAAATACCTCAATAAACAAATAATTAAATCCTAGTACATGACTCTCAATCGCAATCTTTCACTTAGAAATAAACAGAAAATGTAATGAGATGGAAGGTGGGACTCAATCTCACCCATTGTTGCTTATTTATGCTGCATTCCAATGTGTTACTTTTTGTCACATGGCACTCCAGTCTGGGCTCTTGCCCAGGGACAATCTTTACCGTAAATAATTTCTCTGCCACTTTTTAAAATCAATTAATTCATTTGGATGCACTAAACAGATCAATACACTGGAAAATACAGTGAATATACTTAAAGTTGTCTTCCTCTAAGTTATTACTGTGGGTCCTGCATGACACAATGTAGATCAGGAAAACTCCAATTATTTTGTGTCTCTTAACATGATCCTGTAATGTTTCCAGCATGCTTAGAAAAACAAAAGCAAAAAGTTCTGTACATTCCTCTAGGCATGAACAAATCCACGTTTCTCTCGAAAAATGAAAATATCTCAAAAACCACCCTCCTCAACTATTACTTTTTTAGACTACACCAGGTTTCTCTATACCCATACTTGTAGAATTATGTCTCCATGCTCCCTATGTTGTCCTTCAGCCACAACAACACACATACATTTCTCTGTCTAAAATTCATGTTGCACATTTGAATATGGTGTTTTTTGTTCGGGGCCACTACCTATGAGTTAACACATTTCCCCCCTTGTCTCAGCCACAACTAGATTGCTCTGCATCAGTTGTATTCCAGAAAAGACAATTGCTTCAGTACACCAGCTAATGATAACTGGTCTGAGAGTTCCGATCGAAGATCTGTTTTCAAAGTGCTGTGTAAAAGCAAAGCAATCTGCAGATCAATTTCTGAATTATATATGTATGACAGTGCAATTCAAACATAGCTTATCACAAAGGCACACTCATTAGAATTTAGCAGGCATAGGGGGTTATTCTAACTTTGGAGGAGTGTTAATCCGTCCCAAAAGTGACGGTAAAGTGACGGATATACCACCAGCCGTATTACTAGTTCCATAGGATATAATGGACTCGTAATACGGCTGGTGGTAAATCCGTCACTTTTCCGTCACTTTTGGGACGGATTAACACCTCCTCCAAAGTTAGAATAACCCCCATAATGTCTATGCCCCAGTCAGCACAACATGCCAATTACCATGGTGGTGTCAGGAAGCTCATTCATGTGGGCTACATCGCCCAAATGGAATACGAGTAGGAAGGTAAGGGTAAGATCCTAAGCAGTGCCCCAATTTGTGTAGGTTTGGGCTATCAAAGAGCCATCAATATCATAAGCTGGGAGAGGGCTTGAGAAGGGCCTACACCAGCAGCATTGCTCAGCTTCCTAATTGCAATGAAGGATTCCACGCCCCCGGGTTCTGTTCTTACTTCCAGTGAGCCCTTTAAACACTCCTAGACTAAAACAGTTTGCCAGTGGAGGCAGTAAGGTGTGAAAAACATGTTATTAATCTTGAGTTTTTTTGTGAGACCATAACAGTGAGAGAGAGTGTGTGTATGTTATGCTTGTGGTAGTGCTACTAACCCTATCATACTGGGGGTTAGTGATTTATACTTGGCATTCATGGCATATTGGGAGGCACCAACATAAATCTCCTGGGATCTTTTTTTGTCAATTAACAGTCTGTAAAAGAGTCAACATCCAAAACACCATAAAAGCTTCATAAAACTAGACAACATCAGTTCAACTATGGTTTATGTCGCCGAGTTGGAGACAGATGAATGTGAGATGTCCTTAGCCTTGTTGACGCTTTGTCACTGTTTTATGTTTTGTACAGTGTTACATTAATTTGTACCACAGGCATTTATATATAGAAGAGATTGTGTAGTTTTCACTGCTTAGGTTGACCACAATTAATGTATGCCTCAATTTAAATGATTTATGGTAACATGAAGTATTCTTTTGGCTGCTGTTCACTTTGCTCTTTCCCTCATTTTAGGAGGCGAACTGTACCTGCTACCTGTTACCTGTCAGTTAAATGTATTCTCTTGTTTATAGTTTCTATGTGAATGTTTATTTGTGTTCATCGGGAACTTTCACACCTGCACCGAAAACATGCTGTGATGTATCATCCTACTATGAGATCACTCTTGATGGTTGCATAGTAAAGATTTCCATTCTATGATGGCTGGGAAGAGGGCCAACACCAAGATACTCATTTTCTTTTTAATGAAACTTTGTATTTCGGTTTCTTGTAACAGAACGATCAACTATCATCAAACAATCAATTCATCATCAAAATACATCATTTGTTCTTATTTAAAAAGACAGGAGTAATACATTCAAAACTCAGGGCCTCATTACGTGTCCGGCGGTCTGAAACTGCACCGCCAGACCTGTGGAGAGGAGAACGCCGCACAGCTGGTGGTCTCCCCCGGCTCTATTACAAGGTTTCCACTGGGCTGACTTGGGGAAACCTCTGAAATCCGAGGATTCTGCCAGTCAACCCAGTAGCGGCAATGTCCTCAGGCCCTACTGGAGCCGAGGCCAATCTCGTTGCACAGAGGGTGCCCACAGCACCGGCAGACAGTGCACATTCTGAGGGTGCAAGGCAGAGGGCGGCCTACCCTGCCAATGACATGATCGTGGGAAGTACAGGGGTCTCCCTGTGGCTCTCTGCACTGAGTTTCAGCCAGCCTTTTCATGACCAGGTCCCACCATGAAAACGCTGGCAGAAACCGGATTCATGATCAGCGCCGCTGCGGCTAAGCATGACTTCAGCTGTAGTCAGCCCACTGGAAATCATGTTCCGAGGGGGACAGCAGTCCCCCTGAAGGTCCGACCGCCGGGGTCGTAATGTGGCAGTCGGACTGCCTTGAGTGCGGCGGTCCGGTCATAATATATAATGAACATCCCAATATATATATATATATATACATATATATCTGTGTTTGTGTGTGTGCATATATGAATCTGTACTTTCTTCACTGCTTGACAGCATAAGAAACTAACTTCTAGAATAAATTAACTCAATAAAATAATATATCATTTAATAATAAACATTTCTGCGTAGTTCCAGAACTAACCAAACCTTCTTCTCGTCCCTACCCACTTCACATGCAAAAAATCTTTTTGGCATTTACATTGTTTGTTTTGTGAACCCAAGATTGCAATTTAGGTGGTTCATGGAATTTCCAAAGAGCTGTTTCTGTAGATCTTGCCAATAGCATTCCAATAAACCACCAACTATGTGCCAGAGCCGGTTGAATTCGTACCTGCTTAGAACAGCCCAACAAAATTGTATTCAAACCTGGAGTATAGTCAGGGCCTTGGAATTATGCGATTGTGCAGCCTCGGTGATTTTTGCATAAACATAGATTAGCTGCATTTGCCCAATAATCTTTCATCTGCCACATAATCTTCAAATTTTAACACAAAAAATATTTCTAGCTCAAACGGGCCAAAAAGTTATTGAAAATGCAACAACAAATGATGCGTTGCACGGAAAGGCCATTTGCAAAGTTAGACTGGCCATCTTTTTGTTGTTTATTGGCGCATTTGAGTGTCAAAATGGTGCTAATGAGGTGCAATGAATGCCCAGACAGTGTTACCAAGTTTACAAACGGTGAAATAATGAAACAACATAATTACCAAATGTGCCTCATTATGCCGCTTAATTTTATTTTTCTTGCCCCAGAATATACTCAACCCTGCTGCATATTTTGTCCCTCTCCTGCTGCATAATTCCAATGGTCCTGCGTATAGTCCATCACAAGAGAAAACGACATACACCTCAGAACCCCTTCCCAAAATGCCTTGACACTTCCCAGATCACACGATTCCAGCTACCAGATTACAGACATCTAAGACATCGTTCTGAATTTTTTAAATTCCATTTATGTAACAGTCAGGGGGTATAGTACACCATCCATTGAGCATAACGTTGCATCTTCCGGAAATTGAGACCCTGTAATGCTTTGGAGATGAGGTATGAAGCTTCGAACCACTGCTCTCGAGGTAGATTTAAGTTGTTTTCTTTAACCAATTTACTTTCATTGGCTTAGAACAGATCCTTAATATCACTCCCTACAGAGCACAGCCAGACTCCCCAATAACTCTGATCTCTGTGCTCTCTGGCGGATTGAAATAGCGTTTGAACTAATTCCCTAGATGGTTCAATTTGCAGTGGTTGGTATTTTTGCAAAATAAAAGACATTTGTATATATAACAATTTATTCTGAGCCCAAGCTCTAGGAAGTCTGGGCTGCACTACCTCCCAATGGATAAATACTGAATTTCTCGGCCAATGACCAACATTATGTTGCTCACATTTCTCCCATCTGGCAGACACTTTTACCAATTCATCAGAAAATAGGCTCTCAGTAGGATTTTTGCAACGATATTAGGTAACGGTTACCACTGGAAACGTTTGTTTTTTCAAAATTTTAAATGACTAAAGGAAGTGGTGTCATGTCTTTTTTGGTTCCTTAACCTGAGGAAGTGTCGGGTCTAGGTGAAAATGAGAAAGGAATTATCAAAAGTCCAACCTTTATTAAAGTCACTGTATCTATCACAGATTATTAAGGGCCTCATTATGAATTTGGTGGTCGGATCACCAGACCGCCATGTTGGAGGTCTTTCAGACCACTCTATTACAAGGTATACAGGCAGGACCTCTGACCGCCTACCAAAAAAGGCAGACTTGCAGCGGCGTGGAGGTCTGGAAATAGGCAGTCCAATCTCCAGTGCTGTCAACACCGTGACCAGCCACTGACCATCTTACAAGCACACAGTCACCATGGTGGACCCCCATGGCGGCCAGCCTATGGCGGTTCAAACCACGGCGGTCCTCAGTCACCAAATGTAGGAAAGTACCATCGTCCTTGGCATGTTACCCCCATTTTTACCTGTATGGCAGCATGTTTTTGCCTGTCTCACTGCGATCCTGCTGGTCATGACCCCAGTGCTCATAGTTTATGGCCTAATGTGTGTATCTGTATAGTGCTTGACTGTGTCACTGAGACTCTGCTAACCAGAACCTTAATGCTTATGCTCTCTCTGCTTTTAAATTTGTCACTGTAGGCTAGTGACTTCATTTACCAATTTCAATTGGCACACTGCCCCCCCCTTATAAGTCCCTAGTATATGGTACCTAGGTACCCAGGGAATTGGGATTCCAGGAGATCCATATGGGCTGCAGCATTTCTTTTGCCACCCATAGGGAGCTCAGACAAACCCTTTACAGGCCTGCCATTGCAGCCTGCATAAAATAACACACACGTTATTTCACAGCCATTTTCACTGCACTTAAGTAACTTATTAGTCACCTATATGTCTAACCTTCACTTGCTGAAGGTTAGGTGTAAAGTTACTAAGTGTGAGGGCACCCTTGCACTAGCAAAGGTGCCCCCACATAGTTCAGAGCCATTTCCCAGGACTTTGTGAGTGTGGGTTGCCATTACACACGTGCACTACATATAGGTCAATACCTATATGTAGCTTCACAATGGTAACTCTGAATATGTAACATATCAAGATCATGGAATTGTCCCCCATTCCAAAAGTGGTATTGGGGAGCCAAGTCCATGCATCCTGGGGGCTCCACTATGGGTCCCCAGTACTGCCAAACCAGCTCTCTGAGGCTTGCACTGCAGCTACAGCTGCTGCCACCTCACAGACAGGGTTCTGCCCTCATGGGGTCTGAGCAGCTCAGTTCCAGGAAGGCAGAACAAAGCATTTCCTCTGAGAGCAGGGTGTTACACCTTCTTCTTTTGGAAATAGTTGTTACAGGCTGGGGAGGGGTAGCCTCCGCCAGCCTCTGGAAATGCTTTGAAGGGCACAGAGGGTGCCCTCCTTGCATAAACCAGTCTACACCGGTTCAGGGACCCCTTGTCCCCTGCTCTGGAACGAAACTGGACAAAGGAGTGGTGCCCAGAGCTCCTCCAGTGTGTCCCAGACTTCAGCCATCTTGCTTTGCAAGGTGTGGGGGCACTCTGGAGGGCTCTGAGTGGCCAGTGCCAGCAGGTGACGTCAGAGACCCCTCGTGATAGGTCCTTCCCTGATAAGGTAGCCAGTACCCTCTCAGGGCTATTTAGGGTCTTTTCTGTAGGTTCTCATCAGATTCTGCTTGCAGGTTTCCTTCAGGAACCCTGTGCAACCACTACTTCATCCTCTGACCTTGGATCAACCACAGCCTGCTCCAGGAACCACTGTAATGGCAACAAAGTATCCACAAGTGATACTTTTCTTCTGCAACTTCAGCTCCAGCCAGCAACTGCAACAGTTTCCATGGTGTGCACACTCTGAAGACCTGCACCAGAAGGACAGAAAAAATCTCCCGAGGGGTGACGGAGTCACTCCCCTGCTCATGCAGGCACCTTCCAGGATTTTGATCGGTACCCTTGTTCTCCTCTCACAATGACGAGAATGCTCCTAAGGACACAGAGGGTGGGTTCCATCGACATAGACTGTCCCGAGGTCCTGCTGACACAATTTGGAGGAGGTAAGACCTTGCCTTCCCTGAGAGCAATGGTACCCCTATGTACTGAATCTTCTTCACCTCCTGAGGCCTCTGTGCACTATTTGCAAAATTCCTTTTCAGCCTGGCCCAATTCACCAGCATTCCATCCTGTGATGCACAACTCACGGAGTAGTTCTCCGGCGGCGAGGGACCTTCCTTTGTTGTGCTGCACCAACCGCATTTTGCATCTCCTTTGTCACCGTGTCCTTGGACTCTTGTGGGTGCTGCCTGGCATCCCAAGGGCTCTCTAAAGTGCTGATAGCTCCCTCTTCTTCCTCACAGAGTTGAGGCCCCCAGGTCCCTCCTGGGTCCACCCAGTGCCATTTTGATGCAAAAAGCACATTTGACATAACCAAGGCTTGTTGGTGACTTCCAACACAAAATCACATCTGCATCCATCTTCATGTCTTGGGCAGCCTTTGCATCATGCAGGAACCTGCTTGGATCTTCCTAGGGTGCATTGCGGCAGTCTTCGTCCAACCGGGGACTCTTCTTTTGCACCCTCTTCTGGGTTGGCAGGGGCTCCTGCCCTTCCTGGAACTTCTTTTGACTTCTGGACTTGGTCCCCTTCTTTTGCAGGTCTTCAGGTCCAGGAATCCAGCAGTTGTTGTTTTCAGACTTGGTTGGTCACTGCAAAATCCCAATCACGAGGTGTAGTGTGTCCTAAGGAAACTTGCAGTACTTTTCTCCTGCTTTTCTGGGCTATGGGGTGGGGTAATTTACTTACCTTTACTGTATTCTTACTCTCCCAGCGATTCTGCACACACTATACTTATCTAGGGGGAAATTCATGATTCGCATTCCACTTTCTAAGTATATAGTTTGTGTTGCCCCTAGACCTACTTTCTCCCATTGCATTCTATAACATTTCCTATTGCTTGCAATATTCTATGTCCAATTATTTACCTTATTTTGATGTCTAGTGTATATATTGTGTATAATACCTACCTCCAGAAGGAGTATTGCCTCTAAGATATTTTTGGTACTGTGTCACCCAAATAAACTAACTTTATTTTTGGGAACACTGAGTACTGTGTAACTATAAGTGGTATTGCATGAGCTTTGCATGTCTCCTAGTTCAGCCTAAGCTGCTCTACTATAGCTACCTCTATCAGCCTAAGCTGCTAGAACACTACTACATTTCACTAATAAGGGATAACTGGACCTGATATAAGGTGTAAGTACCCAAGGTACCCACTACAAACCGGGCCAGCCCCCTACACCAAAGTAATAACCAATTGCACATTGAATAAATGTGAAAACAACACAGATTACACACATTGCCACAATGGACAAACCGGCAAAGGAAACTATAAAATACACCCCTTCACAGACCACAATGCTTTGCATTTGCACTGCAACAAACAGAAACCAAATCAACTATTTTCCATGGAGTTCAATTATTAGGCACCACTTTTTTCATCATCTCATGTAACACCCTGCACACATATTTGCCCATTTACACCCTTTTGCACTTCTGCTGTTTAGTAAGTCACAGTCACCAGTTTTTTCCCCACATTTGTCACCTTTCAAAAGTCCCCGTTTTTCTGACGATGAGTTAAAAGTCATGGCGGATGAAATCATAAGAGTAGAGCCACAATTGTTTGGAGCATAAGTCCAGCATACTCCTCTTGGTAGGAAAATGGAAATGTGGGACAAGATCTTCAACAGAGTGAATGGTGTAGGCATGACCATGCACACAAAGGAGGACATTAGGAAGAGGTGGAATGACCTCAGGGGCAAGGTCCATTCCCAGGTCTCCAGGCACCAGCTGCAGGACAAGAAGAGTGGTGGCCCTCCCAGTGCCCCATTACATATCTGCCTCTGGGAGGAGAAGGTCTTGGCCATCCTTCATCCTGAGGGCTTGGCAGGAATACCTGGGGAAGTGGAGTCTGGTAAGTCACAGCACTAAAAATCACACCAAAATGTTGTCATGCATGCTCACAGTTAAGCTTTTGCCACTTTTGCTATCACTACACTTGCCAGCCCGGTGTCCATCAGTATAAAGACCTCTATTTGGTAACTCACATTTGACGTGTACTCACTTGGGGATATGACATTTGTGTAGTGTGTGTAGTATAGGGACTGGCATCACTCTAGCTCCCAGCAGGCACTGTTCTATACCTCCAAACACCAGACCAGTAGTTACTTCTCCAAATCCCCATGTTTGGTACCTATACATTTAGGGTACACACCCGGATATATAACATTTGTCAAGGGTGTGTAGTACAGGCACTGACATGACTACAACTCCAAGGAGACACTATTCCTGTAATTACAAACATTAGCACAGTAGTCACATGCTACAATATATCAGTTAGTGAACTCTCAATTGAAGTGTACTCCCCTAGGGGGAGAACATTGGTCATGTGTGTGTACTAAAGAGAATGACCTAACTGCAACTCACAGGAGGCACTGTTTCTATGACTCCAAACACTAGCACAGTGGCCATATGCACCAATGCATTTGTTAGTGAACTTTCAAATGAAATTTACTCATCTGGTAGGGGGCATTGGTCAAGATAGTGTAGTAGAGAGAGTGGCATGACTACAAATCCCAGGAGGACCTTTTTCTGTAACTTCAGTCATCAGCACAGAGTTCTCTTGTTTAAAGATCCCTGTGGCTTAACTCTCAATTGAAGTGTACTCATCTGGGAGGATGATATTTGTGTAGTGTGTGTAGTACAGGGAGTGACATGACTGCTAAGCCAGAAGGCACTGTTTCACTAACTCACAACACCAGTCCAGTGTTCAGTTCTCCAAATACCCTTCTTTTGAAACTCACAAATGAAGTGTATTCATCTGTGGGGATTACATGTATCAAGTTCATGAAGTAGGGAGAGTGACATGACTGCTAATGCCAGGAGGATCTGTCTCTCTAACTCCTAAACAGAAAGCAAGTGTTCTCATGCCCAAATACCCCTGTGACTAAACTCTCAAATGAATTTTACTCCTCTGAAATCATAACATTTTTATGGTGGTCTGTTTCCACACACTACAACTTCTCCGGAGGATCTTCAAATGGATCCCTAATGACTGCCGCAATACAGTAACCCACACCCTGGTCAGCAGCAGACTCAACTATGGCAATGCCATCTACACCAGCAACACCCAGAAGAACCTAAAGAAACTACAGCACATCCAAAACACCTCTGCCAGACTCATCTTAGATGTACTCCATGACAAACACATCACAAGATACCTAAGAGACCTCCATTGGCTCCCTGTCAAGAAAAGGATCAACTTCAAACTCCTCATCTACACATACATGGCTCTCCATGACTCAGGACCCACCTACCTCAACAACTGCATCACCTTCTACTCCTCCGCCAGACCTCTTCACTCTGCTCAAAAGGCACTAGCCACTATATCCCACATTGCGGAAGAGTGTGGCTGGAGGAAGATCCTTCGCCTATCACGGAGCAAAGAGCTGGAACACCTTGCCTCGTCGCCTCGGGCAGTCACCATCATTACTTCAATTCAGGAAGGACTTTAAGACCTGGATCTTCGACTGAAGCACAGAGGACCAACCCCCCTCACAGCACTTTGAGACCCTTACAGGTGAGTAATGTGCTCTATCAATTCTAATTGGTTTGGATTGGAATGGGTACAGAGGTCCATCATTAATCTAGTCCATATGTGCATTTAGCATCATTGTCAATGTGTGTCTTAGACTCACAACATGTCCTGTATTGCTACAGCTCTGTTGTCATCTTCACACAGGTATATTTGTCCTATACAGGTGTCTTGCATAAAGACAGTCCCACAGTGCTAACAGTGTGTTGATTCCTGGGGGGCCATGATATGCGATTCAGTAGCTTGGTCACTTAGCAGAAACTGTACAATGCATGCTTTTGTTTTCTGGATTCCATTTCTGTAGGATAGACACATATGTCCAAAGGAGTGTTCTGTGGTAAATGTACATAACACAGAACCCCACCCCGCGAAGTGCAATTGGTAGGTCACATGTCCACAAATGTACAAGGAAAACACTTTCTGTACCCACTATGCCAGCCCCTTGGTTGTTACTGGTGTGTAATGTTGAGGTTTGAACTTGGGCAGTGGCCTCTGTGGACTAATGCAGTGAGTCATTCTCACAGAGTGTGAAAGCGATGGTCCATTCATGCCAACAGTGTTTACCCTCAGAAGCCACATAGGTGCGTAGTTTTTTATTGTAGCTCACATCACAGTACAGGTTGCTAGAGCATGGGCTATGAGTCGCAGCTGGAGGAGGGGCAAAGTGGTGGGGAGAACAAAGCCAAAAAAAAAAAAACAAAAAAATAAATAAACTTCCCTTGATCCCCGCCACATTGCTGCAATTCCACTCTTCAGGTCTCCACTGCAGGCAGACACAGGCTCCCAGCCTGCCCTGTGGATAAGCCAAACACCGCTCTCCTGCTGCTGGCAGCATGAGAGCAGCATCAGGATTGGCCTGAGTGTCCTGGCTTTGCGCTCACAGGCAGGCTTGGAGCCTGTGCCTTCTGTCTCCAGCACGGCAATGCAGCTTGGGTTAGAGACAGTTCAGTGCGCATATGTGTTTGGCCATCCTGTGATGGCTGCCCAAACACACATGTGCATTGAGGGGAGTGCACACCACTCCCCATCTCTGCCTGTCATCCCCAATGGCCCCACCCCAATTAAAATAAAATGATAAATATTGTTTATTATCATTTTAGTTTTAAAGTTTTGCAGCTGCTGCTGCTGGCAGGGGGTGACGATCCTTCGCCATAGCTGAGGAGGCCACCCCTGTGGGATACCTGAAGTCAGTAAGCTTGCCTAGTCATTGTAGGCCATGAGCAGTGTTGTGGGTTAGTTTGCAGATGCAAATACAGATGTCTATAGTCAGGTCCCTGTATTTATTGGCTTGTGTGTTTTACTCTGGGGGGGTATTAACAAATAGAATGACCTAGCTTGGTGTTAGTGACATGTATGTGGCTCAACCATTTGTGATGAAACTT
The DNA here is from genome assembly GCF_031143425.1 of Pleurodeles waltl. Lineage (NCBI taxonomy): Eukaryota > Metazoa > Chordata > Amphibia > Caudata > Salamandridae > Pleurodeles > Pleurodeles waltl. The sequence continues at coordinate 856,395,800 of NC_090448.1, forward strand.
GTGATTGTAACCTCTTGATTTGTCGTTTGCATACATGCAGGTCAAGGGCCATCAGAAAAAGGAACTATGGAGAGCCATCGCCAAGAAAGTGTGGACCCAGAGGTCCACAGTAGGCAGAGCGTTCACCATCAGAAAAGTTGGGAGGACCTGAGACGCTGGACTAGGAAGATTGCAGAGGTCCAGCTGGGAATGTCCTCCCAACATGGCCGGGGTGCCCCTTGGACAATGACCCCTCTAATGGCCCGCATTTTGTCAGTGGCCTACCCAGTCCTTGATGGGTGTTTAAAGACAGCACAACAGCCACAAAGGGGTGAGTCCAGGGCATATTCCTGCCTGTCACATTGCCAAGCGAATGTGTCAGTTTCTGACAGCTCCCCCTGATGATTAAGGATGAACCATGTGTAACACAGTAGATGAGCGATTGCTTGTGAAGTCATGTCATGTGTTGTATACTGATGTGCCTTGCCTATTGGGCCAGGGACCTAGGACACAACTGTGTACAATCAACAAACAACTTACTCTCCAGGGGTGACATATGACTGTGTACAGTTATCAATCAAGTTCTGTTTGTTATAGTGGGTGTAAATTCTATGCAACACACCCATACTCCTCAATCTTACAGGCCAAAGTGATGGATCACTGTTATCAGCCAGGCGTCTGGATAAATGAGTATTTGTTTTTCATCTGCCACCCAGAGGCTAATTGTCTTCAGCGTATGACGGGTTCCGGTGCCTCACTACAGTCTGTAATGTGAAGATGGCCATCATACATGTGACCGAGCATACATTGTACTTTCCGTGCAGCTATCCATCAATACTTTCTCTTTGTAAGTTGGGAATGTCCATTGACATGATTCATGTGCCATCACTGTTTCCAACATTCCTTGTGCCTACATATCAGCATGTGTTCTTTTCTCACTAGCAAAACATCTGTAAGCTGCTGTTTCATGTATGGTCCACCTGTGTTGTTGGGATGATGTGTGTATTCCTTCACATATATGTGGATGGCAACCTGTGGGTGGAAAAAGACCTTTACAATGAGGGTACATTTCATGTTGTGACCCAAACAGGAGTGTGTCACCATTGTTTATTGGCTGGCTCATACCCTCATGTGACATAGCATGTCGATTGGCATGTACAACTGCAGCAGCAATGAGGGACATTACAGGTAGGTCTAGAGTGTTTAACCTCAATACGCATTTCTATGCCATTGATGTAGAATCATGTAGCAAAGTGCTTTGCACATGTGAATTGGGTAAGGTTTGTAAACTTACTGTTGGTATGCATCATGGAGTGACTTGCAGTTATGTTGAAATCACTTGTTTGGGTACTGTAGGAAGCTGGCCTAGTTTGTAGTGGGTACCTAAGGTACTTACACCTTATACCATTTCCAGTTATCCCTTATTAGTGAAATGTAGTCAGTGTCTAGAAGATAGGCTGTTTAGCGGTAGCTGTAGGCAAAGCAGCTAATGCTGAACTGGGAGACATGCAAAGTGCTTGCAATACCACTGTAGTCACACAGAACTTATACACAAGAAAGACACTACTCAGGCCCTCATTATGAACATGGCGGTATGGACCGCCATGCCAGCAGTGGCGATAATTGCAGCCAAAGGCATGGTGGTCCAGACCGCCATATAATGAACCGTCACGCTTCAAATGCCGCCACCACCAGGCTCCCGCCACCAGGCAGCCTGGCGGCATTTCTGATCCGACTGGGTAGCGCCGCAAGCAGCGCTGCCCGCCGGATAATGAGTCAGATTCCACCAGCCTTTCCCTGGCAGTTTGCTCCACCAGGGAAAGGCTGGTGGAATGAGTTACTCTGGGCACCCCGGGGGGCCCCTGCCCTGCCCATGCACCCCATGCAGAGCTGCGTCAAACATTTTACAGCCCGATTTACTGCACTGCTACATTGCCGCTGGCTCTATTGGGAGCCAGAGTCAATGTGCAGGCCCTGCTTCCCGCTGGGCCCGCTCGCACAAACACTGTTTCCGCCCGCCAGCCCAGCTGGATGTTTGTTATGTGGCCAGGAGGGGGTTCTGCACGCTGGCGGTCTTCTGTTGAACATCAGCGCTGAGATTGTAATGACCCCCTCAGTGTTACCAAAAATAAAAGTACTTTATTTTAGTGACACAAGGCCAAAAATACCTTAGAGGCTTTACTCCCTTATGAGGTAAGTAATACACATAAAATAAACACTAGTAAGCAAAATCAGGTAAGTAAACAGTCATAAAATAGGGCAAATAGTGAAAATCACCATACATTACAATGAGCCTAGGGGGAACACAAACCATATACTAAAATAGTGGAATGCGAATGTCGGTTTCCCACCTAGGCAAGAGTAGTGTGTAGAGGGGCACTAGGAGTGTAAGAAAACACCTAAAGTAAGTAAAGTACCCCACCCCAGAGCCCAGGAAAGCAGGAGTAAAGTACAGCAAGTTTCCTCAGAGCACACTAGGGGTCGTGATAAAGGATTATGCAAAAAACAAGCAAGACTGCAAGACACCAACAATGGAGTGAAAACCTCAGAAGACTGGTATGGCAGTACTGAGGGTCCATGGTGGCACACCCAGGGTGCATGGAATTGGCCCTCTAATACCAGAATCAGATTTGGGGGTACAATCTCTCAATCCTAGACACCTCACATGGCCATATTCAGAGTTACTGTTGTGAAGCTACATATATGTGTTGACCTATATGAAGTGCACTTAAAATGGTGTCCCCATACTCACGAAGGCTGGGGAAAATAGGCCTGGGTGACATGGGGGCACCTCTGCCAGTTCAGGGGTGACCTCACACACAGGTACTATGCACCTACCCTTCAGGGCCTGAAGGTTAGATATGTAGGTGACTTATAAGTGACCTGGTGCAGTGAAAATTGCTGAGAAATAGTGCTTACACTATTTCATTCAGGCTGCAATGGCAGTCCTGAAGAAGTGTTTGTATGAGCTCATTATGGGTGACAATAGAAATGCTGCAGCCATAAGGATCTCCTGAAACCCCAATGCCCTGGGCACCTAGGTACCATATACTAGGGATTTCTAAGGGGGTTCCAGTATACCAATTTGGAGTGGAATACTGGGTTACCAGTATGTAAGTGCAAATTTAGAATAAGAGAGAGAATAAGCACTGGAGTTCTGGTAAGCAGAAATCCAGTGGCACAGTCAAGCATACTGACAAAATGGTAAAATATACTGACATGTAGGCCACAAACTATGAGCACTGGGGTCCTGACTGGCAGGATCCCAGTGAGTCAGCACAAACACACTGGCAAACACTGACAAATAGGCCAAAAATGGGGGTAATCATGCTTGAAAGAGGCTACTTTCTCACAGGTACAACCTTTCATCCACCAACATCTGCATGACCATAATTGAGACAATGATGTAGCTTCCAATAGGCCATCATATTGAGGGACTTCAATAAGTACTTACAAATCTTTGGGCCTCTCCAACATCGAAGGGACTAATGGCATCTATTGATGCACTCAGAGTATGTCATTGTAAAAGGTGACAGACATTAGTGGTGATTTCCCTGGGGGTTGTTGATTCATTGTACTGTGGATTTTAGGGTCATCTCTCCCTGACATATTGCACATGATGTCTTCAGTGTTCATTTCCATGCCAAATGGGTGGCCTATCTGAACAACATTAGTACTACCTCCATGACTCTACTGGGACAAATATTACTTAAAGTGTGCATTGTGGAACTGCTTCCAGTGTTATGAGTATTTCCATGTCACCTTCTCCAGACTAACATACTTTTGTCAGCAACATGGCAGGATTTAGGAGCATCATTTCTTACTGTTGGGTCATTATGTGTGTGACAAACAGATGTGTTCATAACCTTGTGTGGGATCTGTGGAAATGCAGTTGGTATTGGCCTACCATTGAATGACAACAGGTAACTGAGGTATGCTCCGTGGGGCAAAGCAATGAGGGTGACGAGGTCTCCTACAAGATCAGTGGTTACTGTGTTTGCACATCTTTAGCCATGCACTTTCAGTTGTCTGAGATCCTGATTTTCCTGTGGGCAACTGTTGACAGTTCAGATGGCATGCATGCATATGGCATTGCACATGTATGGCCCACTTGGATGGAGTTTGTTGCTGGGGTCTACTTGACATCATGGTAATGTTTGCTAATCAGAGCTGCTGTTCAAGTGTGATCATGGACATGTGATGACCCTATTTCTCTTAGTATTTGCAGCATCAGCCCAAGGAAGCGAAGGAGACAGACCAGAGAAGAGTAGAGACGTATCTGTCCATGTGAACCTGGGTCAAGACACCTCCAACACAGAGGGGCATAGTGGCCCAGAGAGTGAGTGCTGTAACACAGAGGAGGGGACTGGAACAACATCTTCATCATCAGAATCTTCCTCCAGTGGACACTCCCCCTCCCCTGCAAGCACCTACACCCCTTCCCCCAAGAAGAAGCCCACCTGTTCTAAGAAGCAGTTCACTCCTCCCAAACCCACCAATCCCAAATCTGACCACTCCACCCCCAAAGAAGATCCCTGAGGTGCCTGTCTGCCCGCTTGATGCCTCTTACTGTGCAGGTTCCCTGGCAGTTAGGAGTCAAGTGACAGCACAATGATGTGCCAGAACATTTCAAGTTGGACTGGCCTATTGCCCTGAACTTTTTAAGAATCAATTTAATTAAATCAAACTGTTGTTTTGTTGGGTACGCATTTGTCTTGCAATTCATTTTCTACCTGTATGTTGTTCCTGAGTAACTTGTGTTGTCCGCCTACAATTGTGTGTTTCAGCCTGCTTGCTGATCCGTTTGAGGTTGTTTACAGTATCTGACTTTGTGGGCAGTGCCGGTGTCCCCCAAGACAAGGGAATATGTTGACTGTATGGCTATGTGGGTGATAATGCAGTGGTGGTGCCATGGCATTGATTACTGTTTGGTATGGTAAGTATTTCATCTTGTGTTGTCCAATGTGAGTATTTATGGTATTAGACTTGTCCTCCTGGTGTGGATTATGGATTCATCTAATGTTTGTCAGCTTGAATTTTGTTTGTGAAGACATGGGCCCTCATTCTGACCTTGGCGGGCGGCGGAGGCCGCCCGCCAAAGTCCCGCCGTCAGGTTACCGTTCCGCGGTCGAAAGACCGCGGCGGTAATTCTGACTTTCCCGCTGGGCTGGCGGGCGGTCGCCTTCAGACCGCCAGCCAGCCCAGCGGGAAAGAGGCTTCCACGATGAAGCCGGCTCGGAATCGAGCCGGCGGAGTGGAAGCTGTGCGACGGGTGCAGTTGCACCCGTCGCGTATTTCACTGTCTGCGCAGCAGACAGTGAAATACATGTAGGGGCCCTCTTACGGGGGCCCCTGCAATGCCCATGCCAGTGGCATGGGCACTGCAGGGGCCCCCAGGGGCCCCGCGACCCCCCCTACCGCCATCCGGATCTCGGCGGTCCGACCGCCGGGATCTGGATGGCGGTAGGGGGGGGTCGGAATCCCCGCGGCGGTGCAGCAAGCTGCGCCGCCGCGGAGGATTCAATGGGGCCGCGGTACACTGGCGGGACCCCGCCAGTGGTGCCGGTCCGACCGCGGCTTTACCGCCGCGGTCGGAATCCCCATTGGAGCACCGCCGGCCTGTCGGCGGTGCTCCCGCGGTCCTCCGCCCTGGCGGTCTAAGACCGCCAGGGTCAGAATGACCACCATGGAGTGTGTTAAATTGTGCTAGCTTCCTTTGCATTTGACTGCGCATGTGTCCATTTAGCTGTGTGTATTTTGCAGCTTCTTCATGTAGAGATATGTGCCATGCAGTTGGAGTTGTATGTGCTTTATGAAATTTCACTTCCAAATTGTGCAAGATAGGCATGTCATTTGGCTCTATTATTGTTTGTCCCTGAGATACATGTAGGGCCAGTTCCTGTGCAAATGTTATTTAAGGGCCATGTGCAAAGTGATGTGTGTCTCAAGGCAGCCTCCTTCCTTTAGTGTTCCTGACACCCTCATCCTTATTGTGCTGGTGTTTTTTGCATGGTGAGATTTGTATACTTGTCTCTCTGTCTATTGTGCATCCCATTGTCCTTCCATTGTGTTGTAATGTGGGTGATGTGTGTGTGTACATTGCACACAACTATACATATGTGTGTTGAATGCGGTGACAGTCCATGGCATGTGAGGAATGTTAATTTGTGAGGTATAAATGTAGATTTGATGTTGTTGTGTTCTTGGTATTGTGTGACACGATGTTGTGTGTGAGTAGATATGTGTTTTTGTATAGTGTTGCTGTGAAGTGTCAGTGCTCTGACCAAAGGGGGCATTTTGTGACTGTGAATGTGTCCTTCTTTGTGTCTGATTCCGATGTGAGACACAATGACAAGTGTACTTGGGTCCCGTAGCGTGACCCCCATATGATGTGGATGATGGCAGAATGGTCCATTGTTGAGCATTATGACACAGGTGTGTACTTAGGGCCAGTTGCATTCACAGTGGTGTGGATTTTGGACTGCATCGATGATCAGCAGCAGCAGCATGAGGTGGGTGATGGGCTCCACGGCGGCACTGGTGATGTGACGCTGCCTGCAGGTGCGTGTCTTTCCTTCATACTCCCAGTTTCTGCCTGTTGAGACTTGGTGGTTGGACCGTTGTGGTCACATTGTCGGTGTGCAAACTCATAATGTGTCCGGCTTGTTTGTGCTGCCTTGTGACCGTGGCAGTCTGTGCTGCCTGGCCATGCCAGTGGCACTGCAGCGATCTTTGTTACAAGGCCTGCATGACTCGTAATATAGTGGTTCACCCACAACCGACGGCGGGCGGACCGCCAACGCTGCCATGGCGATCCACAGACCACCAAACTCGTAATGAGTCCCTATATGACCTGCAAGATAATACAGTCTCCATTTAGGCAGGGATAAACCTCCTTCCTGAGCTTTCAGTATCAACTTCGTAATATTTATAATCAGATTACAGTTATTCCAGATAAATGTGCTGATCAAAGCATTCAGCCTTTGGAAGAATATAGTATACAATACAAAGGAAACTGAAGTAAAAAAAAAATTACCATAGGCAGGATATGCATTCTAACTAGCTACAATTTCCCAATTGTCAAGATCTGCATCCTTCCCCACCTATGCATCATGTTCTGAATCGTAACAATCAGGGTGGGGTAATTAATTTGTCTAACTCTTCAATGCTCTTGGATACCTTAATACCCAATTATCTAACTGTCTTCAACTGATACTGCAAAGATTGGGGTAAAGTTCATTCATTCGTATTAAGAAGAAGAGTCTCTGTTTTAGAGATATTTACGCATTAGCCGGACAGGAGAGAAAGTATTAAAATATCCAACAATTCTGGAAATACTATCTTCTCAGGAGCCAATATTAGAACCAAATTACCTCTAACGGTTTAAATTTAGAACCATCAAGGATTACTGCTTTTACCCCAGGCACCCTGTAATAAATCTGGCCTGATCGTAGCTAATTAAAAATATCATCACCACTGCTACCCTTGCAGCAAAAATGTCCATAAAATCTTACAGTCTGTTTTGAGCAGCATTAATGGGTGCAATTAATTTATATCCTCAAGATTTTTATCATTCTTTGGGAACAAGTGTGGAGGTTCTTAGGAAAAGAAGGAGGATGTGCCCCCTTTAGAATATTATTAAACAAATCAAGCATAAATGTTCTAAATTCAGGAAAGAGCATCTGATACCACTCTGTTGTAAACCTATGTTCCCATACAGCGTTCCCTCTGGGCAGAGCTTTAATCACACCCTTAATCTCTGATAGCAATATCGGAAAAAGACACAATTTTGTCCTGCTTCACTTGTCAACTTTATGGAGGCTGATACTGGGCAGAAACCACGATAAGTCATCATTACAGGAATATTGATCTGCTGTGCAGATGCAAGCAAAACACTTTTGAAACATTCCCTCAATTTAAAGGGGTTCACACAATAAAATACCTGTTGAAGAATCCTGAAGTTTATGCATGGCATTTTTTTTCTTGGTGTGGTCTAGCCCGCCAGACCAACAACTTCACACTCAGTTCTCCTTCCTAGTGTAACTGTTGACCAAATATTCTAGTGTTTACAATCTACAGTAAAAAATGTTGTAGATTACCCTTAGCTAATTCTTGTTCCTTAAGACGTTGGGGGTTAAATACCTGTGTCAGCGTAAGCTCTGCCAAAGAAAAGGCCTCGGACAACTCAATGCATTTCATATTTCTTAAATTATTGATCAATTAAGAGATATTTTTAAAGTGCAGCTTGTCAAGGCTTGTGAGGGTAGCCAGGCACTTGATGTAGGTCTCATTCGACTAGCCAGGTCTTGAACCCCTTCCTAAAGTTAGTCAGCAAGGGGAAGGTGCAGAGGTGGAGCAGGCAGGTGTGTGTGAGGGATGGGCATGAGTGCTAGGTGTTTGGAGCAGAGGTTCCTGGGGGAAGGTGGAAAGACAGAAGTCGTTTCAAGTAGGTGGGTCCTTGGTCATGGAGGACTTTGTAGGCGTGGGTCAGGAGCTTGAAGTGGCATCTCTTCTGAACCGGGAGCCAGTGGAGATCGTTCAGGTGATGTGGGTTCACTTAGGCAGGTTAAGGATCAATCTTGCGGCTGCATTCTGAATCAATTGGAGCCTTTGCATGAGTTTGGTGGTGCCTGATAATCAACAATTTCCTCCTACATAGTTGCTTTAAATGCTTTTCATACATTTTCATTGAAGCAGAAGTGTTAATGTTCATCAAAAACAAGCTTGATGAGGCTTTCATTTGTTGAGCAAAGGACTCTTCCACTAAAAAGTCTCTACTTAAAGTCCAACGGTTGGGCAAGCAAGTTTTCTTGTAAAAGGTCACCTCAACAATAATAGCATCATGATCCGATAAAGAATTCAGGATGATTGACAAATAATAAATTAGTAGCTCTTTATAAGTAAGAAAATAACCTATCCTAGAGGCAGAACAGAAGTGGGAAGAAAAAAACTATTATGATTACACAATCGATAACGAGCCCACCAAGGATTTAACAGGCTATAAACTTCCTTAATCCTCTGCAAAGCCCTAGCAACCTTGGCTTTGGGTTGGGAGGGCTACCCACCTACTTATATCTACTTTTGTCTTTTGATCCAAATGAAAATCTCAGCCAATTATTATTTTGTTGGTAAAGCTGACCAGCTGGAGCGACAAGTTATATAGGTGGTCATTATGACAATGGTGGTGACTGTTAAAGTGGCAGTAATACCGCCAACAGGCTGGCGGTAATTACCAACAGAATTAAGACCATGGTGGTGATAACTCCCATAGACAGCCAATGTACCACACCAACTGCCAGGTCGTTAACACCACGCACCGTGGCGGTAGCCATCAACAGCCAGATGGAAGACAAGTTACTGCCCATCATATTACGACACTGCAAACCACCATGATTTCCAGGGTGGTACCAACGCCATCAAAAGCCTGGCAGAAACACTTGAGTGAAGGAGATGCCCACCATCCTGGGTGAGCAGGCACAGGCAACTCGCTGAAGGGCTACTGGGAGGGTGGTGCTGGTACGGGGTGGCGGCTGTACCTGCAGCTGGGGTGGCCACAAAGGTGTCCGGCACTACCAGGGAGCTTCCATCTGAGGAGGAATCAGAGTCTGTGTCATCACCTCCTTTCTCCGCCGTGGTGCTCCATCTCACTGGTTCCCTTGGCATCGGTGGACTCTGCCTCCTGGGTCCTGTGGGATGCAGCTCCCTCTGTTGCGAGTGCCCCTGCTCCTATCCCAGACGATGCTAATGCACACATGAACAGGATGCCAGAAGGAGAAGGGGGGAGAGACAGAAAGGGAGCACTGGGTCAATTACTGTACCAACACCACAGTTGGCATACACAGCACCGTCACACACAGTGATCAGGATTGAGCACTATGCATTACATTGGTTTTGAACTGGCTTGATGCCACAGCAAGATGAGGGCCAAACACAAAGCACTGACTGACATGGAATGCAAATGCCATACACCCATTACCCTTGAGCTGGATCAAGCTGCAATGTCTGTCCTGGCATTAAGGGTCACCCACTAACTCACACCCACCACCCGAATCCCATGACACCTACTATTATTGTAGTAATGCCCACTGTACTCACCCCCTTGTGGCTGCACCCCTTCCTCATTGGGAGGACATCTCCAGCTGGGCCTCCGCAGTCTTCCGTGCAGAGCGAGTCAGGTGCTCCCACCGTTTCCTACAGAGGGTGCTCTACCTGCTGTACACCCCCAGGGTCCGCATGTCCTTGGTGATGGCACGCCACAATCCCTTCTTTTGATGGGTGCTGACCTGCAGAGGTAATACAGACAGGAGGACAGCATTACACATACAATCCAGCCTGTCATACATAGGGCCCACAAATACCATTTCCAAATCCATTGGCACACCCATCCCCGACGCACACCATGTACACTACTACCAGGCACCCCCCCACAAATGACGTGATGCCTGCACACACATCTCCATGCAACCCTCCCACATGCATGGTGCCCAAGTGTACTCGCCTGTTGGTCTGGAGGCCATTGCAGCTGTCCATACTGGGGCTGGATCCTATCCACAAAGAGCTCCAACTTCATCAATGTGAGGGCAGGGGCCCTTTCCCTGGTCACACAGGCCATGGTAGGTTCCGGACACAGGTAACAGCAGCACACACAGTGTAGGTACTGTCCTGTGCAAAGTCAGGAATCAAGTGAGGTTATAGACAGAAAATGATGGTCACGTCCCCGGCAGTGTACACCGTCACCGCCGCCGCTGATCAGCATTGGCCACTGTATTCCGTAGAGCCCCATTTTAGCCAGTGAGGAATTGCACAGCAGTGCAAGACCGCCTTCCACCATCACGCCCTAAGTCGGCGGAGTTACCTCACTTTCACCTGCCCCTAGATACAGGACAGGTGGTCGCCAATTCATGGTGGTGGACTACATACAAATCTTCCAGAAATGCGTCATTGACGAGAATTGCACATACATTGCCATTCCCACTGTCCCATCACATTAATGCTGTATGCACAATGAGGTGGTGATTCCATTGTTCAAATTGTGATAGAGTTCTCACTCTTGTGTCCCTTAGATACCTACCACTGTGGATGAATAGGAGGAGGAGACAAACCCCCGTGTACAGACCCCTTGTGAACTTGGCTACACTGGAGGAAAGGCACATAATACTCACCTATAGACTGGACAGGGCCACAATCACAGAGCTGTGTGCCCAATTGGAGCCTGACCTGATATCAGCTATCCATCATCCCACTGGGATCCCCCCTCATGTGCAGGTTCTATCAGTGCTTCATTTCCTGGCAACTGGTTCTTTCCAAGTGACAGTGGGCTTGGCAGCAGGAATGTCACAGCCAATGTTCTCAATCGTGCTGGCAAGGATATTGTCTGCTGTGGTGAAACACATGTGCAGATACATTTCTTTCCCCCAAGTGGAAGATTGGCCACTGTGAAAGCGGGATTCTATGCAATGGGACATATACCTAATATTATTGGGGCGATTGACAGTACACATATTACGTTTGTCCCCCCTCCAGAATGAGCAGGTGTTCAGGAATCAGAAGAGTTTCCACCTACTCAATGTGCAACTGGTGTGCCTGGCGGACCAGTACATCTTCCACGTCACTGCCAGGTATCCTGGGTCGGTGCATGACGCCTTTGTTCTGAGGAATGGCAGCATCCCAAATGTGATGTCCCAACTACCCAAGCATAGGGTGTGGCTAATAGGTGAGCCAAAGTCCCCACCCACTGTATGTCAGTATATGCCTTCAAGTGTTATCCCATAGCATTGTGTAAGGCTAACGTTTGTCCCATAATACTTGTAGGTGACTCTAGCTACCCAAACCTATTGTGGCTCCTGACCCCTGTGAGGAATGCCAGGACAGGGGCTGAGAACCATTTTAATGATGTACGTGGGCAAACCAGGAGAATAATCAAAACGACCTTCGGCCTCCAGAAGGTCAGGTTCAGATGTCTGCATCTGACAGGTGGATCCCTGTGCTATTCACACTAGAACTTCTACCAGATAGTAGTGGCATGCTGCATGTTGCACAACCTGGCCCTCAGACAACATGTGCCTTTTCTGCAGGAAGAAGGGACTGGAGATGACCCTGTGGCAGCAGTGGACCCTGAGGACAGTAAGGATGAGGAGGCAGAGGATGAGGACAACAGAACATCAGTTATACGTCAATACTTCAATTGACACACATTTGAGACAGTAGATCTGACCATTACTCTGACTATTGATGTGTTCAGTGTGGCTGAAGCATAAAGGCATTCACTTCCTTTGCATCTCAACTTACTGTCACCTATGGCTTGTCCTTTTCCAGAAGTTGGTGAGATGACAACAGTGTCCCGATGTGTTTACTACAGACAGCTACAGGTCATTATTTGTATGCTATGACAGTGTTCAAATCATTTGCACTAGATGTGAATGTTCCAATAAATGCACATTTTCAACACATAAAATGGTGTTACTCAAGTTGTGTTCAAGGGTGTTTATTGTAGTGTAAATAGTTGACTGAAAAGTGCAATGGAATGCTGTGATGGTAGAGTAAAGTCCTGGGCATTGTTCCAGTCTGTTTGTAGCACAGGTCCGGTGTCCAAGGGGCCATAGAAAGGGGAGCAAAGGTAGTTCAAAGTGTACAAGGTGACAGGGTGGGACACAAGGAGAACAATCAGGAGAGTTTAATTTCCTGGCGGTGGTCTTGGTCTTGGCAAGTGTCTCTGGCTTCTGTCTGGGTCGCAGGGACTGTTTGCGGGGTGGTTCACCTTCTGCAGGGGAAGGGGTGCTGGTGGCCTCTGGGTCCTGTGGTGGGGCCTCCTGGCCACTAGCTGCAGCGGAAGTGGAGGGCTGGTCAATAGACTGGCTAGTGGTATGGGCCCGCTGGTGTGCTGTTGATTCCCTCATGATGTTGGCCATGTCTTCCAGCACCCCTGCTATGGAGATCATGGTGGTGTTGAGAGCCTGCAAGTCCTCCCTGATCTCCCGATGATGTTCCTCCTGCAGCTACTTGTTCTACTGCATGTTGTTAAGGATCTGGTCCATCGTGTCCTGGGATTGTTGGCAGGTCCCCAGGATCTTGGTGAGTGCCTCCTGGAGAGTCGGGTCCCTCGGCCTGTCATCCCCAAGGCACAAAGCGGTCCTCCCAGTGTCCCTGTTGCTCTGTGACTCTGTCCCCTGAATGGTGTGCCCATTGCCAGTGACCCCAGGTCCCTGATTGTCTTGGGTGTGAGGTGTGGACTGGGGTCCCTGTACATGAGGGTACACTGCCGATTGACGTATCCTGGAAACAGAGGTGTAGAGACATTGGGTGGGTGCTGTGGTGTTGGATACTGATGGGGAGGCTCTGTGATTAACTAGGAGTGGGCTGGTGTGACCAACTGACTAGTGGTCCCTGTTGGGCAAGGTAATTCATCCAAATCCAGAAGTTCAGAGTTAAAGCCATCACTGGGGGTATCTTCTGTCGGGGGACTGGTTTGTCATGGCACCTCCTCTCCACTGAGATTGGCTAGGTCACCTGTGGGGATGTAAATGATACATTATGCTTCATGTCTGTGACATATTGTAGATCCCTAGCTTCCTCGCTATCTTTGCTGTTTGTTAGTTCCCCTATGCTGTGCATGCTTTTGTGATGGGTGTCGATACAGGGTTGGGAGGGCTGTCCATGCATTGGTATAGCATGCAGGGCTTGGCATTGGGGTTAGTCATATGTGTAGGTGCAGTGTGTGGGGTGGAGTGATGGGAGTGAGGGTGAGGGGGTGAGATGGCATGCAGGTATAGGGGTGATAAGTAGTAAATGTTGACTCATCAGTGTCCAGTCCTCCGGCAACTCCAGTGAGTCCCTCATGATGCAGGATTGCCAAGACTTGCTCCTCCCATGCTGTGAGCTGTGGGGGAGGAGGTGGGGGTCCACTGCCAGTCCTCTGGATGGCGAGCTGGTGCCTTGCTTCCACGGAACGTACCTTCCTCCGTAGGTTGTTCCACCTCTTGCTGATGTCGTCCCGTGTTCTTGGATGCTGTCCCACGGGATTCACCCTGTCCACGATTCTCCGCCATGGCTACATCTTCCTGGCAATGGATATTTGCTGTACCTGTGCTCCAAACAGCTGTAGCTCTACCCTGACTATTTTCTCGACCATGACCCGCAACTCCTCATCAGTGAAACAGGGGTGACTTTGTGGGGACATAGGTGTTGTGTGGTGTGTGTAAGTGTGAAGGTGTTGGGTACAGTGGTTGGGTGTGTGAAGTGTGTGTGTGGGATGTATGGGTGTATGTGGTCTGTGTGTCTAGTTGTCGCAGTGGTCTTGGTGTCAGTTTGGTGGCAATAATTTGGATTCATAAAAGGTTGTCAGTAAGGTGGGTGGGTGATTTATAGTGCTGTGGGTGGGTGTGGTGTGTGTTTCAGTGTCAGGTTTGTGTTATTGGCTAATGTTGTGTAGTTCAGTTTTTGGGTGTCCATTTTGACTGTGCTGGTGTGTACTGCCTATGGTTTACCACCATTGAATGTCCGCAGTGGGTAATGTGGTGTGCACTGTTTTGTTGGCATAACGGTATAGGTGTTCAGACCGCCACTTTTCCACTGACCTTTGGGCTGGCAGATTTGTGTATGTGCCAGTATTCTGTCAGATTGGTGTGTGTGTGTCATAATTTGGTAAACGGACGTTCGCCTCCGCGGCAGTATGTTGCCGGCCATCACTGTGGCGGTAAGCAGGATTTACTGCCAATGTCATGATGAGGTCCATAGTGTCTAGGGGTCTCAAAGGGTGGGCAATAAAATGAAATCAGGGAATACTTCTCCCTATTGATTTTAATTTCTTCCATGACCTATCCAGTTATCCCCACGCCAAACCCCCAAAAAACCCATACCCATCCACAACAATCCCCAATCCTCTCAATGTGACTTCAAGTTGCCCAGTTTCAGCACCCCTGCTTTCACCTTCCGATGTGCTGTTTGCACCTTCCTTAGGCCCCAATTAGTCAGGGCCCCCCACATCAACTTAACCGACGAGCTTCTAAATAGCATACTCAAATAATGTTTGCTTAATATTTAGAAGACCTATTAAGCAATTAGAATTAGAATTCAAAACACAGTCACAAACTTTTCAAATTAGAAAAGCAGCCCTGAGAAATCCCCACCCCTCCAAGATCGATTCAGTACATCAGTTATATCAATCCGTTAAATTCGTAAATAAGATTTCTGGGGAGCCTTCAGATTAAATTTAACAATTACTAAGACTGAATTTCACACAGACACTTCTGTGATGTTGCGATGTTGTTGAAAACCTTAAATGATCCCTTAAACAGGATTTTCAATATAATAGGCGGCAAAAGTTTGGGTTGACTATCTACAGCTTAAAATGAAGAGATTGTTAGACTTGACAGCCTAAGGGTCGTCATCCCCCAACTTTTTGTCTGTCTCCCTCTACTTTTCTGACACTGTTTGTGCTGGTTTTAGGACTCTGCACAATTTACCACTGCTAGCCAGTGCTAAAGTACATTGGTTCATTCCCAATTGGCCCATTTGATTTTCTTATAAGTCGCTAGTAAAGTACACTATGGGGGTCATTCAAACCCTGGCGGTCGGTGCTAAACCTGCGGCCAAACCGCAAACAGGCTGGCGGGGTAAGAAATGGAATTCCGACCCTGGCGGAAACCGCCAACAGAGACCGCCACATTACCACACCGCCCGCCACGGTGGCACAAACAAACAGCGCGGCGGTCACCGCCAACAGACAGGCGGGAGACAATGTACCGCCCACTGTATCACAAGCTACCAATCCGCCACCTTTTCCGGGGCGGTAGCCCCGCCGATAAAAACACGGCGGAAACAGCCATTTCGAAGGGAAAACGGTCACCTCCATATACCCCACGAGGAATCAGGACAGCATGGAACCCGAACTCCACATACTCCCAGCGATAGTGTTCCTACTCCTCTACCAGGAGCACGAACGCCAGCGCAGAAGACAACGGTGAGTACAGCACCTACGACACAGGGGAGGGGGGAGAAGAACATATTACGGGTACACACATACGCGACACACCCACCCTCACCCTCACCCACTACAACACACACATCAATGCATAGCAACACATCAGAGTGACACCCCCCAAACCCCCCGGAATAATGCAAATACAAAAGGAAATGATTCTAAACATTGGAATATATTGTATAACTGGCTTCAAAATATATCTACACATCAAAAAATCTTATATACATAAATGTACAAGTCCGAGCATTGTAGCATGCATTGTCCGTGGACCACTGGGCCCAAATCACATGGGCAAAGCCCACACAAGATACCTGACTCCAACGGAGAGAACACTGCAGGGGCACCAGATAGCAAAACTACAGGCACCTCAGGGGGAAGGGAAGGGGGGGGCACCTCAGCCAGATGAGTGAACGACGCCAGATCCACGAGGGGCCTCCATGGCCACTGTTCAATCCTGGGGAGTGCAAAGCCACAGTCTCACAAGTCTCTTCAGTGGGTGGTTTGCCCACTGGACCATCCTGGGGAGTGCAAAGCCACAGTTTCACAAGTCTCTGCAGTGGGTGGTTTGCCCACTGGACCATCCTGGGGAGTGCAAAGCCACAGTCTCACAAGTCTCTGCAGTGGGTGGTTTGCCCACTGGACCATCCTGGGGAGTGCAAAGCCACAGTCTCTCAAGTCTCTCCAGTGGGTGGGTTGCCCACTGTTTTATCCTGGGGAGTGCAAAGCCACAGTCTCACAAGTCAATAACAGTCTCCACTGGTTCTGGAGGGGGCTTTGAGCCCAGAGTGCTTCGTGCAGCCCTGCCCAACACAGATGCGGGCCAGCCCCTGCCGCTCATGGGGCAGCGGTGCTTGAGACGGCGGTGCCCAGTTCAGCAGTGCTTGAGACGGCGGTGCCCAGTACAGCGGTGCTTGATACGGCGGTGCCCAGTGCAGCGGTGCTTGAGATGAAGGGCCCAGTGCAGCGGTGCTTCAGACAGCGGTGCCCAGTTTAGCGGTGCTTGAGACGGCGGTGCCCAGTTCAGCGGTGCTTGAGACGGTGGTGCCCAGTTCAGCGGTGCTTGAGATTAAGGGCCCAGTGCAGCGGTGCTTGAGATGAAGGGCCAAGTTCAGCGGTGCTTGAGACGGCGGTGCCCAGTTCAGCGGTGCTTGAGATGGCGGTGCCCAGTTCAGCGGTGCTTGAGACGGCGGTGCCCAGTGCAGCGGTGCTTGAGATGAAGGGCCCAGTTCAGCGGTGCTTGAGACGGCGGTGCCCAGTTCAGCGGTGCTTGAGACGGCGGTGCCCAGTTCAGCGGTGCTTTAGATGAAGGGCCCAGTGCAGCGGTGCTTGAGACGGCGGTGCCCAGTTCAGCGGTGCTTGAGACGGCGGTGCCCAGTTCAGCGGTGCTTGAGATGAAGGGCCCATTGCAGCGGTGCTTGAGATGAAGGGCCCAGTTCAGCGGTGCTTGAGACGGCTGTGCCCAGTTCAGCGGTGCTTGAGATGAAGGGCCCAGTGCAGCGGTGCTTGAGATGAAGGGCCCAGTTCAGCGGTGCTTGAGATGACAGTGCCCAGTTCAGCGGTGCTTGAGACGGCGGTGCCCAGTTCAGCGGTGCTTGAGACGGCGGTGCCCAGTGCAGCGGTGCTTGAGATGAAGGGCCCAGTTCAGCGGTGCTTGAGACAGCGGTGCCCAGTTCAGCGGTGCTTGAGATGAAGGGCCCAGTGCAGCGGTGCTTGAGACGGTGGTGCCCAGTTCAGCGGTGCTTGAGACGGCGGTGCCCAGTTCAGCGGTGCTTGAGATTAAGGGCCCAGTTCAGCGGTGCTTGAGACGGCGGTGCCCAGTTCAGCGGTGCTTGAGACGGCGGTGCCCAGTTCAGCGGTGCTTGAGACGGCGGTGCCCAGTGCAGCGGTGCTTGAGATGAAGGGCCCAATTCAGCGGTGCTTGAGACGGCGGTGCCCAGTTCAGCGGTGCTTGAGATGAAGGGCCCAGTGCAGCGGTGCTTGAGATGAAGGGCCCAGTTCAGCGGTGCTTGAGATGAAGGGCCCAGTGCAGCGGTGCTTGAGATGAAGGGCCCAGTTCAGCGGTGCTTGAGACGGCGGTGCCCAGTTCAGCGGTGCTTGAGACGGCGGTGCCCAGTTCAGCGGTGCTTGAGACGGCGGTGCCCAGAGCAGCGGTGCTTGAGATGAAGGGCCCAGTTCAGCGGTGCTTGAGACGGCGGTGCCCAGTTCAGCGGTGCTTGAGATGAAGGGCCCAGTGCAGCGGTGCTTGAGATGAAGGGCCCAGTTCAGCGGTGCTTGAGATGAAGGGCCCAGTGCAGCGGTGCTTGAGATGAAGGGCCCAGTTCAGCGGTGCTTGAGATGAAGGGCCCAGTTCAGCGGTGCTTGAGACGGCGGTGCCCAGTTCAGCGGTGCTTGAGACGGCGGTGCCCAGTGCAGCGGTGCTTGAGATGATCGGCCCAGTTCAGCGGTGCTTGAGACGGCGGTGCCCAGTTCAGCGGTGCTTGAGACGGCGGTGCCCAGTGCAGCGGTGCTTGAGATGAAGGGCCCAGTTCAGCGGTGCTTGAGACGGCGATGCCCAGTTCAGGCATTTAAAGTCTCCCCACTTCAAAGGCATTTTGGGACATATAAACTAAGTCTCCGACCCCACCATCTCAGACACTTCTGGACCTGAGCCTGCAACCTGTAAAGAGGAACTGTCTGGCTGCCCAAAGGACTCATCTGGACTGCTTTTCTGAGAAAGACTGCTACCCTGCCATTGCCCTGCTGCCCTCTGACTTTGTTGAGAAGTGCTCTCCAAGGTCTTGGATTGAGCTTGCCTCCTGTTTTCTGAAGTCTTAGGCCCAAAAATACTTCATTTCTTCAGGAAACTCCTTGTGCGCCGAAAATCGACACACAGCCTGCTGCAAACAATGCACAGCCTGCATTGAGACCGAGAAATCGCCACACAGCCAAAGCAGAAAGATGCAACCCGACTTGCCGAGTGGAAATCCGATGCAGCGCCTGCCTTGCATCAGAAAATTTGATGCACAACCCTACCGGATCGACGCACAGCCAAGCCTGAACGATGTAGCCGATTTTGTGAGTGGAAAATCGATGCAGCTCCTGCCGTTCATCAGAAGATTCGACACATCGCCCTATTGGATCAATGTCACACCTGTGACTTCTTCCAGCACACCCAGAATTTCCCTGCATCGCCCCTGGGTGTCAAAAAGATCCCCGCTATGCAGTGAGAAACCAAGACTGCACGCCAAAAATCTACGCAAGTCCCTTGCAGCGTAGAAAGAAGCGATGCAAGATCTGTGCTGCGTTGGAAAATCCAATGCACACCTTAATTTTCCACGCATCTGTGGTCACCTTGCATGTTATTTTTGACGCAAACTAGGTGCTTTGTGTAATCAAGAGACAACTGTTGATTTCTAAGATTTAAGACTCTTTTTTTCAACTTGTGCTTATTGGATCTTTATCGTTTTGACCTTATTTTCTTCAGATAAATATCAACTATTTTCTAAACCTGTGTGGTGTATTTTTGTGTTTTTTTCACGGTGTTACTGTGTGATTTATTGCCAAGCCGTAACGATGCAGCCTGACTTCCTGCTGGAGGAATCGACGCAGCATCTGCTGTGCGAAAGAAACTTCAACACATTGCCCACCAGATCAATACATCACCTGTGACTTCGTCCTGCACGCCCAGGATTTACATGTATTGTCCGTGGGTGTTTAAAAGACCCCGCCTCACAAAGAGGATTCAAGCCTGCACATCAGTGATTAACCCAACGATATTGCAGCATGGAAAAGAATTGACACATCGTCTGTGTGCACCCGGAAATCCGACGCACACCCTTCGTTTTCCACGCATCTCTTCCTCTGCGGTCCCTGTGTGTATAATTTTCATGCATATCAGGTACTTTGTGCTTGCAAGAGACAATTGTTGCTTTTAACAACTTAAGACTCTTCATATTATTACCAAAGTGATATTTCAACTTGTGATTCTCAAATCTTGATAATTTTGACCTTAATTTATTCAGATAAATATCTCATATTTTTTCTAAAACTATGTGGTGTATTATTGTGGTGTTTTCATTGTGTTATTGAATGATTTCTTGCACAAATACTTTACACATTGCCTTCTAAGGTAAGCCTGACTGCTCAGTGCCAAGCTACCAGAGAGTGGGCACAGGATAATTTGGATTGTGTGTGACTTACCCTGATTAGGATTGGGGGCCATACTTAGACAAGGGCGTATACCTCTGCCAACTAGAGACCCCACTTCTAACATTGGTGATCAGCTGTGGGGATAGGACTTGTGCAGTGACTTACAATAGCTACGTGTACACTACCTACCCACAGTTAAAGGTCAATTTGATTTTTTTTCTCCGTTTGCTGCAATTTTCCTGCTAGACATTTTAATCTCATCCTATACAACATGACTCTGGCTGGGTCTCAAGGAGTAGCTGGAGAGTTTGACCTAGCTAAGCTGGAGGCATGCACTGTCAGCCAGCTGAAAGGGTTCTGCAGGGGGATGGGGGTACCTACTAGGTGTGCCTCCAAGAAGGAGGAGTAACAAAAGACGCTGAGGGCCTGGGCAGAAGCCCATTCACCAGAGAATGTTGAATTGGGAGAGCAAGAGGATGGTTCTCCAAAGGATTTGCCAACAGCAGTGGGGGATGACACCCCTGGATCTGTGCCCCCTGGTAAACCATGGAGCAGTGTCTCAAGTCATGGCCTGACCGCAGAGGAAAGGAGGGAGGAGAGAAAGTTTCAACTGCAGTTGACCATATTAAAAATGGAGCCAAAGGAGAGGATATCAGAAAGAGAGGCTGAGAGAGCAGCCAAACAATCTAAGGCTGAAAGTGCCTTGGCTGAAAAGAAACTACTTCTGGCTCATGAACTGAGTTTGAAGAGCTGGAGCTCAAGTCTAGGCAGTCTGATCCCAGCAGTGATGGTGGCAGCATACATACAGGACCTGCTGGAGACAAAAAGGTTTGTGTACCCAAGGATGTGGACCAAGTTATGTGGTGGGAGATGATATTGATAAGTGGTTTGCTGCATATGAATTTGCACTAAGGGCTCATGGGGTCCCTGAAGAGCAATGGGGGGTGGGACCCAAACTGAAGGACAGACACCTGGGTTGGCTAGTGTATTGCTCAGGGGGGAGGTAGTCCCAGTTAGTTTTGGGGAGCAGTTAGGGGTAACCCTAGTGTCCCTGGGGGATGCAGAGATGGTGCCATCAGCCCACATGCCTGCATATATTTCCAAGTATAGGCAGTGGGTCACCATCAATGGGCAATGTGTGGAGGCTCTGCGTGACACAGGAGCCAGCATGACTACTGTCAGGAGTCATCTGGTGTCAACAGAGCAGGTCCTCTCGAACACAATCCACCAAGTCACAGTCACTGACAATCGTGAGAGCCACCTACCAGTAGCTCTGGTTCCCCATTATGTAGGGGAGGTCTCTGGTACTCTGAAAGTAGCTGTGAGTCGTACCATGGCTGTAGATTGTCTGTTAGGCAATGACCTTGAGCACACTACCTAGAGCGAAGTAGAGCTAAGGTCTCACTTGGAGATGTTGGGATTGCTTGAGTGGGTCTGCATGACCACAAGGTCCATGGCTACTCGGTAGGGATGTCAAGGGCATCTGGAGCCTGGAAGAATGGTCCAGACAGCTGCCAAGTAAAGGGGCAAGGGGTGGGGGAAACCATTCCCAGAAGTTACCACGGTGGTCGACGGGGTCCCTGAAAGGTGCCCCTTAGTCAACCCGGGAGAACATTGCTGCCCTAGGTGACCTACCTGAGCTTTCTGGCTGGCAAGTTGAGGGTGAGCCCACCATGGAAGAATGCTTCAAAGCGCAGAAAGAGTGTCCCACACTTGAGGGTTTGGGACAACAGGCCTCAGCCCGAGCAGCAGGTGAAGCCTCTGGTAATCATCTTATCTATTGGGAGAATGATCTCCTTTGTAGTGAGTCCAAGGTACTGGAGGCTGCAGCAGCACATGTGCTGGTAGTCTCCCAGTGTTACCAGGCCTTCCTACCTGGCCTGGCTCATGACATTCCCCTGGCAGGACATTTAGGGCAAGACAAGACCTTTGCCTGGCTTGTCCCCCACTTTTATTGGCCCGAATGTGGACGGCCTCAGATGCATTCAGTAGGTCCTGTCCCACCTGCCAGGCCAGTGGGAGTCGGGACGGGGCCACTCACCTGAAAAGCAGGATGTCTGCAGGGGTGATGGTATGACCCGACCTCCTGGATTACGTCTCGGCACTTCCTGGTGACACAGAAACCCCGGCAGGTGTCCCAAAAGGAAAGGGGGAGTGGAAGAGAAAGAGACAAAACACTGCCACGTCTTGCCGATCCAGCCAGGCACCCTGTATCTTCAGGGGTAGGTCGTTGTTGACAGAGTGAAAGTAGACTTAGTGCACTCAACTTCCTTGAAACTGAATCTCTCTGTCTGATATGGGCACGGGAGCGGTAGAAGAACACTGGGATGCTCCAGCACTTTTCTTGGATAATAATAATTGTTGGCATAATTACTAACACTGCATTAAATAAAAAAAAAACTGAGGGGCATATTTATACTCCGTTTGCGCCGATTGTGCGTCAAAAATTTTGACGCACAATCAGCGCAAATGTTGACCCGTATTTAAACTTTGACGCCCAAGCCCGCGGACGACAAAATTCCGCCGTGTGCGTCATTTTTTGGATGCGGCAACCCGCCCTGCGTTAAGGATATGCAAGGTAGGCGTTCCCGTCCAAAAAATGGCTTAAACGGCCGTGCGTCGTATTTATGCTTTTGGGCAAAAATTACACACGGCCGGGAGGCGGAGCCAGAAAATGACACACAGCACGATTTGCGTCAAAAATTAACGCCTGGGTCAGGGCAGGCATTAAAATGGGGCAAACACACCTGTATTTAATCAGAACACACAGAACAAACAGCAGAGCAGCAGAGCAGCAACAGGGAGCCATGGAGGTGATTCTAATCCAGCGTGCACGCAGACGCAGAGCCCAGCAGCAACAACAGCAGCTACAACAACACCAGCAGGGACCCCAAAGGCTGCACAGAAGGCAGGAGAGGATATTCCGCCCAAGAACAACCCTTCAGGGCCTCAGGGAACACGACATCATACAGAGGTACCGGTTGAACTGGCAGGCCATTCAGCAGCTGCTGCGCAACATTGAACAGCAGTTGGCCCCCACTTTGGTGACACCCCACACCATCCCAACAGAAACAAAGCTGCTTGCCGTACTCCACATGCTGGCAAGTGGCTCATTTCAAACAACTGGTGCCCTGGTAGGCGGAATATCACAACCATCATTCTCCGCATTTCTGCCCAAAGTACTGGATGCCATCATTCGCCTGAAACCCCGCCACATCTGCTTCCCTAACACACTGCAGAAGCAGCAGGAAACTAAACA
Source organism: Pleurodeles waltl (assembly GCF_031143425.1). Classification (NCBI taxonomy): domain Eukaryota; kingdom Metazoa; phylum Chordata; class Amphibia; order Caudata; family Salamandridae; genus Pleurodeles; species Pleurodeles waltl. Next base: position 856,419,145 of record NC_090448.1, read on the forward strand.
GGGGTTCTACGCAATCAGTGGCTTCCCACACGTCCTTGGTGCAATCGACTGCACACATGTACGCCTTGTGCCACCTGCTGCAACTGAACACCTCGACCGCAACAGGAAGCACACACATTCAATCAACGTGCAGGCCATAGTCGATCACCAAGGAATGTTCACCAACATTGTGGCTAAATATCCTGGGAGTGTCCATGACTCATACATCTTCCGTCACTGCACCATCAACCAACACTTCCAGGATGGACGGTATGGCAATGGACTACTTGTTGGTAAGTACAAAAACCTACTTATAGAGACACTGCACAGCAACCCTCTAGAACACACAACACATACACCACAACAGCGACATCTAGACAGGAACACACTGTGGTCCTTACATCTCTAGCAATGTTTCTTAAGTCACCATTGAACCTGTCACACTTCTGAAATAAGTGTACAGCCTAATGTGAAGACATTAATGAGTGTGGTTGCCGAATGTCACCTTGCAAATTGTAAGTGCCCCAATGACCTTTACATTAATACATTGCATAAGTCTAAAGGTATGGGATGTCCAGGGTACGTTGATATGAACGTGTTAACAACACTTTCAATTTAAACTCTACATTGAACTATCATCTCACCCCAAGTGAAGACACAAGGACACCTGTATCACATGTCACAATGCTAGGGAGGGCACACTGTACTGAAAATCCCAAAACATACTGATGACAAACGGTTAGCAGACAAACACTTGCTCAGCCAAAGAAACAACACAATGCAGATGGTATAGCCTACAAGTATAGGATGTCACATCAGTACACAAAAGAGTCACAGACAACACAAGACAACTACTGCCATGAAAGGTATTTTCAATAGTGCCAGCTACATCAACATGATCCCATTCTATTACTCTTTCAGATGATCGGGGGTATGGCATCCAGCCATGGATAATGACACCATTTGGCAATCCAAGTACTGCTGCAGAGCGTGCATACAACGAGGCCCATAAGAGGACACGCAGCATTGTCGAGCGGACCTTCGGCATCCTCAAGTCAAGGTTCCGCTGCCTCGACATCACTGGTGGTAGCCTACTATATTCCCCCGAGATGGTCTGTAAGATCATACTAACATGTTCCATCCTGCACAACATTTGCATCAAAAGGAACATTCCCCTCCTGGAACCAGACCCATACATGCCTGAAGACGAGGAAGAGGAGGATGCTGCCCTGCAACATGAGGGGGAACAACCAAACACGGCTGCTGGAGTGTGTAGGCGCCAACACATTGTGAACAATTTTTTTTAAATATTATCACCATCACCACTTAATGAACTATTGTAAATAAACACTGATAAGAAACACCACATCATGGTCTGGCTATTCATTTCTGCACACCTTTAGCTCTAAATATCAGAAGAAGAGTGTCGCCTCATGGAGCATTGATGATATAACAATCAGGACACAGAAAATACCACTACAAATGTGATGCCTATCATACAACGGTCACATACACACACAATGTAAATGACTGACATCCTGTACAGTTCACCTTTGAAGGGCAATAGCTGAGGACCACGCCTATTACACACATACATGTTGGAAACATGGTTCATCGCAGCATATGGCACACAACTAAAACACCATCACTCAACTAGGGGAAAACAGGCCTCATACATCAGGCAGTTGACATGCTTTTGCATCAGGAACAGGAATGTATGACCAGACTCTTGGCAGCAGTAATTCCAACTACATACAATCTTCGCAAAGACTATCTGTCACTAGAGTTACACATAAGCAGAACATACACAGGACAAGTGCCACACATATGACAAGCATCCAGCACATCACATCCCATCTACATGTCAGCCCTTTTCTAAAAACCTGACACACCCATGCGCCTGGTCACACCCCACCTGTCTGAAGAGGTCCCTGGAATACTAATATGTGTACCCTGATATTCCCTGATCTACACACACACACTCACAAGAGTCATCCAGTGTGCCACACCCTTTCCTATGGTATACCATTGTCATAGTACTATCTCACTGCATGGAAGTCAGCTCAAATAATACACTGGCTTGGTGTTTTTAAGGCCTGGTATCACCTGTAGATTGCTTCCCGTGTGAAAGGTACTGTAGGCCATTTGAAAGCAAATCTCATCCGACAGGACTTGTGAGACACTGATGGAGGCCACACCAGTGATCACCTCCATGCACACCACCCAAATTTACATGCACAGTCTCTGCTGATGCCTCCTACAGCATAGATGTTGTCATTTTGGCAATTACACCGTTAAGCATTGCTACTAATGTTGCCGTGTAACACTGTATCAGGGTTCATGTGTCACCTTCAAAACAACACAGGACATGCACAGTGTGACATGTCAACTGTCTACTGCTCCCTCTGACCAGTCTTAGTCAGACCACTGATCATGTCAATTGTTAAAGAGCTGGATCCTGATTGACCCAGTATCCTGTCAGCCTAACTGGCACCTGTCCGTGGGTCACCCTAAAGATACCCGGTGGACACATATGGACCACACTTGCTGTTCAAAACCTCTCTTTCCTCAGACGCTAATTTGTCAGTTGCCTCATCAATGTATACTCAAATACATTGTATTGCATCATCTGACTTTTATTTGTCTCATATTTGTGACAGTGCCCTTGAATAGCTAAATCATGGCCCATCCGTTGTCCGGGCCTCATTAATGCCTAAACTACAAAGTGTGACAGTGTACCTGGGCCATAGCCTTTGATGGTGTACGTGGTCTCCAGCAGAACAAGCAACCTCAGATAATGTCCATGAAAAGTCGACACATATGAGGACCCTGACAGTTCACACGCTGAGTAACATTGTTCAAATAATAGAGATGGCTCGTGTGTGGTAAATACCAGCCATATTATTCTGCACAGAGGCTATGATGTTCCCAGATGCATTTCCATCCACAGAGGCCAACTTGAGTACAAATGTTGCAATGACACATGCCGGATCCAGACACCTGAGACATTCTCTCACTCAGCACACCAAGGTTGCACAGTTGAAAGTCTCATTACACGTTTTCAGTGACAGGGTGGGACCATCCATGTGTAGGTTACCATGTCCTCAATGACTTGACTCACATTTAGCTCCAAAGGATACTCATTAGATACACAATTATCTGCCACTAACTCATGATGAGACCTGGACGTAACAGTGACAACATACACCTTAACAGTTGCTACAGGATCAACATTGGACCACACACATGTACATGTACCATCCAATCAACAAAGTGGTTGCAAGCAGCCTATCACAGTAGTGTCCCAATTGTAACCTAGCATGAAGATTGAAACATGTCACTAAACCAGGTAATGCATAAAGGGCCACATACATCAAAAACCTATTTGCTATTATGACATAAGGAACTTTGAGAATTTGCTATTAAATCAATGCTAAATGGTATGTCAGAATTCTCTAAAGAAGTAATAGGGCAAACTTCAAATGGGCAAATGGTATTACAGATTTGCAAAAATAGAATCATACTCAATTTGCATCTATGGGCCTGCTGCCAATGTTTTAGCATTACTGAAATTGGGAAAACCTTTGATTAATTTGCAAGTCAGGAACAGCAAATCCCAGGGTGCTGGGGACCTAAGTCCCCCTCTGCTGCACCCCAATTAAACACTTTTTACGGACACGTGAAGCACACACATGCTTAAGGGGCATGTGTGCCCTACATGTCTCTAGTGAAACATATTTTAGCTACATTAATTCGTAATTAGCACATGGTTACCCCCAAAAAATGTTTAGGCGACAATTGCATTACCTAAATGGCCATTTTGCTATTTGGAATAGCTTGATACATGTGCTCACAAATTAGCTAATAAAGACATCCTGTTAGCTCTTTCATATTTGGAAAGCCGCAATCAGCAATTACCTACATGTGTGCGCAATTATGAGTAATATCCATTTTGGCCAATCATTACTATTGCACTGTGAATACCTTCCATACATCCTGTAAGGCACATTTGCTTTCGCTAACCCCAGTATTTATCATTTAGCACCGTTTGGTAATGGAAAATTCCATGACTCATTTGGACATATGAAATACATATTTGTCATTATGCATCATATTTTCACGCATACAGCTTGTGCGTCGTATTTTTTGACGCACAGGAGTGCAAATAATGCTGAGTCAAATTATTTTTTAATAATTGGTAAATAATATTTGGATGCGGCTTAATTTTCACCTCTGGAAGTGTCAATTATGCCGCAAACAAATATTATTTACCAATGATTAAAAATATTTTGATTCAGCATTATTTGCACTCCTGTGCGTCAAAAAATATGACGCACAAGCTGTATGCGTGAAAATATGACGCATAATGGAAAAAAACGGCGACTATGTTATGCAGGATATGATGTAATAGGATATCCTGTTTACAGAATCTGTACAGTGGGTGCACTTTCACTTTCACTTTGCAGTCTCTGATTATTCTAGACTGTGTGGCTGTCTGCAAAGTGTTGTCCTGTGAATTTGTGCTTTTGTGTCCAGAGTGCCATCTTACTTGTTGTTTTGTCATTAATATATTGTTGTAGAATACTGTCTGAGTGTGTGTTGTTTAAATTTGTCCAGTCCAGTGTTGTATTTATTGTCTGTGGGAGTCTGTTGTGCGTACTGTTATATAGGGGATAGTTGGGCTCTTCTATTTGTTAAGTTTACTTTGTATTTCCTCACTCAAACTTTCCCAATTTTCCCCTTTCTTCTTTTTTTACCACTACATTTTCCCCTTTTCTGTGCATAAATGTCTGGTAGGCCACGTCTTTCCAGGATGGGTGAGGAGGATTTGGGGGTGTTCATATGGCTGGTGTGCCATTTCCTCCCACTGATGCTGGAGGCTGGGGGTAGGGTGATACAGGGGTATCACTCTGAGGCCCGAAAAGTCCGGTGGGGGAAGGTGCGCCATCACTTGGTGCGTCTGTATTGGAGCCAACGCAATGAGCATCAACTGAAGCACCGCTGGGCTGACCTGATCTCCAGGGAGCAAGATCTGCTGGACCACCTGGGAATCATGATTGGTGGCCATGTTGGTGAGTACAGATCATGTAAATGTGCACAATTAAAAGCTGGGTAGAGACATGAGATGATTGGTACACAATCTGCCAGATAAGTAGCTGACTGTGTGTAATGCTGAGGAAACATACAGGGTAATTGATGCACTATGTGAAGGATGAAAAATGCTAGCAGTCAGGCAGCTCATGTTTTGAACACTTACAGATTGCTTGTTGCTGAATGTAATGTAGTGCCGCCTTTGTGTCAGACAAGCGAAACATTAATGAGGCAATCAGGACTCTACAGGTCACAATTGCCAGTGAAGTATGGATGTACTAACATCATACCTACATATGTTGACGCTATAGAAAGACTGACATTGGAAACCCTACATGATGCAGAAAATGAGTGCTGCCTTCACGTCAATTGATGATATCAATGTGGCCCAGACATATGTCTCATGTGTGTCTGGTGAGTGTGTAAGGAAAGTGTTCACGGAAGTGCCATGCCTGTTCGGGATTAATGTGCTCCTTCATATTTTATTGATACATGCCAGATCTGAACATGAAGCATATTTGGAAAGGAGTCAGGTGCCCTCAGTTAACATCTTAGACAGGTATTTTTTGTTTCTTGTGCCAAAATCCGATTAGGGATGGCAGTACAAAGGTATGTATGTTTGGTGCCAATCACCATTGTTTGGACACATCAATTTATGAAACTTTTACAAGATGAGGTATTGCCAAAGTCCCTGCCCCTCTGTACCATGTACCTATCTGTCACAAATGTGTCATGACCACATAGGCTGTTTGACAGGTCATGCAGTCCTCAAGTAAACAGCCTTTGGATGTCTCTCTTGGATGCACATGATGAGATGAATACACACCTATATTGTTGCTACACACTAATGGAGGTGCATGTTTGCCACCACATGACAGTCAGGGCCACTGCATGTGTATAGAAGTGTGTGTAACTGTAGCAGGAGACCCATCCTATGTAAATGTTGCCCAGGAATTGTTCCATGCAGTATGAGCATGTCTGAAAGTGTTTCATTATCCATGTCAGCTTACACATTGTATTTGTATTTGAAATTGTTTGTCACAGCACTGATTCTGAGCATATTCTTCCTTCCATGCTTTACAGGTGGACCTGCACCGTACACAGTGGGAGAGGTGGCTCGTTTTGAGGACCCCGACACCTACAGTGAGTGTTGACATGTGTGTTATGTTTTGTGTTTGCTGGTGATGTGTGATGGACTCCTGTGTGTTGAACACATTGCAAGGTGTGATGCGCTGCCCAATCATTAGTCTTGTTCCATTAGTGGGATTTCAGTTATTAGAATATTTTGAGTTGACCAATGCTTATCCATTTGTCTGATCTTGGGTTTGTAGGCCATTCCTGTAGGGCTCTCTATGAGAACTGGGGTGAGTCATGTGGAATACACTAGTTACAATAAGAGTTGCACTGGGACTCGTCTCGGACTGAGTCTGCATGTCAGACTGACATTCTCCCAGATAGCTTCTGCAAATGGCTTTTCTGAAGACTGCTGCTTCCCTATTAACCGATGTACTGAGTACACTGTAGGTTGGACCTTCTGGGAGCATGTACTTCCACAAGTTGTACTAGAAGTGTGTGGAACTAGAGTGCAATGGCCTAGGTGTGCATGCTATTCATGATCATGGGTGTTCTTGCTCCTCTGTGTCTGTTGAAAATTATGCCTCACTGGAAGTATGTGATGTTGACCTAGGTCAGTACATTTTGACATGTGTGGGCCTTGGATAGGACAAGGTTTAGCTGACTCCAATTTGTTGATAGCCCTTACTGGTGGTGTGTGTGTGGAGCCAAAAACATGTTGAGCTTTCTATGCACTCCTGGGTGTGCATGTATTTTGGAATTGTTTGTTGTTCTTCCCCCCCCCCCAAACACAGGCATGGGTTTGTGAATAGGGTACCTAGGACTGAAGCAACCAGTATGTTTCACATACTTGTGATTATTTGAAAAATTGTTTTGAACCTAGTGCACACACTCAGGTATGGCACATGAGTACTATACTAGCAAATCCCATTACAAATCGCAGACCTTGAAGTTTGTGATTGGTATCACATACACTGACATATGTAGTCCAGGCAATAGGCGGAGGAGGTGCAGCATGATTGTTAGCTGCAATTGTCAGTACTTTGATGACAAGTTATTGCCAGTTGTTACCCATCATGTAGATTTTGTATATGCTATGTGTGAGATGACCTTTGTAGGCAGGCTTTCCATGTACTTCCTCTGAGACTTTCAATGATCTGTATGGTGATATGAGCTGTTACAAGTACAGTAGATGTATTGTCAGATTGACCACTTGTGCTATTCCACACAATGCAGTTCCTATGGTAAATAGTTGCCCTTTTGTCTTCACAGCTGCAAACATGACACCCGCCCAGAAGCATGAATTTGAGAGGCGGGCCATGAGGTACAGACACATCCTGCAGGTGCAGTCGGGGTTCCGAAGGATGGCCCGTAAATACCAGTCTGATCGGGCCACCGGAGCATGGTGGGCTTCACCACAGGGTGGCCCAAGGTTGCCCACTACAGCCACCACCACCTCAACCACCGGTTCTCCCCAGGTGGCCCCAGCCACAGCGGGGACAGTTGTCCCTATATCTGCAGCACACCCAGGCCCCAGCAGTGTGACAGCTGCAGGACAGTCCAGTGGGCTAGGCTCCACACGCCCACAGAGCACCTCTGCCGGGACACAAATGGCACCAGCACCACCAATCGACCCTGCGGCATTCCTGGCTTTGGAACATAAGATGGACAAAGTTCTAAGGAAGGTGAACAATCTTACCCAGGATGTCGGCTACATCAAGAAGCGGGTCAAGTCTATCAGGCGGACCCTCCAGAGGGCCAACCTCTAGGAATAATTTTTTCTATGGACATAATTCCCTCCCCTCCCTCCTCTTTCCTTGTTATCATGATTAGTGGGCTTGGGGGATTAGTGTTAGGTTAGTATAGGTTGTTAGTTTAGTTAGTGTTAGGGAGGTGGGTGGGGGGTCCTGATTCTTTCTACTTTTCCTTATTAAGTGTGTGGGTGAGTGTGTGTTGTCAATGTTGGGGTTCCTGTGTATTTGAAAAAAAAAATATATATAAAAAATATCAAAAAAATTACAAAAAAATATATGATTGTTTAGGATAGTATAGTATGTGTGTAGGTTAGTATGTGTTGTCCTCCATGTGTCCTGTCTCATAATGGTGGGTGGGGGTTGATGTTTAGATCAATTCGTTATATGTGAAGAGTAAGTTTAGCTTAGGTTAGTTAGGGACAGTTGTGGGTAATGAGTAGTCAGGTTAGATTAGGGTGTGTGTTAATTTTCCCTTAGTTGCCTCTGGTGTGATTAGTTTTGAATAAATATATAGATAACCCTTTACATTATGTGTTAACTGCTACTTGATCATGGCCTTGGCATCAGTGTAGATGATTGTTGTTCTATGACATTTGTGTCCTATGCTCCAAACAAATACAAACTGAGGTGTAAAATGGCAGCTACCCCAGTGCTACCTTGGTAAGAATCCACCATTTGTTAGAACCACCAATCTGAGTTGACATGAATCACAAAGGATTTTTGTCGATGAGTATGTTTTCTACGTCACAAAGTGTGCTTCCAGACTTGGGGCCTCATTCTGACCCTGGCGGACGGCGGAGGCCGTCCGCCAGGGTACCGCCGCTGAATGACCGCACCGCGGTCAAAAGACCGCGGCGGCCATTCAGACATTTCCTCTGGGCCGGCGGGCGCTCTCCAAAAGAGCGCCCGCCGGCCCAGAGGAAATGCCCCTGCAACGAGGACGCCGGCTCAGAATTGAGCCGGCGTAGTTGCAGGGGTGCGACGGGTGCAGTTGCACCCGTCGCGTATTTCAGTGTCTGCATAGCAGACACTGAAATACTTTTCGGGGCCCTCTTACGGGGGCCCCTGCTGTGCCCATGCCATTGGCATGGGCACGGCAGGGGCCCCAGGAGCCCCGCGGCACCCCCTACCGCCATCCTGTTCCTGGCGGGCGAACCGCCAGGAACAGGATGGCGGTAGGGGGTGTCAGAATCCCCCATGGCGGCGCAGCAAGCTGCGCCGCCATGGGGGATTCTAAGGGCAGCGGTAAACCTCTGGCCCGCCGGAATGACCCCCTTTGTATTGTGGGGACATTTTTAGGTCGGACTGCAGTGTGATGTTCAGGGACATCTTCGAAGATGAGGTCTTGTTAACACTCTTGTCTTCTTGTTTTCATAACTGACATAGATCATTTGTGTAAAAATTCAGCATGATTACCTATTTGGATGTTAACTCAGAAAGGTTGATTGATGCTGTGTTTTGTAGTGTTTGCTTAAATTAGACTGCGCAGTTCATTGTGTTAGTATTGCATGGTGACAACATTTATCAGCCACTATTAGTTGACTTTGATATCTCTTGAGGAAGCATTATTCTGTCCAACACAGCATGGTGGTGTGTGGTTTCTCACTTCATCAGTTATTCTCCTCAGGATGGGCAGGCTATGATGCAATCCTGGCCACTGTACAGATGGATCTGACTACATGATGTCAGGACAGTTGTATTGACAAGCTACATGATTGTCACACAGGCACATTTGTGTTATCTACTGCACAGTTGATGTGTCAAATTACACAGAGACATATTTGGTGTGCAAGTGCTATTTATTGATAGGTGCTGTAGTGCAATATGTACATTGTCCATGTTTGCTGAGTGCGTTCTAGTGAAATCTTACATGGTGATTCTACAGTAGATAATGCTACTGATGTGCTGGGGTGATGTTACAGACAGTGCAGAGGGACAGGATTTGCCGATTAGTAGGAGAGAGACATTAACTGGGCATGCTGACAAGTTATACAGTGGTTAGCAGAACAGTCATTGAGTATAGTTGTTGTAAGACTGGCATTTGACAAAACGTAGGACCTTGGTCAAAGTAGGCCATGGTGCAGGAACTAGTGCTTCCGGGTACTCTTCCGTGAGAATGTGATCTGTTCCATGTCTTCTTCTTCTGATGTGTGTGTTGCCTGTTTTGTCCTTGTTGTTGTTGGTTGTGAAGGGGCAACACACACCTCAGTGTTAGAAGACGTGGAGTCATACATCCCGGTCGCTGCTCCCTGTGAAGGTCTTAAGGGCAGTACTGCAGCAAGGAGGGTCTGCTGTTTTTTGAGAATAGCAGCCACATCACGATGGTAGGCAGCCAGGTCGGCCCTGAGGGAGTCATGATTGCATTCGTGCAGCAGTGGAATGTTTGTGGTGCGAGGTGTTGTGGCAACTCCCTTACTGCAGTGGTGAATTCCTTGACAGTTTCTTGTAGTCCTTGCAGTATGGATGTTAGGGCTTGCATAGCTGCTGCCTGATCTGCAGATGACATCATGCACGAACGCACCCCCTCAAGGCTGGCTGCCATAGTTTGCATCCCCACCCGCACCTCCTTGGCCAGCTCCCGCTGTACTCCAACAACAGTTCTCTCAAAGCTGGTGCCAGTGTCGTCTGAGTCCTCAGCTGTATTGGAGCTGGCAGGTCTTGCAATTGGGGTGGTGGGTGGTTCCTCTGCGCTGGCTGCTTGTTCTGTGCTCCTCCTTGTGATTGAAGGTGGGGTCTGGAGGGTTTCAAGGACCTTTTGGATGGTCTCCTGGGGAATGTTTATCGGCTCGTCATCCATGTCATCAGGGAAATCTGGGACAGGCATATCGGCAGGAGATCCATCTTCCTCTGCAATGAAACAGGGTACAATTAGTGTGTCTGTGTTGTGACAATTTTGACGTGACGTGCCTGCCTTTTGATGAATTCACTTTGTGATCTTGTTTTGGATTAATATCTGCAGTCCTTCAGATGGGCATTGTTTCAGGCCTATGGCCCACCTGTGTGTCACATGTATGTTACTGAGTTATCTGACTTGTCAGCCTCATCGCCTCTAGGTGTTGCTTTATGCCAAATAGAGAATAGCCACCTTTTTGTCCTACTCGACCCTCCGTGTATATCCATTATCATGGTGAGACCTTTCACTGGCTGTGGGTGTTCTGATGGCCCTGGCAGCACACTTGACTCTCAGGACCTGCCCCAATCCCTGATCGTTCACATCGACTTAATTGTAATTGACATGTAGCATATCCTATGCATGGCAATGTTATGATGTGATATGGATGTTGGCATTGGTAATGTGTACAGTTAATGTTGGGAATGTGTGCTACATTGGATTGCCCTGATAGTCGTATCAGTGTCCTATTTCGTCCTCTGACTGTGCATGTGTATTTCAGTGACCAGTTCCATGTGTCCCCTCCTCAATGCTGTTGTCTGAGCAGTATGACATTTGTGATGTTGCCTTGTTTGCCAGGCACGGGATGGACCCTGACATATGCATCATGGGTTTGTCCTTAGTGTTGTGTCACTCCTATTGTTGTTTACATTGGCTGATGATTGTGACACCTATGGGCATTGACATTTGAGTGTACTGGGGCCTTTGTCTTGTTTCAGGAGATTGTTACAGATGTCATCCTCACCCCCTAATTTAGGTATGTATGTTCCATGGGGAGGTTACTGCCATTGGCTACTTAAGCTGCACACAGATCAGAGGTGGTAGTGGCAACTGTTGTTGCAGTTACATTGCAGTTGTCGGTTTGGCTAGAGGATTGCTAATAGGGCCCTAGTTACTGTAGGAGGTATGTTGGCTGACAAGAGCCAGGATGTAAGTTTGACGTAGTGGCCTTCCCTCCTGTCGAGGCTTTCCCTTTGCTCCAGCGTTGGCATGACAGCATGCCCCCATGGGACTGTTGTTGGTGTAGTGTAATGTTGTGCCCCAGCTTATGTTTGTGCAGGCCATGCCCCCCTGCGGAGCCCCTTTACCCATGCCACTCCATGTATATGATGACTTACATGCAATGTGTAGTAGGTATTTAACCCCCTGCTTACAGTCAACATAATTATATTTTAATTCCCCATGCGACTTACCTTGCATGTGCGTTGTCTCATGGTAGTCTGCGCTGTCCTGTCCTTGAATCCCTGTGACGATCTCCTCAGGGATGACGGCTGCGACCATCTCCTCCATGTGGTCCAGGGCCTCCTGGTGTTCTGGACTCCCCCTCCAGTCTGCAGTGCTGCCTTCCTGTTCCTGGCCATCTTTTCCTTGGTCCTGCGTTTGCAGTCATGCCAGCGTTTCTTACACTCGGTGACTGTTCTGCGTACTTCAGCCACACTGTTAATCTTGTCAACAATTTGTTGCCATATGGCCTCTCTCCTACTGATTGGCAACTTTGAGGTGATAAACAGTTGGTTCTGGTGTTCCGTCACCTCTTTAACAAGGATTTCCTGCTCCTCTGCACTGAAGCAACACTTTCTTTTCTTTCTATAAGTGTCCTGGTTCTTGTATGGATCGTCCTGGCTGGTTCCTGGTCTGCTGTCATCTTCCTGGGGTCTTTAGTGGCATCTGGGATCCATTTTGGCTCTCCTCTGGTGCACTTGCAGTGTTCGCGTTTTTTTTTAACGCTATTGCATCAAAAAACTGCGCATATCCGGGTTGCGGTGTCGTAAATTGACCCACAGTCATTTCCGCCGCATTAACGTCGTTTTCCTTTACGACTTGACGCCGCGGTGTGCGCCAAAAATAATGACTCCCACCTGTTGACTGCGCCGCCGTGCGTCAAAGTATAAATATGACGCTCGCACAGCGCTACGAAATGGCATTAGCCGGCGATACATTTTTTGACGCAAAACTGCGCCGGCGCATTTTTGCGTTAAAAAGTATAAATATGGCCCTGAGTACCATAACAATAAGTACTGTGACACTAAGGCTGCCTTCACAGAGTTTCACTGTTGCACACTACAATTAGAACTGTGGTTGCACTTATCATTCACAAGAAAGACAAACAAGGGCATTAATTATATCACATATAACTTTCCTGCATGCATAGGGTTAAACTAAAAGGAACAAAAACAATCCAATAAATACAAATGTCCACTTTGGGTTTCAACAGTTAGGGTGGCACCGTTTGGTTTGGTTTCAGTGTGTGTGTGAAAAACCCTTCAAAAGCAAATTCTTTAAACCTGAAACACAGGCATGGATGACACAATTTAAATCCAAGAGTTATGCTATTAGAGAAAGAAAAGTCACGTAAATTCTCTTTTAAAATTGCACTGTCAATTTTTGTAGTAATTGAGCTCAAGCAGATTTCCTGAAGCACATTTAGGCAAGTAACTACAATAATAATGTAGGATATTCAGAAATGCATTTGTCTCTTCAAGATAAGCACTCTGTCAAAATACGAGGTCTGAAATACACCAACTGTTCCAGGAAAGCGTGGCGCTCAAAAAACAAACTCCCTGGAGAATACTAGCAACTTAGCTGCAGTCTTTTCGGGAGTGCTGGAGGAATGCCTGGTGTCAGCTGGTACAGGAACGAAGAAAAGAATTGCCTCAAAAGTCCTGAATACGAGGATGACAGCAGAGGCTGGACTGCCAAATCAGATGCTGAGATCAGGAAGCAAAACAAAGCCAAGCAGGGAGGCATGCTTTACTCTACTATTAAAGCCAATCAGAAAAGCAGTTGAGTTTCCACATGTGGATGAGTCACCACACCCAATTAGAAGCACATGTCTGCACCACACCCAATTAGAAGCACATGTGTACACCTGCTCACATTAGCAAACAAGCATTGGTAAAACAAGCATTGAGTGAAAACCAATTGTGTGACACAGCACATTCTGTTTACTTAGAAACATGAATGTTTAACCAAGAACAGAGATATGATTTGCTACCCAGAGGCAATCCCTCTGAGAACGGAGACTGCATCAGTGGCAACCAGAACTCTAATGGGGATCTTTACTTGTATGGGATACTCAAAGGAGATTATGGCCCTCATTATGAACATGGCGGTCCGTTCCGCTCCGCCGGAGATGGCGGTAGAAACCAACAGAGGAGCGGGCCGTACCGCCAAATAATGAACCATACGAAAGTCAGGCATCCCGTGAACCACCCACCGCCAGCAGAGGAGTGCCGCCGCCGACGGCAGAGTCTACCCACAGGCCGTCGGAAAGGCCCAACCCGCCCATCAAATTACGAACCACCATTCCGCCGTCAGTTCCGGGGCGGGAACCACCACCACACAAAGCCAAGCAGAAATGAACCAAATATAAGGAAACACTCACTGGAGTCCCGCAGAACGCGCTGTGGCAGACATGGATAGAGAGCTGCAGATTATGCTAGCCCTGCTCCTTGCCATATACCTCCACGACCGAGACAGCCGACGAAGACGATGACGGTAAGTACCGCAACCTTCTGTACAAGGGAAGAAAGGGCACAGTCACATACCCACCCACTCCACCCACCCTGCAACGCCCTCCCAACCCTTCACAGCAACACAACCCATACCCCTACAGCAAGAGGTACTTACCCGACACAAGGCAAATCCAACATGACCATAGTACATACAAATGCCCCACACCCATAACAAATGAAACAAAAGACCAGGGTTCAACGGCATGCAGCCCAAACACAGGCCACACCAAAACCTTAATATGAAGCTCACTGAGCCAAACATTCTAAACAGGGCTCATGGCCAGTCCGTATGGCGACAATTGCCATGAGTCACAATGGGCCCAACCTGACTCCCACAAGTGCATGGTACTCCACCTAATGGGGTACCATATGGGCATCCAGGCACTTCACGGAAGGGGGCCAGGGGGTGGTGGGGACAGGGATTTACGACGGGTTGGGCCTTTGACTTTCATTTGGAAGGTGGAGGGGGAGCTTGTCCTTTGAACGGGGTGGGGGCTGTTTGGATCGGGTGGAGCTAGATGGCCTAGGTTCAGTCTGGGCCTTTTTCTTATCTGGGGAAGGGGCACAGGAATGTGAAGGGCGGACAGGGGTGAGCTGTGATGTGGAAGGAGCAGAAAGGGCAAAGAGGTGAGCACGTTTAGGGACAAGACAGGGTGGGTCAGTGGGTTGGAAGAGGTCAGCACAGGAGAGGAAAAGTTTATTTGGAGCAATTGGGGTGGGTGTGGATGAGGGCATGGGAGTGGAGGCAGAGGGTGTTGATATATGTGGTGTAGGGGTGTGTGTAGTGGGTGCAGGTGACTGCTCAGTATGCTGTGGTGTGGTGGATGTCTGATGGGTGGGTGTCTTGGTGCGTTTGTGTGTTTTGGGAGGTGGTTGGGGACAGTGGGAGAAGACAGACAGCTAGTGTGGATGTATGTTGTGTGGGTGTCTGAAAGTCTGGTGAGTGTGCTGCATGTGTCAACTAGAGTAGTGGTGGTGAGTGCAGGTGTGGTGTGTGGGATGCATGTATGGCTGTCTGCTATTGTGATGAGTGCAGGAAGAGGAGCAGCAACAGTGAGTGAAGGTGCAGTGCATGAGGGTGTGGATGTAGGTTGGACAGACAAAGAGGCGGAAGAAGTGGGCGCACTGGGGGATGTGGACATTGTTGTGTGTACAGATGTCTGTTGGCTGTGTGAATACTTGTGGTGGGAGGTGTGGTGCTTGTGTTTTGAAGTGTGTTTCTGGTGTGTTGATGTGCTTGACTGGGTGTCTGAATGTATACCTTGGATTGGTGAAGTGAGTGGGATGTTGGAAGGGGTAGAGGAGGTTGGAGGGGGGACAGAATGGCCAGGGAAACTGGCTTCTGTCCGAGAGGAGGCCAGAGCCTGAAAAGATCTCTGTAGGACAGACACGACACTGTGAATGCTATCCAGATGGGCATTTGTCTGCTGCACCTCTGATGCTAGCCCCTGGATGGCATTGACAATGGTTGTCTGCCTTACAGAGATGGTTCTCAGGAGGTCAATAGCCTCCTCTGTGAGGGCAACAGGGCTGACTGGGGCAGGGGAGGAGGTGCCTGGGGCGAAGGAGACACCCACCATTCTGGGTGGGCAGGCACGGGCAACTCGGTGGGGAGCAGAAGGGAGGGTAGTGATGGAATGGGGGGTGGCAAAAGATGTCACTGTAGAAGTGTGTGCACTAGGGTCCGCCGCTGCGGGAGCCCCCACCGGAGGAGGTCTCGGAGTCACTACCTCCTGTGGTAGCATCCTCCGCCGTGGAACTGCCCTGGCCTTTCCACCCACTGGTCCCCTGGGCATCGGTTGTCTCTGCCTCGGAGGATCCGTGAGCCGCTGCCTCCCCACTTGCTGGTGCCTCAGCTCCCTCACCTGATGTTGATGCTGTACCAACCCTACACAAGAGAACAGGGATGGGGAGACAAACAGGAGAGACACTTGTAAATAGCTGAATGCAGGTACATAATGGCCAGACTTACACACACCCAACAAGCAGCACAGTTCACTATGCCCATGGCCATGCCCCTGACTACTGACCGGAATACTGCTCTACACCCATCCACTGGACTACGTAAGGAGGTGATGTATGGGAGACCAGACAAAGACACCCCTACACCCTTTGGGGACCATAAAGTAGATGGACACCAGTCAAAGTCCCTGCCTCTAAGCAGCATGAACCCTAATGCACACCCAGACATCCTTCTAGACTGAAGTATGTGAAATGAGTACTCACCCCTTTGTGACTGCTGTGCAGCCTTCAAATGCCCATCCAGGTCTGGGTATGCCACCGCCAGGATCCGTCGCATGAGGGGGGTCAGTGCCCGACAGTTACTCCTTCCACATTGGGAGGACTTTCCCAGCTGGGCCTCACTGATCTTTCGCGCCCAGCGCCGCAGGTGCTCCCAGCTCTTTCTACAGTGGGTGCTCCGCCAGTTGTAGACCCCCAAGGGTCCGCACCTCCTTGGCGATGGCATGCCAATGTGCCCTCTTCTGGTGGCCACTGACCTAAAAGGGCAACACAGAAATGGAACACAGAGGTCAGGCACTTGCACGCTAGGCGCAGCTGGCTAATCGTCCACTATGGGACAGACAGTACTCTCACACTTACAGGACAGTCGCACACAGCATGCCATGCACCATGGCCCATGCAAGCTCAGAGGTGCACACATATGTGCAAACAACACCATCCATTACACACACACAGTGCCCCTCCAAACCAGACTCACCTGTATCTCTGGCCATCCGTACAGTTTCGCGCACAGGGGCAGGACCCCGTCAACTAGCTTCTCTAGTTCCTCCTGGGTGAAGGCTGGGGTCCTTTCCCCTGCAACACGTGGCACATCCATAGCCAGAGGCAGGCCACAGCAGTACACAGAGTGGAGTACCTGTCCGCACGAGATCAAGGAGTCAAGTGATCAAATGATGATGAACGTGCGTACGTTCCGCGGCGGTATGCACCATCACCGCCGGCCACGATCATGATACACCAGGATTCCCCATTGGCATCCATGTTAGCCAATTAGGGTGTGAACAGCGGTAAACACCGCCCTACGCTGTGATGTCAACCGTTAGCGGTATGAGGTCACTTCCACAACAAAAGGGCAGATCTACAGTGGGCAGACATTTTACCATCACCTACGCATCTAAAATGTATTACTACTCACAATGCAGGCCCTACCAGCCACATGAAGCACCTAGGCCTCTGTCCATTCAGTATTGTAGTACACATGAAATACTCTGTTCCCTCCTTGTGATCTACATGTATTTCTGTCAGTTAGCAGTTATTGTGGAGACACAACAATAAACAATGCAGTGCACAAATGAAGACAAGTGTGCCTATGTATGTGTCTTCATCACTCCTTTTTGTAACCCCTCGTAGGTACTACCCCTTGTGGCGAGGAAGGGCACCATCGGTGTACAGACCACTTGTGGATATGGGGACCATGGTGGAGCATCAGGTCATAATCACTTACAGACTCACACGCACAACTATTCAGGACCTTTGTGCATTACTGGATCCTGCACTAATTCTGGGAAATCGTAATCAGCATGCCATTTCAACTGAAGTACAGGTGCTCTCCGCACTCCATTTCCTGGCCACAGGCTCATTTCAAATGACAGTGGGCATGGGTTCTGGTTTTTCACAGCCAATGTTCAGGCAGGTACTGACAAGATTTCTGAATGTATTTGTCTGACATCTGCAGTCCTATGTGACGTTTCCCCAAAGTACTGACCTACCTGCCATCAAGTCAGAACTCTATGCCTTTGCCAACATACCCCATGTCATAGGTGCCATAGATGGCACCCACCCACAACCCGATCATCCCCCCAAGAGTGAGTGCACAGGTGTACAGAAACAGAAAGAACTTTCACTTTATGAACATCCAATTGGTATGTACTGCAGACCAGTACATTTCACATGTGAATGCCATGTTTCCAGGTTCAGTCCATGATTCCTTTGTGTTGAGGAACAGTAGTGTGACACAGAAGATGGAAAAACTACAAGAGGACAGAGGGTGGATCATAGGTAAGTGTGGCACATTGCAGAAAACCAGCCTGTCTGACTAAGGGTCATACCAATGACGAGTCTGTATTGCACCATTTTCTACGTGATTTTGGCTATCCAAACTTGCGTTGGCTCCTGACACCAGTGAGGAATCCCAGGACAGATGCAGAGAGGAATTACAATGAGGCCCATGTACATACTAGGAGGGTAATAGAGCGAACTATAGGTCTCCTGAAGGCTAGATTCCGGTGCCTACACATCTCTGGGCGTTCCCTGGCCTATGGGCCTGATAACCCCTTCGCTGCTAGGCCTTTTCCCCTTCCTGTTCCGAGCCTTTTTTAGGCTATTTGGGGGAGTTCGCGCTTAGGCCCCATAACTTTTTGTTCATAGAAGCTACCCACGCCAAATTTGCGTCCTTTTTTTCCAACATCCTAGGGATTCTTGACTTTGTGGGTTCCCCAGAAGGAGGCCAAGAAATTAGACAAAATACAGAGAAAATTTCGTTTTTTTCGAAAAAATGGGAAAAAGGGGCTGCAGATGAAGGCTTGTGGTTTTTTCCCTGAAAATGGCAAAGAGTTTGCAATGCTAAAATCACCAGCTTCACAGCTTTCAGGAACAGACAGACTTAAATCAGAAAACCCAATTTTTCAACACAATTTTGGCATTTTACTGGGACATACCCCATTTTTACGATTTTTTGTGCTTTCAGCCTCCTTCCAGTCAATGACAGAAATGGGCATGAAACCAATGCTGGATCCCAGAAACCGAAGCATTTCTGAAAAGTAGACAGAATTATGAATTGAGCAAGGGGTAACTTGTTTAGATCCTATAAGGGTTTCCTACAGAAAATAACAACTGAAAAAAAAAAATATTGAAATTGAGGTGAAACTTTTTCCTGCAATGTCTGATTTTTTAAAGCAATATACCGTTACGTCTGCTGGACTCTTCTGGTTGCGGGGATATATAGGGCTTGTAGGTTCATCAAGAACTCTATGTACCCAGAGCCAATAAATGACCTGCACCCTGCAGTGGGTTTTCATTCTATACCGGGTATACAGCAATTCATTTGCTGAAATATAAAGAGTAAAAAATAGCTATCAAGAAAACGTTTGTATTTTCGAAATGGGCCCAAGAAAAGGTGTGGAGGAGCAGTGGTTATTTGCACATCTCTGAATTCCAGGGTGCCCATACTAGCATGTGAATTACAGGGCATTTCTCAAATAGATGTCTTTTTTACACACTCTCTTATATTTGGAAGGAAAAAATGTAGAGAAAGACAAGGGGCAATAAAACTTGTTTTGCTACTCTATGTTCCCCCAAGTCTCCCGATAAAAATGGTACCTCCCTTGTGTGGGTAGGCCTAGTGCCCGTAACAGGAAATGCCCCAAAACACAACGTGGTCACATCCCATTTTTTGACAGAAAACAGAGGTGTTTTTTGCAAAGTGCCTACCTGTAGATTTTGGCCTCTAGCTCAGCCAGCACCGAGGGAATCCTAACAAACCTGTGCATTTTTTAAAACTATGGACCCAGGGGAATCCATGATGGGGTGACTTGTGCGGCTCTAACCAGGTTCTGTTACCCAGAATCCTTTGCAAACCTCAAAATGTGGCTAAAAAAACACATTTTCCTCACATATCGGTGACAGAAAGTTCAGGAATCTGAGAGGAGCCACAAATTTACTTCCATCCAGCGTTCCCCCAAGTCTCCCGATACAAATGATACCTCACTTGTGTGGGTAGGCCTAGCGCCTGCGACAGGAAATGCCCCAAAACACAACATGGACACATCACAATTTTTGACAGAAAATAGAGGTGTTTTTTGCAAAGTGCCTACCTGTAGATTTTGGCCTCTAGCTCAGCCGGCACCTAGGGAAACCTACCAAACCTGTGCATTTTTTAAAACTAGAGACCCAGGGGAATCCAAGATGGGGTGACTTGTGGGGCTCTGACCAGGTTCTGTTACCCAGAATCCTTTGCAAACCTCAAAATTTGGCCAAAAAAACACTTTTACCTCTCATTTCGGTGACAGAAAGTTCTGGAATCTGAGAGGAGCCACAAATGTCCTTTCACCCAGTGTTCCCCCAAGTCTCCCAATAAAAATGGTACCTCACTTGTGTGGGTAGGCCTAGCGCCCACAAAAGGAAATGGCCCAAAACACAAGGTGGACACATCCCATTTTTTGACAGAAAACAGAGGTGTTTTTTTGCAAAGTGCCTACCTGTAGATTTTGGCCTCTAGCTCAGCCAGCACCTGGGGAAACCTAGCAAACCAGCGCATTTCTAAAAACTAGAGACCTAGGGGAATCCAAGATGGGGTGACTTGTGGGTCTCTGACCAGGTTCTGTTACCCAGAATCTTTTGCAAACCTCAAAATTTGGCCAAAAAATACTTTTCCCTCTCATTTCGGTGACAGAAAGTTCTGGAATCTGAGAGGAGCCACAAATGTCCTTCCACCCAGTTTTTCCCCAAGTCTCCCAATAAAAATGGTACCTCACTTGTGTGGGTAGGCCTAGCACCCACAAAAGGAAATGGCCCAAAACACAACTTGGACACATCACATTTTTTCACAGAAAACAGAGGTGTTTTTTGCAAAGTGCCTACCTGTGGATTTTAGCCTCTAGCTCAGCCGGCCCCAGGGGGGGGCAGAAATGGTCTAAAATAAATTTGCCCCCCCCAAGTCCCCCGGGGAGCGACCCTTGCCTATGGGGTCACCCCTGCGTGACATTGGCGCAAAAAAAAGATCCCCAGTGCCTAGTTGTTTCTGCCTCCCTTGGGGGCAGATTGACCTAAAATTGGCCGATTTGCTCCCAAGGGGGCAGAAATGGTCTAAATACAATTTGCCCACAGGGGAGTGACCCTTGCATAATGGGTCGCTCCCCATCTCTAAAAAAACAAACAAACAAAAAACAAAATCACAATTTTTTTTTTTGCTCTGGCACCTAGAGGTTTCTGCCCCCCCGGGGGCAGATCGGCCTAATAACAATAGGCCGATCTGCCCCAGGGGGGGCAGATATGGCATAAAATAAATTTGTCCCCCCACCTCCCCCCCAGGGAGCGACCCTTGCCTACGGGGTCGCTCCCCTTCCGTAACGGGGCACAAAAAAAGATCCCTGGTGCCTAGTGGTTTATGCCCCCCTTGGAGGAAGATTGACCTAAAATTGGCCGATCTGCCCCCAAAGCGGGCAGAAATGGCTGAAATACAATTTGCCCCTCCAGGGGAGCGACCCTTGCCTAAGAGGTCGCTCCCCATCTCTAAAAAAACAAACAAACAAAAAAAAAAAACACAAAAACATTTTTTGCCCTGGCGCCTAGAGGTTTCTGCCCCCCCTGGGGGCAGATCGGCCTAATAACAATAGGCCGATGGGGCAGAAATGGCCTAAAATAAATTTGCCCCCCCAACCCCCCGGGGACGACCCTTGCCTACGGGGTCGCTCCCCTTGCGTGACGGCACAAAAAAAAAGATCCCTGGTGCCTAGTGGTTTCTGCCCCCCTTCGGGGCAGATTGACCTAAAATCAGCCGATCTGCCCCCAAAGCGGGCAGAAATGGCCTAAATACAATTTGCCCCTCCAGGGGAGCGACCCTTGCCTATGGGGTCTCTCCCCATCTGTAAAACAACAAAAACAAAAAAAATCCCTGGTGCCTAGTGGTTTCTGCCCCCCTTGGGGGCAGATCGGCCTAATTAAAATAGGCTGATCTGCCCCCCCTGGGGGGCAGAAATGCCCTAAAATAAATTTGACCTCCAAGGGAACGACCCTTGCCTAAGGGGTCACTCCCCTTCCGTGAAATTCACGAAAAAAAAAAAAAACGCCCTGGTGTCTAGTGGTTTCTGTCCCCCTTGGGGGCAGATTGGCCTCATAAAAATAGGCCAATCTGCCCCCAAGGGGGGCATAAATGGCATAAATATAATTTGCCCCCTATGGGAGCAACCCTTGCGTAAGGGGTCACTCCCCACCTCTAAAAGAAAAAAGAAAACAAAAACAAAACAAAAATATCCCTGGTGCCTAGAGATTAATAATAGGCTGATCTGCCCCCAGGGGGGCAGAGAAGGCCTTTAAAAAAAATGCCCCCCCTGGGAGCGACCCTTGCCCAAGGGGTCGCTCCCTCATGCCAGTTTAATTTTTAAAAATAAATCCCTGGTGTCTAGTGGGCGTTTCAAAAGCCGGATTGCTTTGCAATCTGGCTTTTGAAACGCAGAGAGAGACTTCAAAGGGAAGGAAATAACTTTCCTTCCCTTTGAATCCTCTCTCGGCCTGCCCCACATGATCAGAAGAGAAATGCTTTGCAGTTCTCTTCTGATCGCTGGGAGGAGGCCCTGTGACAATCATCCCCTTCCATCACTGCCTTGTGGGGGGGCGGGGGGGAACCCCACAGAGGGAGCGCTAGCACTCCCTCTGGGCTCTGTGCCCAGGACGTAATGGTTACGTCCTGGGCACAGCAGCACTATGCCTCAGGACGTAACCATTACGTCCTGGGCACAGAAGGGGTTATGGTGAGTAGAATAGTGGTGGCCTGCTGCATGCTGCACAACGTGGCAGTGAGACATTCTATCCCCCTCTTGGAGGTGGAGTGTGTTATAGGTCCTGATCTGCTACCTCAGAGAGGTGAGGAGAGTGATGGTGATGATGAGGAAGGGGAAGATGTCAATTCCAGGACCCAACTGATACAACTCTACTTCCAGCAACTGTGTGGGACTTAGGCCTTTCATTGGGGTTAGTGACTAATACTGTCAGTGTGCTCTGTCATATGGGGGGGGGGGTTGGTAATGATAGGCAAAACATGGCCCACTTCTGCATGGTACTGACTGAAAGTATACGCATTTCCTCCTTGCCACCATTTGGGCACACAGGACTCCCATCATGCACAGATTCGACAATAAAGTTGTTCTCTGCCAGTTGCATCCATACTCCACTTTGTTCACAATTTAACACAGGGGACAGTGTTACAGGTGTGAAAAGTGTTTTATTGGTTGAAGTGAGTGAATTGTGCAATATACAGTGATGGGAAGTCGTAATGGTGGGGGTCCTTAAGACCAACATGGTGGCAGCGTTGCTGGTAATATTGATGGGTCCATCTTGTCTAACAGTACTTCATATTGCCTCTTAGCAATGTGTGGTTGCCGTTTGGGTGGGATGGTTGCTTTGCATTTATAGCAGAGTTAATTTTTGGAGGGGGCCTTGTTCTTAGCTGGGGTTCCAGTGCCATATCTTTGTCTGAGGGTCCGTTTGGGCGCCTGCTGTTGAGTTTCTTGGGATGACATAGTAAGCCCCTGTGTTTCCTGTAAGGGTAGTTCCTGGGAAGTTTCTGCTGCTCCTGCTTGGGTGGCCATTGTGGCATTGTGCTCTTTCCACTGCTCCATGGCCTGTTGGTAGTGTTCCTGCTGCATCCTCTGACTGTGCTCAAGGGTGGCGACAATCTGTGCCAACCTGTTATGGGTATGTTGGTAGGCCCCCAATACCTCTGATATCACATCCTGGGCTGCTGCATCCATCCTGTGGCTTCCCCCCTGGCCCACTGCGACCCTTGCACTTGCCCTAGCCCCCTGTGCCTGTGTCCCGTGCACAGGTCTGGCAGTACCACTTGTACTGGGACCCTCGACTTCCTGCATGTTGCGAGTGGGAGACTGTGGCCTTTGTACCTGTGTTCCACTAGTCTGTGCCCTGGGTACACCCTGTGTGGGGACGCCTGCCCTGGGCTGCTGGTCTTGACTGGGTGGTAGGGGTGACAGTTGTTTCCTGGGTGGGGCTGCTGCATGGTGAGAGTCCAGGACTGTGTGAGGGGCCTGCCCACTCATCAGTGCCCAGGGATCCTTCACCAGTGTCCTGTGAGGTGCCTCTGTCTCACTGGGGGGCACTGGCACTCCTTGTCCCGTCCATTAGGGTTGCATGGGTGGTGGTGCCTGTTGGGGGACATAGACATGTCTGTTACATCTGCATGAACGTTTGAGATGAACAGGACTGGGCTATTTTGTGTTGGTGTTACTTTCAGTGGCCTTCCAGGGTGCCTTTGTGAGGTTGACATTGCATTTTGCACTAGTGTGGGGTTGCATTGTGGTGGGAGGTGTTGTTCCATTGTGGTACATGCAGGGGTGAGTGACTGTACACAGCGGGAGGGATGTGGGCCTGTTAGTGGATTTGTGGTCATGCAGAGAGGTGGATGTAGTGGGTGATGCCTGGGTGGGGTGTAAGTCCTGGTGGGTGTGGGTGGGGTGGGGTGGTGCATGCATTACAGGTGTGGTGAATATGGGGTAGTTGTAGATCACTTACCCAAGTTGATTCTTCCAGTGAATCCAGTGAGTCCCTCTGGGTGCAGGATGGCCAGTACCTTTTGCTCCCAGTCAGTGTAGTCGGGTGGTGTTGGTGGCGGTCCTCCCCCACTCTTCTGCGATGTGGTGCTTTGAAGCCATGCCTCAGACCTTCCCCCGCAGGTCGTTCCATCTCTTGCAGATGTCATCCCTGGTGTGTGGATGGTGTCCCACTGCATTGACCCTGTTCACAATGATCTGCACAGCCATTTTCCTTGCGATGGGTGTGTGCTGCACCTCGGCCCCGAATATTTGTGGCTCCACCTTCAAGATCTCGTCCACCATGGTCCTTAACTCCCTTTCAGTGAAGCGTGGATGTTTGGGGGGGACATGGTGAGTGTGGTGAATGGTGTTGGGGCTGGGAATGAGGTAAGGGTGCTCTTCTGTGGGTCGGTGTGCGTGTCCTGTATGCTGGCGTTCACTGTATGCCTCTGGTGCTCTCCGTCTTCTTGTCCTGCTTTCGTTGCAAGGGGTTGTGGTGTATGGCTGGGGGTGTTTTATGGGGTTCTGGAAGTGTGTCAGGTGTGTGGGTCATACGCCTATCCAATGTGTGCACTTCTTGCTGTTGAGTCCACTTGCTGCCCATGTGTTCGCAGCCGCCAATGGTCGTCCGGCCTCCACTGTCCGCCGAGGTGATTTGTGCATCATTGTTTGGAGGGCGGGATGTGGGTGTGCTTGGCGGTGGCGGGGTGGGGAGGTCCGGGATTCCTGCCGACAGACTCATGGCAGGGAGTGGTGGTCTGGTGATTTTTGGTGGGGTTGGGATTTTCATTCATTATTTGGCGGGTTTCCATTCACCGCCAACAGCGGCATTCTGCTCACTGCCGCCACAGCGGTCGGCGGTCTTTCCCACAGTGTTCATAATGACCGCCTATGTCTGACAGAGGCACAAACTTCATATCTGCATATATGAAGTCCATGTGGGATGCATGTGGGGTGACCTACAAGTTCACCACACCATATTACCCTCAATCCAATGGTCTTGTGGAGAGATTCAACAAGACCTTGAAAGGCATGATCACAGGCCTCCCTGAGACCATAAGGGGTAAGTGGACATCCTCTTGCCATGCCTTCTCTTTGCTTACAGCGAGGTACCCCAGAAGGGGGTAAGGTTCAGTCCCTTTGAACTTCTCTATGGGTACCATGTCAGAGGACCCTTAAGCATTGTGAAAGAGGGGTGGAAGAGAGCTCCCAAGGCACCCCCACAGGATGTGGTCAGCTACAGTTGGCACTCAGCAACTAGATGCAATGCTTCTGGAAAAAGTCCAAGAGCAAACTCGAGGCCAGTCAAGAGGTCATGAAACTCTGGTATGACCAGAAGGCCACCCTGGTGGAGTTTAAGTGTGGCAACAAAGTTTGGATAATGGAGCCAGTAGTGCCTACAGCTGTCCAGGACTGCTGGACTGGCCTGTTTGAGATCTAGGAGCGTAAAGGGGAGGCCACTTACTTAGTGGACCTCCAGTCTCCTAGGAACCCCCTAAGGGGGCTCTGTATGAACTGACTGAAGGCTCATTTGGAGAGGACTGAGGTCAACATGTCTCTGGTGACAGATGAAGGTGTGGAGGAGGAGAGTGTTCTTCTCCCCAACCTCCTCTTTGCCAAGAAGGCAATGGGTCAGTGATGTCAATCTCTCTGACTAATTGACTCTGGACCAGCCAGGGGACTTCTACCAGTTACTGGAGCAGTACTCCTTCCTGTTTTCCCTCACCTCTGGACTCACACACTTGTGGGTCCATGACAATGACACGGGAGTCAGTCCCCTTGTAAAGAGCAAAATTGACAGGTTGTCAGACAGGGTGAAGATTAGCATCAAAGAGGAAGTTGCCAAGATGCTGGCTCTTGGGGTGACTGAGAGGTCCAGCAGTCTCTGGTCCAGTCCCTGTACTCAAGGCTGCCGCACTCGGTGCTAAGCTAGAATTTATATTCTGCCTGGACTACCGAGGTCTCAATTCTGTCACAAAGACAGACGCTCATCCCATCACCCAAGCTGATTAGCTCGTAGACAGGCTACGTACATCCAAATTCCACAGTGCCTTTGATCTCACATCAGGGTACTGGAGATTCCCTTGACTGAGGTGGCCAAGGAGAGATCCGCTTTTTCCACTCCTAAGGGACATTACTAGTTCTGAGTAATGCCCTTTGGGTTGAAAAATGCCCCTGCTACCTTCCAACGGTTGGTTAACAGGGTCATAGCTGGGAAGGATGCGTTCTTCGTTGCCTACCTAAGCAATATTGCCATCTACAGTTCCAGCTGGGAAGAACACCTGCTCCACCTCCAATAGGTGCTGCAGGCCTTGCAACAGGCAGGCCTGACAATCAAGGCCAGTAAGTGCCAGATTGGGCAGGGTTCCATTGTGTACTTGGGACACCTAGTATGTGGTGGCAAGGTGTAGGAAAGTACCATCCTTCTTGAAATGTTACACCAAAATTCTACCTGTTTGCCAGTGTGTTTTTAGTGTCTCACTGGGATCCTGCAAGTCAGGACCCCAGTGCTCATAGTGTGTGGCCTATTTGTCAGTATGTTTTACTGTGTTGTCAGTATGCTTGACTGTGTCACTTGAGTCCTGCTTATCAGAACTTCAGTACTTATGCTCTCTCTGTTTCCAAATTTGTCACTATAGTCTAGTGACCACTTATTTCACTCCAGATTGGCATACTGGACCCCTCTTTAAGTCCCTAGTATATGGTACCTAGATACCCAGGGTATTGGGGTTCCAGGAGATCCTTATGGGCTGCAGCATTTCTTTTGCCACCCATAAGGATCTCATACAAACACTTCTTCAGGACTGCCACTGCAGCCTGAGTGAAATAGTGCAAGCACTATTTCACAGCCATTTTCATTACACAAGGGAACTTATAAGTCACCTATATGTCTAACCTTTAGTTACTGAGGGCTAGGTGCAAAGTTACTAAGTGTGAGGGCACCCCTGCACTAGCAGAGGTGCCCCCACGTTGTCCAGGACCAATTTCCCGGACTTTGTGAGTGCTGGGACACCATTATAAGCGTGTACTACATATATGCCAATATATATGTAGCTTCACAATGGTATCCCCGAATATGGCCATGTGAGGTGTCTAAGATTGAGAAATTGTAACCCCAATCAGATTCTGGTATTGGGAGGCCAATTCCATGCACCCTGGAGGCTCCATCATGGACCGCAAACCAGCTCTCTGAGGTTTCCACTGCACCCCCAGCTTCTGCCACCTCACATACAGGTTTCAGCCCCCCTGGGGCGTCAGCAGCTCAATCCCAGGAAGGCACAGCAATGCATTTCCTTTAGGAGAGGGGTGTTATACCATCTCCTATTGGAAATAGGTGTTACAGGCATGGGAGGGGTATCCTACCAGAGCCTCTGGAAATGCTTTGAAGGGCACAAACGGTGCTACCTTGCATAATCCAATCTACACCAGTTCAGGAAAGCCCCTGCAGGTGTAGGTTTGTTAAGGGTTATGTCACCATAGTGGTCCCCTTAACAGAACTAACATCCAAAAAGCAACCCAGGTTAGTGAATTGGACAGAGGTTTATCAGAAAGCCTTTGACTCTCTAAAGGAAGCCAGGTGCATGGCACCGGTGCTCAGATCCCCTGACTACTCCAAGGAGTTCATTGTGCAGATGGAAGCTTCAGAGCATGGCATAGGGGCGGTTCTAGCACAGCTGAATAAGGAAGGCCTAGACCAAACAGTAGCCTGTATTAGCAGAAGGTTATTACCATGGGAACAGAGGTGGAGTGCCATTGAAATAGAAGCATTTGCTGTGGTCTGTGCACTGAAGAATTTGAGACAGTATCTGTTTGGGACCCACTTCCGGGTTCAGACAGACCACAAGCCCCTCAAATGGCTCATGCAGATGAGGGGTGAAGATCCTAAACTCTTGAGGTGGTCCATTTCCCTACAGGAGATGGACTTTACAGTGGAGCATCGCCGGGGGACTGACCACGCCAATGCTGATGGTCTCTCAGATTCTTCCCCCTTAGCGATGGGAGCTCCCAATGGGTTGGGTAGCTCTCCCCACTTTCAGCTGGGGGGGCACATGTTAGACCTGACAGCTTAGGGTGGTCATCCCCCAACTTTTTGCTACCTCCCTCCACTTGTCTGGCACTGTTTGTGCTGGTTTTACGACTCTGTACACTTTATCACTGCTAACCAGTGATGAAGTGCATATGCTCTCTCCCTTAAACATGGTAACATTGCTTCATTCCCAAGTGGCCTATTTGATTTACTTGTGGGTCCCTAGTAAAGTGCACTACATGTGCCCAGGGCCTGTAAATTGATTGCTACTAGTGGGCCTGCAGCATTGGTTGTGCCACCCACATAAGTAGCCCCTTAACCACGTCTCAGGCCTGCCATTGCAAGACATGTGTGTGCAGTTTCACTGCCCCTTTGATTTGGCATTTAAAGGTACTTGTCAAGCCTTAAACTCTCCTTTTCCATATATAAGACACCTCAAGGAAGGCCCCAGGTAATCCATAGGGCAGGGTGCTACGTAGGTAAAATGCAGGACATGGACACGTACATGTGTTTTTTATATGTTCTGGTAGTGGAAAAGTCATAAATTTGTCTTCTCTCACAAACACACCAAAATGTACTGAATATCACACCAAGAAGATGACAAGAAAACAAAAATGAACCAAAAAAAAAATACTCCCCCAAGCTGTGTTCTAAAGATATTGTTAAAGCTGATATTCATAGGACAATTCAGCAATATTCTGCATTTCTAAAATATCCTGTCTGAAAGAAAGAATAATCTTCTAAAAACATTTAAGTTAGTATCCTCTTTGCAAACCAAAAAATAGAAAAAAATATTTCCTCTGAATTTTACTTGCCATTCAGATACACAGATAAAAGCAAACACTTTGTTCTATTCAGGATGTTCCTTTAAATATGTAACTTCATATCTTTAGAAACAGAAAAAGAGCAATGAATACTGCATCTGGCAGACTGCCAGCAAACTCCAGCAAATGCCATGTGTTTATCTACTTAAGATAAAATCTCACCACTCGGAGCACAACCTGTTCTTCAATAAACTTTGAAATCAACCTCCAGAAAGCACTCTCTCAAAGCCAAGAGGGGTAAGGCCTGCCACTGCCAGACAAAGGACCAAACCCAAAGGCTCTGGCGGAATAGTGAGCACCTGGGTACAGGGTGTGGCAGGCTTTATAGTCTGGACACACCCAACCTGGCTGCTCTGGAAACCTGTACAGAGAGCATAAAAAAACAAGAACAAATCTGTGAAATAATAATGTCAAGGACAATCAACAAGCATAGGCTCATGCAAAAGGTAATGTTATGCATACAGCTCAGATTATTTGCAGACAACAAGCACAGGCTCACGCGAAAGGTAATGTTATGCATACAGCTCATATTATTTGCAGAATACTAGATACACTCAACTGATTCTCCAGTCTCTCTAACACATGCAATGACAATGCCACCACCAACGTGCAGCCTCGTGTGCTTCACCACACCAATGTCTCAAACATATGTATTGAAGAACTCGTAACGCATTGGTTGGAGGGGCCCTAGACATCGCACTACCCTAGTTTTGACATTCCCCCAGACAGAGAGATTGTCCAGCCATGTTCAGATCATGCAAGGTGGCCCGGTCTCCTCCTGTCAGCTTAGTGTCTTGTTACCTCCTGCTTTGTATTTCTGTCATGAAGGGCAATAATCAGGCTCCTTCTGGGAGTCACTTTGCAGACTAAAGTAGGTCCAGAGCCACCAGCACCCTCGAGGGGCAAATGAGATGCCTTGGATCCTTGGACTGAATCAAGCACTGCCAGAGAAAGTTCTCATATGCCTCAGGCAACCTGCAGCATTCATTACCCGCACTAACGCGGCTGCTACCATGTTGCTTATCAGGAGCATGGCCTCCAACTCAATGTGCATCAGGTGATGTGCACCTGCATCTCCCCCCAAAATACTCTCAGTGTTTGATTCTGATCGCTTTACTCTCTATGGGACCAGTAGGGAGTGTAATTTACTGTGGAGAAATTGTGTTTCAATTGTGCCTAGCTTAGAAAGTTAGATTCAGATGGCCTTTCCAGTTTCTTCAGAAAAAACTCTTTACTCGGGGGAGGAGCGGAGATGAAATGTCTCTTTTGTGCCCTGGCGAACGCCGGTCACACTCTGACTGACTACATCACAGGGCACTCCTCTCCAGCCCTTGAACATAAGCGGCTGGGAGGGGGCCCGCATAGATGCTACAGGAGATTGCTCTCTTTGACAAGGTAGGTTTTGTCTCTCCATACCCCCCCCAGGGGGCTGAACCTCAGAGGCGCTCAGAAGTGAGTGAGCTCCATACCCTAAGCAGGAGCAAAGATGAGTCTCCTTTGTTCTCATCTTGTTTTATGTTTGTCTTTTGATTTTGTTAGTGTTTGGTCTGTGTTGTTTTGCACTATAAGAGCCTTGTGAAAAACAGGCACGTGGAAGTGAGGGTCCCGGGAGGGCAGGGGCTTCATGATTCTTTTCTCAGCTGCAGAGGCTCAGTTTAATTACTTACACTCTTGTTCTACTGCCTTTCCAGTAGTTAACATAAAAATGTTTGAATGGGATCTCCTCAGTAACCTAGACAGACGCCCGGTGTGCATGTTTGTTTATTCAAATGTATTGAAGGCTACTTCTACTAATAATTTAATGAGAGACCAGGCATTTCACTTTGTTCCAGATTTCCTCCTGCAGGAGCACATTTGCCACAGCTTTGATGGGAGGAGGTCAGAGAAACTGCGACACGTGTAATATCATGCTATGGCATTTGTTTTTTTTCCCTTTGATTTCTTTCACAGTGTGTGACTATAAGGGGCATCATCCCCTACCCCAGACCAGGGGCCAGCTGCCCTTAAAGTTTAGGGTAAGAGAGAATAAAAATCTTTTTTTATTACAGATGCAGTGGGATATAATAAATAATGTTCTTAGGCACTGCGTCCACAACAATGAATAATTGCATGGTTGTGGTACCACTATTAGCATGCTGGTTTGCTGTGGTTATGTGATAGATGTGTTTATGTATATATAGGCCCTCATTATGACCCTGGTGGTCAGTGATAAAGTGGCGGTAATACCGCCAACAGGCCGGAGGTAACTAGTGCCAAATTATGACCATGGCGGAAAGATCTCCGAAAGACAGCCAAAGTACCACACCGACCGCCATGGTGGAAACAACAGCCACCACAGCAGTAGACACCTACAGCCAGGCGGAAGTCAATGTTCTGCCCACTATATTAAGACACTGCAAACACCCACCATTTCCGGGGAGGTACCAACAACATCAAAAGCCTGGCAGAAACTGAGCTCAGAAGGGAAAGGACTCACCATTGGAGACACAGGGAAGAACCATGCCGCCATGGACCAGAACTGCACGTTTTTCTGATGAGATTCTACGTCGTACTCCATAACGAACACCAATGCCGGCAAAGAAGATGACAGTGAGTACAGCCGCCAAGCACACAAGGGAGGAGGGAGGAAAAAGAGAGTGACACACATGCACAACACACACCCCACACATACACGCCATACACACAACATATTCATTACAAAAACAATTTGACCCCGTAACTCTTCTGAATAATGCAAAGGCAAAATGATTTCGCCAAGTGTTTGTAATAAGATTAACAAAGTGGAAATAATAAGTTAGGCAAGATGATAGATATATACATATTTACACCAAAAGGGACACAGCCCAGTCCTCAATTTGCCTGGGCCACATGGCCAGAAGCCAAAGTCCAAGGCCACACTTGTCACCTGCCTCAACATGGAGAGAACACTGTGGGGGCATCAGCTGGTAAATAGCCAGGCACCTCAGGGGGACGGTGGACGTGGGTCACCTCAGCCAGGGGATCTAACAAGACCACCGGTTCAGGAGGGGGCAACATGCCCTGTGCTTGATCCTGGGGAGTGCAAGGTCACAGACTCTCAGGTGGGTGTCTTACCCACTGGTTCTGGATGGGGCAACACACCCTCTGCTTGATCCTGGGAAGTGATGGGCCACAGTCTCTCATGTGGGTGTCTTGTCCACTGGTTCTCGATGGGGCAACATGCCCTGTGCTTGAACCTGGTGAGTGATGGGCATGTGGGTGTCTTACCCACTGGTTCTGGATGGGGCAACATGCCCTGTGCTTGATCCTGGGGAGTGATGGGCCACAGTCTCTCATGTGGGTGTCTTACCTACTGGTTCTGGAGGGGGCAACATGCCCTGTGCTTGATCCTGGGGAGTGCAAGGTCACAGTCTCTTGAGTGGGTGTCTTCCCCACTGGTTCTGGAGTGGATAGGCCATACAGCAGCCCAAGGGGGCAGGATTACATACCGTCTGCCGGCAGTGATGGCTGCACAGTGGTGGTGCTGCTAGTGGGAGGAGGCTCCTGCCCATCCCCTGTAACCTCAGACAGCTGCACAACCATGGTTGGTGGTGGGGGCCTTGTCACAGTTCCTGGTCCAGGCTCCTTGCCCTTCCAGCCTGCTTGTGCAGGCTCCTTGCTCTTCCTGCCTGCTGGTGCAGGCTCCTTGCTCTTCCTGCCTGCTGGGGCAGACTCCGTGCTTGAGTTGTAATGATGGGCACTGTGCTCACCCCTTTGTGGCTGCTGTGATGCCCTCAAGCGCCCATCCTGCTCAGGATGGACCACCGCCAGTAAGCGGGCCCTCAGGGGGGTCAGGGTTCGACAGGCACTCCTTCCTTGTTGAGAAGCCATCCCCAGCTGGACCTCCACAGTCTTCCGTGCCCAGCGTCTCAGGTCCTCCTACAGTTTGCGACAGTGGGTGCTCCGCCTGCCATAGACCCCCAGGGCCGCATGTCCTTGGTGATGGCACACCATATACCCTTCTTTTGATGGGCGCTGACCTGCAGAGGCAAAACACACAGGAACATAGAATTAGACAAACAGTCCTGCCTGTTACACATATGGCCCACCATACCCCTTTACATCACCATTTACACACACATGGCCCAGCACATAACGTGTACTCTGCCAAGAGGACATCCACCCACCCCCCTTACATGATGCCTTCACACACATAACTACATGCATTCATGCCACATGCATAGTGCTCACAGTGTACTCACCTGTTGGTCTGGAGGCCCATATAGCAGTCCATACTGGAGTAGGACCCCATCCACCAGTCTCTTCAACTGCTCCGAATTGAAGGCTGGGGCCCTTTCCCTGGTCACACGGGCTATGGAAGGTTCCAGACAAAGGTCACAGCAGCACATGCAGTGTAGGTCCTCTCCAATGGAAGGTCAGGTAGCAAGTGAGGAATATGATAGAAAAAGGTGGTCACGTCCGCGGCGGTGCATACCTGACCCGTCGGCGTAGATCACCATTGACCACTGCAACCCATAGGGCCCAATGCTAGCCAATGAGGAGTTGCAACCGCCTCCCGCAACGGCGCACAAAGTCAGCGGAATTACCTCACTTCCACCTGTCCCTCCACACAGGACAGGCGGACGCCATTTCAGGGGGGCAGGCCTATGCAATAAAGCTGCGTTACAGGAGAAATAGGCACATACTGGACAGATCACACTGACCCAACACATGTTTACAGATTGCAAACTACTGTTGTGACTCCATTGTTCAGTTTGTGACAGCCTCCTCACTCTTTTGTCCCTTAGATTCCTACTGCTGCAGATGAATAGGCGATGGGGACATACCCCTGTGTACAGACCCCTGGTGGACTTGGATACACTGGAGAACAGGCACATAATACTCACCTATAGACTGGACAGGGCCACAATCACAGAGCTCTGTGCCCAATTGGAGCCTGACCTGATATCTGCCATCCGTCATCCCACTGGGATCCCCCCCTTGTGCAAGTTCTGTCAGTGCTCCATTTCCTTGCAACTGGCTCTTTCCAAGTGACAGTGGGCTTGGCAGCAGGAATGTCACAGCCAATGTTCTCAATAGTGCTGACAAGAGTATTGTCTGCGCTGATAAAACACATGTGCAGCTACATCGCATTCCCCCAGGTTGAGGATTTGGCCACAGTGAATGCCGAATTTTATGCAATGGGACATATCCCCAACATAATTGGGCTGATTGATGGAACACATATTTGCCCCCCGCCAGAATGAGCAGGTGTTCAGGAATCGTAAGAGTTTCCACTCTATGAATATGCAGATGATGTGCTTGGTGGACCAGTACATCTCCCACGTCATTTCTAAGTATCCTAGGTTGTTGCATGATGCCTTTCTCCTTAGGAATAGCAGCACCCCAAATGTGATGGGCCAACTACAGAGGCACAGGGTGTGGCTAATAGGTGTGCCCTGGTTCCCACCCAGTATATGTTGGTATATGGGTATGGTGTGGGTCATCGAGGATGGTGTGTGGCTAAATATTGTCCCTCAATATTTTCAGGTGACTCTGGTTACCCAAACCTATCACGGCTGCTGACCCCTGTGAGAAATGCCAAGACAAGGGCAGAAGAACGTTATAATGAGGCCCATGGGCAAACCAGAAGGATAATTAAAAGGACCTTTGGCCTCCTGAAGGCCAGGTACTGGTGCCTCCATCTAACAGGTGGATCCCTGTGCTTCTCATCAAAGAAGGTCTGCTTGATAGTGGTGGAATGCTGCATTTTGCATAACCTGGCCCTCAGACGCCATGTCCCATTCCTGCAGGAGGAGGAGGCTGGGGATGCCTGGGTGGCAGCAGTAGGACCTGTGGACAGTGAGGATAAGGAGGCACAGGATGAGAATGAGGACAACAGAACATATGCGATCCAACAATGCTTCCAATGACACACAGGTAGGACAGTGTTACTTCACATTTCAATGACATTTGTTTTAATTTGTGTGGCAATGTCATGCTGATATTTTCAACTTCTATGCCTACTTACTGTTCCCTTCGGCAATTTATTTTGCAGATGTGGGTGACCTGACATATACTCCTGGTGTGATCACTACAGCCAGCTACAGGTCATTAATCTATGCTCATTCTCTGTACAGTTGATTTGCAATGTTTGTACCTGTTACAATGAATACATATTTGATATACATGACATACTCCAAAATTGTTTTTTTTTAAAGGGTGTTTATTGAAGTGCTAATATATGTAGGAGCAAGTGCAATGGGATGGGTATTGTATCCAGTCTTTTTGTAG
The DNA here is from genome assembly GCF_031143425.1 of Pleurodeles waltl. Lineage (NCBI taxonomy): Eukaryota > Metazoa > Chordata > Amphibia > Caudata > Salamandridae > Pleurodeles > Pleurodeles waltl. The sequence continues at coordinate 856,454,834 of NC_090448.1, forward strand.
CACAGGTGCATTGTCCATGGGGACATAGGAAGGGGACCAATGGCAGTTCAAGGTGGACAGGGTGACAGAGTGGGACACAAGTGTGACAATCAGGAGAATCTCATTTCCTGGCAGGGGTCTTGGCAAGTGTCTCTTGCTTCTGTCTGGATCACAGGGAACATTTGCTGGGTGGTTCACCTTCTGAAGGGGGAGGGGTGCTGGTGGCCTGTGAGTCCTGTGGCAGGGCCTCCTGGCCACTAGCGGCAGCGGAAGTGGAAGACTGCAGCTGTCTGTTCTCCTGCCCATTTTCCAGTAGCTGGCCCACCATGTCCTGGGAATGTTGATAAGCTCCCAGGATCTCTGTGAGTGCCTCCTGGAGAGTCGGTTCCCTGGGCTTGTCCTCCCCCTGGTGCACAGCAGTCCTCCCTGTTTCCCTGTTGGCCTGTGCCTCTGTCCCCTGAACCGTGTGCCCACTGCCACTGTCCCCAGGACCCTGATTGTCTTGGCGGCGAGGTGTGACCTGGCATCCCTGTAGAGGTTGACACACTGCTGATTGACGTGTCCTGGGGACAGAGGTATGGGTATGCTGGGTGGGTGCTTCGGTGGTGTCTCCTGATGGGGGAGGCTTTGTGGTGGTATGTGACTGTGACTGGGTAACCGGCTGTCCAGTGGTCCCTGATGGGCCAGGTAGGTCATCCAAATCCTCAAGACCAGAGTTGCTGTCATCCCTGTGGGCCTCTTCAGTTGGGGGACCGGATATTGCTGGCACCTCTTCTTCGCTGACATTGGCTGGGGTTCCTGTGGGGATGTAAATGATGTGTTATGGTTTCTGTTTCTGACATACTGTACATCCGTGGCTTCCCCTCTTTGGTTGGATTTGCCCTGGCAGCTTTCACTTGTGTATGTTAGTGTATGGTGGGATAGTAAATTCTCTATAGTGTGCATGCTTTAGTGATGAGTGCCAATGCAGGGATGTGAGTGGTGTCCTTGCATTGGTACAGCATTCAGGGCTTGGCATTGGCATGAGTGAGATGTGATGGTGGGGTGTGTGGGAAGTGGTGGAGTGACGAGAGTGAGGGTGAGGATGAGGGTATGTGATGGCATGCAGGTGGGGGGGTGATAATAGTAGAGAGCTGACTTACCAGAGTCCAGTCCTCCTCTGACTCCGGCCAGGCCCTCAGGATGCAGTATTGCCAAGACTTGCTCCACCCATGCTGTGAGTTGTGGGGGAGGAGGTGGGGGGTCTACCGCCAGTCCTCTGGATCGCGAGATGTTGTCTTGCTGCAATGGAACGTACCTTCCCCGTAGGTCATTCCACCTCTTCCTGATGTCATCTCTAGTTCTCGGGTGCTGTCCCACGGCGTTGAACCTGTCCACGATTCTCCATCATAGCTCCATCTTCCTTGGATATCTCCTGCACCTGTGCTCCAAACAGCTGTGGCTCCACCCTAACAATTTCCTCCTCCATGACCCTTAGCTTCTCCTCTGTGAAACGGGGTGGCTTTGTGGTGCCATGGGTGTTCAGTGAGGTGTATTGGTGAGGGTGTGTTGGGTGATCGTTGGGGTGTTTGATGTGTAGTGCGTGAGTGGTGTATAGGTGTAAATAGTGTGTGGCTCTAGTTTTGTCATTGGTCTTGGTGTCAATCCCCTGCCAGTAATTGTTGTTTGTAATGGTTATGGATAATGTGGATGTGTGTTTTATAGTGGTGTGGGTATGGTGTGTGTATGAGTCTCAGGTTCATGTTGTTTGAATTGTCCAATGTGGTGTTGTTTTGTATATGGGTGTCCATTGTGAGAGCAGTGCTATGTACCGCCAGTGGTTTACCGCCGTTGAATATCCACTGTGGTGATTTGTGGGTCATAATGTGGTGGGCGTAGTTCTGTTGGCGTAACGGTGTGGGATTTGACACCGCCAGTTTATCATTGACCTTTGGTGTGGCAGATTTGTGTATGTGGCTGAATACTGACGGATTGCTGTGTGTGTCATAATATGGTGAACTGATATCCACGCCGCCGTGGTAAGTTGGTGGCCATCAGCGTGGCAGTAAGTGGGATATACAGCCAATGTCCTAATCAGGGCCATAGCCTCTTGTGCATGCCATTTTTAAACTTCCTCTCTACATTTTTTGTCACATACGCCTTCCAGATTTGAGTAAAATACTCAGGTAGGCCCTAAGCCTTTCATCGTTAATTTAGGTGAGGCCTTCCCTTCTCACTATACCAAGGAGGGATCCCAGGCCCTGAAGAATTCCCCAGACCAGTAAAGGCTAGACCCATGGGCAGAAACATGTTGGCCATTAGGATTAGAGCAATATTATGAGTCATTATACTCAAAATTGTCCCTACTTTGCTTTTAATTTACCAGTAGACACCATTATTAAAAGGTATGATCCACACTGGTGATCTGCTAGGTAATTTTATTTGTACAACTGGATCCCTATATTATCCAGAAAAACATTATTTCAGCACTCACTCAGGGTTCTTTTAACCACGAGGTTGAGTCCGCCCATGGGATATTGTCCTACCCGGGTGGGAATAGGTGGCCAAATGATGAAGCATGACACTGTAATGTGAGACCACCTATTCTGTCAGGAGGAACCCCTGAGACAGGTCCCTAATACACAGTTATCACAACCATGTGTCATTTTGACTGGATCACGGAAAAGAGTGGTTCTATCACAGGTTGAACGGGTCCTGCAGGTCTGTTCCTTGCCCCCCCCATACGTTTTGTGTACTTAGTTTTTTGTTCTGGGAAGCTGTAGGGGGACTATAACCTTCCTTGTCTCTCTCTATGTGTAATAAGTGTTTAGGACAGCAGCTAGCTGTGGGAGTGGTTTTTTTTTTTTTAAACTGGATATCCGACTTACTCTGATCACACTGGGACATAGTATTAAGGTAGAGAGATATTACCCTGAGTCATGGCAGAAGGGATATTATATGACAATGAGGAGGCCTTGGCCGTCCTGTTAGCACTTTCTCTATTAGGAGACACCACTCTATCTAAAACCATGACCCAATTAGGTGATTGGGACACCTGGGTAGAACTAAAGCGATCACATGTAAAAACCATTCTCCACAGTGCTGTATTGTCTGAATATTTATGAAACAATGTAGCTCCAAATAGGCTTATCGGCACAAACGAACCTCGCATTTTTTTAGAAGACCTTGAATTCAGGAAAGATTGGTCTATGATAGCATGGAAATGCACACAAGACTGGCTAATCTTTATCATAAAAACAGCAAAAAGGTTGTCTGAGGCCCTGTTGATACAGATAAAAATTAGTGAAAACTATTTAAAATCCAGACTAACCACACTATCTTACAACAAGAAGTTAGAAGAAACTAACAAGACCATTATTGAATTTAAGGATTACTTAACACAACAAAAAATTTCTAAATTTCAAAAAGACTTAAACAAAGTCTATCCCTATACCAAAGAACACTATTATGACCCCAGCGGTCGGTGATAATGTGGCGGTAGTACCGCCAACAGGCTAGCGGTACATACCGCCACATTATGACATTGGCGGGTTGGCCGAAATCAACCTGCCAATGTACTACACTGACCACCATGGCGATAGCAGCCGACGAGCTGGAGATAACAATCTCCAACCCGGTGGCTGCTACTGTCCCGCCGGCAGCATTCTGACCCTGCCTACCGCCATGGTTTTAATTCCTTCCCGGTCACTGGTAGGAGGCCCACCCACCCCCCCCAACACTCCCCAGACAACCACCAACCCTCCTCCATCCACGCTGTTCACTTTCAATCTTCCCCCCATACACACACACTTGCAGGCACACACCACACATTCACACACTCACTCACACGGGCATACACGCATGCATCCATTCATTCACGCACACATCCATACACACATCCAAATTTACACGCAGACACACATTCACATTTCCATTCATTCATGCATTCTCACACATGCACACAAACACACACACAACACTACACACTCATTCACGCACACACTCACACATTCATGCACACATACCTACACACACACACACACAAAACACCTCCCTCCCCTGTCAGAAACCCGACTTACCTGAGTATAGGTGGTCTTCCGGCAGAGAACGGGACGGGGCACTGCTACCTTCAGCAGCACCCGACAGCAGAACACCACCAGGCAGTATTATTTTTCATAATACGGCTGGCGCCGGTCTACTGGTGTGGTGCTGCTGGTGGTAGCAGTGCTACCTTAACACCATCCGCCAGCATGGCCACAGCCGGATTTCTGCCCTTCTTGTGGCTGAAAACCGGCTGTGGTCATATTATGGCGAACGGATGTTAGCCGCGGCGACAGACTTTTGATGGCCATTTCCACCGTCGTAGGCGGCATTTACCGCCATTGTCTTAATGAAGGGATATGTCCCAAAATCCAATAATTCCTCTGATCTATCGCCAGGGAAGGACACTAGCTCAGACTCTGATAGTTATTCTTTTTATATCACTCAACAGAGACGAGGTCGGCGAGGTTCCCAACGGAATTGCTGGAACCAACCACCAATTATGACCCCTTTTCCCCAATGAACAATCAGAATTGGGGGAGGACCCCACACTTTGGACCACCTTCTCATTTCCAGACACCTATGTACCCCCACCCCATGCCCCCTGGACATATACCAACATTCCTTTTTTAGAAAGAAGACAGTGCAGGGGAAGAGGAATAAAGAAGAGGGTCAACTGGAAATAAAGGGAAGAGACCCCAGAAACAGGTCTATTGAAAGAGAATGCTCTCAGTACCAGCAAAGATATGACCACCAATGACAGTACTGTCATCAACTTGAGTAACAGGAGCCTAGATGAAGTAGAAACAAGAGTATTAGATAAGGGACTGGGCTTTGTCCCAACCCCTAAAATAGACATCTTCAACCTAGGGACTTCAATGGGCAGTACATTCGCCCCTAGTCTAGCCTGTCTCTACATCGATTCTTTTGAGAGACAATATGTGTTCCATCACTATAACCCATTCCTGAAACAGATTAGACTATGGAAACGTTACATTGATGACGTCCTTTTCATCTGGACGGGCACTGCTAAGGAAGTCTTAGTGTTTGCAGACTGGCTCAATGCCTTGAACGCCTATTTAAGATTTACCATGACCATAGGAGCCATAGAACTACCCTACCTTGATATTCTTATCTATGAAAAAAAATGATTTTTGACAACACAAGTATATTACAAACCAACAGATCAGGACTACCTTCTCCAGTTTATAGCTTTCACCCATGAGCCTTACAAGAGAACTTGCCAGTGGGTCAATTCCTGCGATTGAGATGAATCAGTTCCAATATCACAGACTACACCAAACACGCCCAAAGACTTGCAAAGAAACTTCTTGATAAGAACTACCCAGCTTACCTCATTAGAAAAGCTGACAAGAGGGCACGCAACAATCATAGGGACCAACTGTTAGAAACGTCTCAAGAAACCAAGGATGAAGATAAAATGGTCTGTGTTACCACTTTCAATCCACTATCCAAGAAGGTACAAACATTAATCATGGATGACTGGAAAATACTAACATCAGGAAGATTTTGTCTTTGATCACCCACTACATGTCTTCAATGGATCCAAAAGTATTCGACACATGATAGTGGATACATGACCTCGGGATAAAGTACCTACAGACAAACAATTGACTTCATGGCATTTACCTCCACCATCAGGTCACCACCTATGTGGTAAATGCAGCTTGTGCCAATTCACAAAAAAGACGACTAGTTTTGACCTAGGCCTGCATATTCCCTGGAAGCTAAAGATGTTTTCAAACTGCAACAGCAAGAATGTTGTCTACATGATTAGATGCCCATGCAAACTTAAACATCTTGGAATGACAGCAAGACGAGTTGGCACATGCATTTGAGAACAGAGGAGCACAAACTCAATGCCACCAAACATGCCAGCCACTACATTAGGAATAACCACGCGGCTGACATGGAGTGGTTTGTTATCGACAAACTGAATCAAACTAAGGGCCTGATTACAACTTTGAAGGAGGTGTTAATCCGTCCCAAAAGTGACGGTAAAGTGACGGATATACCACCAGCCGTGTTACGAGTCCATTATATCCTATGGAACTCGTAATATGGCTGGGGGTATATCCATCACATTTGGGACGGATTAACACCTCCTCCAATGTTGATATCAGGCCCTAAGACTGATATGAACCAACAGCTCCTGCAATATGAGCAGAGATGGGTCTGGTGACTACGAATAGATACTAATGGGCTGAATGATTAAATAAAATGGTCAACATAACATAACTAGAGCTAGAACCCTAGGTTGACCACACTAAACTAATTACCTGAGGCAGTAAGACATATACGAAGACAACCTAGCTCTGTTGGTCCCCTCTGCACAATAACTTTTTTACATAGCAAAACCTATGTTTACTTTTGAACCCCGCTTGAGAAATATTTGGCCACTTAGGAAGTCACCTCAAATTAAGTGTGACCTTGATGAACTCTCCCCTCTCCTTTTCCTTTTTCCCTCCTTCCAACTGCTCCCTTTCCTCCCGTTCCTTCTCCCCTCTTTCTCCCCCTCCCCCTTTTTTCTTTTTTCTTTATTTCCTTTTCTTCACCTTTTTTTCTGTTCTTTTCCCCTCCTTTCTCCTTTCCCTTCCCCTCGTCCTCCCCTCTCCCTCCCCTCCCCTTCCCTGTTCTCCTCTCCCCCTCCCTTCCTCCCCTTCAAATTTAGGGAAAGAGAGAATAAAAGTATTTTTCATTACAGATGCAGTGGATATAATAAATAATGTTCTTAGGCACTGCGTCCACAACAATGAATAATTGCATGGTTGTGATACCACTATTGGCATGTGTTTTGACACTGTGTGCAGTGGTTTGCTGTGGTTATGTGATAGATGTGTTCACGTACATATAGCCTCTTGTGCATGCCATTTTTAATCTTTCTTCCTTTTTTAATTTACATAAGCCTCCCAGATTTGAGTAAAACACTCAGGTAGGCCCTGAGTGTGTTACACATGAGCCTTTCACCGTTAATTTAGGTGAGGCCTTCCCTTCACACTATACCAAGGAGGGATCACAGGCCTTGAAGAATTCCCCAGACCAGTAAAGACTAGACGCATGGGCAGAAACATGTTGGCCATTAGGATTACAGTGACATTATGAGTCATTATACTCAAAATTGTCTCTAGTTTGCTTTTAATTTACCAGCAGACACCATTACTAAAAGGTGCGATCCACACTGGTGATCTTTTCGGTAATTTTATTTGTACAACTGGATCCCTATATTATCCAGAAAAACATTATTTCAGCACTCCCTCAGGGTTCATTTAACCATAAGGTTGAGTCCACCTATGTGGTATTGTCCTATCCAGGTGGGGATAGGTGGCCAAATGATGAAACATGACACTGTAATGTGTGTGAGGCCACCTATTCCGTAAGGAGAAACCCATGAGACAGGTCCCCAATACAAAGTTATCACAACCATGTTTCATTTTGACTGGATCACAGAAAAGAGTGGTTGTATCATAGGTTGAACAGGTCCTGGGCCTCGGTTCTTTTGATCCCGCATACTTTTTGTGTACTTGGTTGTTGATTCTGGGAGGCAGTATGGGGGTTACAACCTTCCTTGTCTCTCTCTATGTATAATAAGTGATTACCTTAGGAATCTGAAGGGGTTGAGTCTTAAAACAAAACACTGACCCACCTAGATTATAGGCACAACATTCTTACCCAAATGAAATAAAACCTGACATAAATTAAACATAAAATGAGAGGCACTAAGCTGTTATTGGAACTTTGAAACAGATGCTCTTTAGCAACTTAAAAGACAATGATAACCTACTTTTGCAAAGGGGTGGGTTGGGCTTTAAACTCTACCAACATTAATTTTTTTAAGTAACCCGAGATCAATGTTCTTTTATAGACATACGTCCTCTATACAAGTTTGGTGGACCCACCACGGGACCACCAAACTTGCTGGGAGGATGGCACAGTCATGGAAGTAATTTCCCCCCTGGGCCTATTACAATGTTCCTGCCAGTCAGACTGGAGCCGAGTGCTATCAAGCATCACAGAGGGAGCCAACCAGCACCCTCGGTATGCCCATTGTCTGCAAAGCAGACACTGCCCATTCCAACAGTGCTGGGCAGGGGCAGTGCAGGGGCTCTCCTGCAGCCGCCCAGCACACCCTCACCGCCAGCCTTTCCATGAGCACCATTATGCCTTTGGGAACCATGTTCCCAGCAGGGACAGCGGTCCCCTGGCAGGTCAGCCTGCCAGGATTGTGATTGGGTGGCGGAACCACACACAGTGAGGCGGTCCAATCGTCTGACCGTAATGAGGCTCTTTACTGTGATCATCCATTTGGGTTGGAAACACATTGCCAAGAGGTGTGGATATATATGTATATATGTATATATATTTGCAGAGTGTAAAAAAATGTTTTGATTTATTATTTTTCACATGAATCTTGTAACATTAATCTTTTCATTGAAGGTAACAGAACACATACATAATTTACGAGCACTTATAGGGATATAGTAATAACATGTAGGAGGGTACTGATTGACAGAAAAAAAGACTCTTGGGAATGAAAAGTGGTTTAGGACTGTGGGATTATCATCTGTGATCAAGGCCTTGATTACCGAAAAGGATAGGATGTTTTTGTAGCCACTTTTACTTTTGTCTAATAAAACTACATTTTTGGTACTCACAAGTGTGTTTCTCCTTTATCCACATGGATTTCATGAAAAGAATATGAAATGATGATGCCCCTCCATTTTTTAAACACAACAACGTATTAAGGAGAACAGGGCACCCGAAAGGCCGTTAAGGGCAAACGTGGAGAACTGATATACATATACACTTACAGATCATCCTATGATCAACTATAGGAAAGGCCCTTTTCTTAGTTTTTACATCTTTGTTTTTTGGGACTCAGCTTCAGCTGAGTCCCAACATGCCTGACAACACTTTCTTGTTAGGGGTGTTGGCTGCGAGGTCTGACCACAGGAGAGGCCCTGCAGGCAACCCCTTCCGTGCATGGCCAAAGGCTGTGCACAGGGCATGGTTGAGTGCCTATAGGGGGTTGGTCTCCGCCGGCGGTGGTTGGATTAACGTGTAGTAAAGAAAATTACTATAGCTTAAAAAAAGCATAGAAATTCACTGAAAAAAACAAAAGTTACAGGGGTGTTATAGTTAAGAAATATATATTTTTTTTAAAACAGAGAAATTCACTTAATAAGCCAAAGGTTACAGGGACCTTATAGTTAGGCTCACATTTTAAACATACCAAGCCATAGAAATTCCCCTGTTATAGTTAGAATTATCTCAAGTAACTATAACTCGTGTCCTAGGGTAACTATAACTCACGCCTTTCCCATGCACTGCTAATTAGCCCACAAATTACTACACACAGGACATCTTTGATGACATCATTGATTGTATCAATGTAATATTTTCAGTGCAATTTTTGATGAAAAAGACATGCATAGTGGGGGTGCCACATCCCAGGGCCGGCTCCTGCTATTTCCCGGGGTGCCCACCCCTGGGGACATAGCTGTTTGCTGTGGCTTGGCAGCAGCTTTACAGCTGTCACCAAGACACAGCAAACAGCTTTCATTTCTTGTTAGTGGACGTTTCCACTGTCTCCCAGCCCACAGAGAGGCAGGCAGGGATACAGAGTAAACATTGCAGTGACAGCAATGTTGGCTCCCACAGGAGGTGGGGAGCTGGCTAGGACTGCAGGAGCCTTCATGCTCCCCCTGTGATGCCCAACATTGAGACTGGGTGCACTGAGAGGCACCGAGGTCACATGGCCAGGCCCTGAGGGATGGGGTCCCTGGGGCCAAGATCAGCTTGGGGAAGGAGATCATTTTCTCTAACTTCAGAATAAATTCTTCAGCTAATGTGGACTCAACAGTTTCCACTTCCTAATAGCAACTATAGCTGTCAATCGCCATCAACAGATGACAACCAACTGGTAAACTTTAAAAATCTGCACTCAAATTGGCCAAGGAATGTCAACACTTCCCTCTCAGATGATTGATATTAGAGGGTCGGATAGCCTGATCGCTTGGGATGGCAAGCAGCTCTTCAAAAGATTGATCCCAATTCAGACACTAGACTCTCTTTTCCATTTTAGTTTTGAACAATTCACTGATGGCCCGAGTGGGCTATCTTAATGACTTTAATGATTAGGCTGGGGGTGAATCACTATGCAACTTCCTCTCAATAGAAGGCTGTCTTTCGTGACTAACAGTTACTCTAATACATTATAAAATGTTATGGGCCCTCATTATAAACTGTGGTGTGTGGTAGCCTAAAAACTGAAATTGAGTAATCCAGTTGTCCTCCCTCACAGACTTCCTTGGTGATACTGAGACTTCCGTCACTTTTCTATTCAATTTCTAACTCATCATTGGAGATGAGTCTCAACCAGCTAACAATTTTGACATAGTCTTCCATTTGTTTTTCTTGATCAACCCCTGGCTTATTAGCTTGGTTAGGGTGTCATGATCGATAATCTGTAGGATTGCCTTTCTTAAAACTATACAAAATCTCAAATGTACAAAACCTATTTTTCAATTTGTGAATTATGATTTGAGGTTGATCCTTGAAAGGTGGTTATGAAGGCTTTGCACTAAGTGCAGACTTGAAACTCGTTTCCATAGAGATAGACATGGGAAAGTCGGCAACCTCATACAATGGTGCTTGTCTCTTTTCTATTTGCGAGTAACGTTTTTTAGTTGGACTCAAGGGGCCAGATGTAGCAAAATGACATTTTGCGAATTGCAAATTGCGAGTACTAGCGACTCGCAATTTGCAAGTCGCAAAATGTCATGCAGAAAGGTGTCTCAGACACCTTCTGCGAGTCGGTATGGGGTCGCAAAGACCCACCTCATTAATATTAATGAGGTGGGTCGCAAATTGCGGCCCCATACCGACTATGGGCACTCGCTAACATGGAGGCCTGCTGTAGTCAGCAGGTCTCCATGTTAGCGACCTGCTTTTAAATAAAGCAGTTTTTTTTTTTTTTTTAAATGTAGCCCGTTTTCCCTAAGGGAAAACGAGCTGCATTTCAAAAAATCCGAAACCTTTTGTTTCGGTTTTTTCAGGGCAGGGAGTGGTCCCTTGGACCACTCCCTGCCCTGAAAAAATGTTTTGGGGTCCATTCACAAAGGGGAAGGGGTCCCATGGGGATCCCTTCCCGTTTGCGAATGGGTTACCATCCACTTCAAGTGGATGGTAACTGCGACTCCATTTGCGACCGCATACGCGGTCACAAATGGAATTGCATACCATTGCGAATCGCAAATAGGAAGGGAACACCCCTTCCTATTTGCGATTCGGAAATGCATTTTGCGAGTCGGATCCGACTCGCAAAATGCATTTCAACATAGCAAAGTGGCTTTTGCGAGTCGCAAACATCGTTTTTCGCCATTTGCTACTCGCAAAACCCTTGCTACATCTGGCCCAAGATCCCTACAAGCGTAGGCCACCGGGGCCGTTGTCCATTTGGCTAAAGATGAAAAACATGGACTTAGGCATTTGGCATTTACAGATATCTTCTTTTAAAGACAGAGCATTCTTGGTGTTTTGTAAAGATGCCTGTCAGTGGGGTCACAATTTGTATTGACACTTCTAGGGTTTCATTTTATTTCAGATGTGGATTCTACTTTACATTACATTAAGGGAAATAGATTCTGTTCACATTTATTGCTTCTGAGAAGCATCATATTATAGCGCAGAAATGCCTATAATTTGGCTCCTGTGGGCTTGTAATAAAATTCCAGCAGTGTCTCTGAATTTCTATTTACTGTGGTGTTGAAAAACTGTCATATCCCAACCAAAGGAAGCTTGCAATAGATTCTTGTTACTCCCAAGTGAGCTTCATTTTTTGTAAACAAATGATGAAAAAATCTTTCTTCGCTTTGAAACTTTCTGCCTAACTAAAGGAATAAAATATCAAGAAATGCATTTAAAATAGTTTATAATTCATCAAGAAGAATGCAAGCTGTTTGATTTATCATGCAAACGTATCTACACGAGTCATTACAGGAATGCTGCTGCGTACATGAAAGATTGTGTATGCCGCAGTACATGCTGTTAGGGCTGCAGGATTTGGCTGCGATGCTGGGCAGTTGTGTTGTAAAAAAAACACAAGCTGAGATCTTGTATATGTCATGTTAATCATATGGAAATGGGAAGGAATGCATGATTCCTTTGCTGTGAGTTTTTAAATAGCTCCCACGGAAATCCTGAGATACATTCACATAGCTGTTGAGGTGTAAATTGCGGTGGCAACAAAGTAGAATTTGAGTGTAAAGACCAAGATGCTGGTAAGGATCTGATCTGTAAAAAATTACTTGCACCTGAACAATACATTTAGCGCTTTGGACGATCTTCTTTTATGGCACATTTTTCACAATATACAAGGTTTCATTATGAGTGCCACAGTAATCTTGATGAGGTTACTAACTGAAATTCTGGGGAGGGGAACTAACGGGGACAATTCTGAGCAACTCATAATAAGGCTCTAGTTATAACACTATCAGAAAAATGAGTTTGAAAGGGGAATCCTTGCAAATTGCTTTGAATCCCACAAAGTCAAACATCTGTAGAACTTGCAAAACACTTGGCAGGCCATATTTCACACCGGAAGCACGTAAAACTAGTCCAGCAAAATGAAAGAGCATGGAGATTATTTAAAGGTGAACAGGTGGCTTTCTAGCCCACCAGGTCAGAGGAGACTGTGTCCTCCTCTGCTCTGGTGGAGAGCCGAATTCCTTGCCTGCCTTACCGGGATCTAACTGCCATCAGAACAACTGATAGGTGCTCTGCAGACAGAAGAGTTTACTGAGTGTAAATCATGTTGATTGGACCTGCCTGCCAAACTTTCTGTTGTTCAAAAACAAAATCCCGAGCCAGAATTTGGTCTTGAGAAGTCAAAATCAATGAACTTGACAAAGAAGAATTTTTTTCCCTTTGCACTGAAGTCATTGTCTGGTTTTTCCGTCGAGACTGTTGTGTTTGACATGGTAGCCCGTAGCAGTGAAATCTAATAACGTTCGCCTCACCTTAGATAGGGTGGGATGATCATCACTAAGTCCAGATGTCTCCATGTTTGAAGGTTTGCAAAGTTAAGGAATTCTATTCCCAGAGTCGTTTGAAACTTCCATGGAATGAAGTAGAGGAACAGTGTTTTTGGTCAGGACCAGGGAACCACTCTCCCAAATTGTGAAGGAGATCTTAAGTGGGTTGTTATTGTGGGAAAAGGAGAGGAACATTTTCATATTTCAGAGGGGAACAGATGAAGGTGATTTGCCACAGAGAAAATATTTTTTGTGTCAAAAACAAAGAAAAAAAATGCAAATTTTCCCTATCACCCACACTGACCTATGGAAATTGTGTATAAGATTAGAGGAGGTTAAGCAAGGAAATGTATGGTTTACATAGATTTTCTTCCATTCGCCTGAAGAGTTTTCTGAAACACTAAAAAATCAGAACTATATATAAATTCTATATTGAACTCTAATATGGGTTTTGCACTTCTAAGGGTCTCATTTAAGAGGCTCTAGTAGCACATTTTGCCACCAAAGTGTCATTTTGTCGATGCTCTGGTGGTGCAGTGTGCTGGCCCATATTTACAAGGCCAAGCAAAGCCACCATGCGCAGCTTTTCATTGACTTGTAAATATGGACTCCTTTCACATATAAAACTGCATGAAAGGAGAGTTCCATGGATGTTACTAGGGGTGTTCCCATGTAACACCCATGAAACCTGAAGGAATCTGACGCATTCCCAGATTTACAAGCCACGCTAATGCGTCACTTTCCAATGCCACTCCAGGGGTGATGTAAGAGTGACACAGTGGGGAGAAATGTCTTTATTTCTACCTGTTTTTTCCTCTTACTATGAATACTTCATTCTAGAAGAGGAAAACACCTTTTCTAATTGTTTTTGAGCAGGAAGATGTCCCTTCCTGCATCAAAAAAATAATTCCCACAAGGCACCTGCATTGGCGCATGGCAACAATTTGTGTACCAGCAAAAGGGGAGAGGACAGAATTGTGCCATATCTTGTAGATACAGTGCATTTCTGCCCTTTCCCGGTGGTGCAGCAAGGCACTTGCTGTGCTGCCATGAGACACGGGCCTTGTAAATGCGACCCTAATTGTGAACGAAGCCCTCCGATTATAATCCCACATGGGGCACAGAAGTAGGTTGTAGTGTACAACAGATGCCTTTAAAATGAAAGTTAGATATTTTGGCCCTCATTAAAACTTTGGCGGGCGGCAAGTTGTAACCGCCGTGCAGCCGCCAATGCGGGCGCACTCCCACGGTGACCACTAAGACATCCCCGCTGAGCTGGCGGGCAGAAACCAAGTTTCCGCCCGCCGGCCCAGTGGGGATGTCGGCTGCAAGATGGGAGCCGGCTCCAAATGGAGCCGGCAGTGTTGCGGCCGTGCGACGGGTGCAGTTGCACCCGTCGCCCTTTTCTCTGTCTGCTGTGCAGACAGTGAAAAGCTTTATGGGGCTGTGCCAGGGGGCCCCTGCAGCAGGGGCCCCCAGGGTCCCGCGAATCCCCTTTCCACCATCCTTTCCATGGCAGTTCCTACCGCCATGAAAAGGCTGCCGGGAAGGGGGCTCCTAATCCCCGAGGATCAATCGCCGCGGTCGTAATACCCGAGATTGCACCGCCAACTCCTAAACAGCCCTGGCGGTCTTTGACCGCCAGGGCAGTAATGAAGGCCTTTGTGCCAATGTTTGAAACATGCATGCATTTTGTGCTAAAATATAGTGCTAAAAACTAAAGCACCATGAACAACAGCTCATTGTATTCTCTTGCTCCTGTGTGTTCATGGTAACATTTTAATGCAAAGGTTGTGTAGTTACGTGAAGTGGTGTAATGGCATAATTTCAGGAATTACACGTGACAAGCAAAACAATACACTCCCAAAGTTGCGTGTATTGCATTAATGTAATTTAAACTTCTCCCAAGCCTAATGAGCACCAGCCTGGCCACTTGTGATAGAGCACAATGATAAAGTAGAGGCTGTCTTAGCTGTCTAATTTTAGGCAGGCACAGGAGAATATATGAACTTGCATTCCCCATTACAATCTGGAAGGAATCCCTCTCATCTTTTTCTTAGCTTTCAACTGTTGAGTGGATTCAGTCTCAACTGAGTCTATTTTTATACTGCACATAAACAACGATGTAGCATAATGCAGAGAGGCTACTTCTCTGTGTGGGCAGAAGTTAAACTGGCAGGGACTGTGGCCTCAGATGTGGTAACTAAGGGGGTCATTCTGAGCTTGGCGGGCGGCGGGAGCCGCCCGCCAAGCGGGAACCGCCAGAATACCGCTGCGCGGTCAGAAGACGCCGCAGTTATTCTGAGTTTCCTACTGGGCTGGCGGGCGACCGCCAGAAGGCCGCCCGCCAGCCCAGCGGGAAACCCCCATCCATGAGGATGCCAGCTCCGAATGGAGCCGGCGGAGTGGAAGGGGTGCGACGGGTGCTTGGCAGACACTGAAAATCTTGGTGGGGCCCTGTTAGGGGGCCCCTGCAGTGCCCATGCCAGGGGCCCCGCGACACCCGTTACCGCCAGCCAGGTTCTGGTGGTCAAAACCGCCAGAGCCAGGCTGGCGGTAAGGGGGTCGGAATCCCCATGGCGGCGCTGCCTGCAGCGCCGCCATGGAGGATTCCCAAGGGCAGCGGGAAACCGGCAGGACACCGCCGGTTTCCCGTTTTCTGACCACGGCTGTACCGCCGCAGTCAGAATGCCCATGGATGCACCGCCAGCCTGTTGGCGGTGCATCCGCGGTCCCCGGCCCTGGCGGTAGTCTACTGCCAGGGTCGGAATGACCCCCTAAATGTCCAAATGAGGCTTTTTGAAGGAACAGTGCTTCCCAAGAAATAATATTGGACCTCAGTGCCCAAATCAAGGACGATAAGATGTAGAAATATTTAAATAAAAATGGCATTGAGAAAAAAGCATCATGTTTCACCTATAAACCAATGGCCTGAATCCTATGGTGAAGGAGGCAAAAGTCGCTACAAACTAGAGGATTGACTTGGAATATGGTATTCAGAGTAAATGCTGTCAGTGTGATGGAGGACTTTAGGACCACCTGCGGTAAACTCTATGGGCTTGAATAAACCATTATCCTGGCGATTCATATGAATCCATTTAAATGTTTGGTGTGAGTCCTTCATTGGTGATGGATTCTTACAACAAACGTTAAAATTGTTCACTTTTCCAAAAACAAACTCCCAAAGTAGGAGTTTGTTTTTGGAAAAGTAAAAACTAATGGGTCCAATATTATGGGAGATTTCTCTGAAAGTGTGGGAATAATTTTTTAAATTTTTACTGTCCATCACTGCCAGGATATTCCTAGGGATGATGAACAGAAAAAAAAAAACAGAGTACATTTAATTCTTCACATTAAGGGGCATATTTATACTCTGCCTGCGCCAAATGTGCGTCAAAAATGTTGACGCACATTCGGCGCAAACACTGCACCATATTTATACAATGACGCCCGAGCCCACGAACGCCAAAATTCCACTGTGTGAGTCATTTTTTTGGATGCGGGAAACTGCCTTGTGTTAATGACATGCAAGGTAGGTGTTCCCATCCAAAAAATGACTTAAACACCCATGCGCCATATTTATGCTACCGTGCAAAAATCCTGCACGGCCGGGAGGTGGAGTCGAAAAATTACGGACAGCCCGATTTGCGTAAAAAAATAACACCTGGGTCAGGGCAGGCGTTAAAATGGGGCAAACACACCAGTACTTAAGGAAAACACACAGAAGCAACATCAAAGCTCCAAAAGGAAGATATGGAGGTGCTTTTCATCCAGCATGCACACAGACGCAGAGCACAGGACCAACAACAGCAGCTTCCACAACACCAGCAGGGACCCCAAAGGCAACGCAGAAGGCAGGAGAGGATATTCCGTACCAGGACAACCCTTCTGGGACTCCGGCAACAAGACATCATTAAGAGGTACAGACTCAACTGGCAAGCCATTCAGCAGCTCGAGAGTGAGACAATTTCACACACACACAACAGATGTACAGGCATATGGACCTGCTGACACTCTAAACGACAACCAAGCCAGCTGAACTGGACCAGGTTCAGTAGTATAGGTACACGTTTGAATATGAGTCAACTCGGCAAGGGCAGAGAAATAGGCCTTCTGAAGACTTGTCACACATGGGATATTTGTGCATTGTCAATTGTCAACAGGTCAATGCTGACAACTTATGGAGATGTGTTGTACATTGTCACCTTGACAAATCAAACGGCCTTACTGATATTTAACAAATTCTATTGCATATGTTAAATTGGATGGGGTGTCCAGGCCATATAGATGCAACCGTGTTACTACCACTGTGGAATTGATTCTGTGTATGGAAGTATCATGTCACCCCCCCATTTAAGACACATGGACACCTCTTTCACATGACATAATGCTTGGGAGTACACAATGTACTGCAAGTCTACAAAAATACCGCTAACAGCAGGTCAATCAGCCAAACACCAGTTCAGATAATGAAACAACCCAATGCTGATGGTACATTCTAAAAGCCTAGGATTCTACACAATAACACAAACACAGGAGAGTCACAGACAACACAAGAGAACAACTGCCATGCAAAGTGATAATCATGGTGCAAGCTCCATCACAATTTTCTCAATCATTTTCTCTTTCAGCTGATCAGGGGCATGGGATCCAGCCATGGATTATGACCCCATTTGCAAACCTAAGCACAGCATCAGAGTGTGCCTATAAAGAGGCACATCGGAGGACATGCACCATAGTCGAGAGGACTTTTGGCACCCTGTAGTCAAGATTCAAGTGCCTCAACATCACTGGAGGCAGCCTCCTATACTCACCAGAAATGGTCTGCAAGATCATTTTGACCTGTGCCATCCTGCACAACGTTTGTGTAAGGAGGAACATTTTCCCCTATGAACCAGACCCACAAATGGCTGAAGAGGGGGAAGAGGAGGACGTTGTCCATCAACATGAGGGGGACCATCCAAACACAGTTGCAGGATTGCGTCGGAGACAACACATAGTTCAAAACTTCTTTTAACTATAGTCACCATCACCACTGTCTCACCATATGTCCTTAAACACCTATTCTAATCACTATATGATGGTCTGGGTAATCATTTATGCATCACATTATCCCTAAGATTCATAATCAGAGTGTAGCCTCATGGAGCATTGCAGGATTACATATTAGGACATTGAAAAAAACACATCACATTTGATGGGTATGAATGTACACCCAACTTCACACACACTGTAAATTACATAAATCCTGTCCATTTCACATTTGAAGGGCAAGAGCAGAGGACCATAGCTATTTAACACATACATGTTGGCAACAATGTTCATCGCAGCATATCGCACACAACTAAGACACCATCATTCACTAAGGAAAAAATTGCCTCATCCATGAGGCAGTGGATGTGCTACAGCTTTGGTAACAAGAAGGTATGACCAGACACTTGAAAGCAGTAAGTGTGACATCAGCTATCTTTGCAAGGAGTATGTGTGACAAGAAATCCATGTAAGCAGCAAATGGATAGCACGAGTGTCCCAGGTATGACTAGCATTGCTCACAAGACATCCCCTGCACATGCCATCCCAGGTCATAAGTCCTGTCACTACCATGGTCTCTGTCTCTCCCCACCCTTCTCGGGGGTGGCTGGAAATGGACTATTTGTACCCAGATAATCCCTCATCTACACACACCCAGACTCACATTCTGACTCCAGTGTGCTTCCCTCTTAAGAATGGCATGCCATAGTCATTCTTCTTCTGTCTGCATGGTCTTATGGTCGGATAATGCACTGCCTTGTAGTCTGTAGGACCTGTAATCACCTGCCCATTGCTTCCCATGTGAAAAGTACTGTTGGCCCTTTGAACTTGATTCTCACCTACAGGACTTGTGAGAGACTGAAGCTGCACACAACTGTGAGCACCTCCTTGCAGACCAGCCATTTGAACATGCACTGCCCTTGCAGCTGCCTGGAACGGCATAGAAACTGCCATTATATGTATATCATTGTTATGCATTGCCGTATAAATCACTTGTGTAATGCAGGCCTTGGTTTATTGTGTAACGTTGCAGCACTCAGGACAAAAACAGTTTACATTTTCCACAGTGTTGTTCCACCTTTGACCAGTATCAGTCTGCTCACTGTGTATTTGTCTTGTTAATTTTTGTTCCTGATTAACCCTGCATCCTGTTAGCCTGACTGGTTCCTGTCTTTGCGTTACCATAAAGGTTCACTGTGGCCACATTTGTCTCATAGTTGCTTTCTATGCCCTCACTCTCCTCCTGGGGTATTTTGTCAGGTAGGTCTACAATGAATACTCAAATACATTGCATAGCGTAATCAGTTTACTTATCGTATCATGGGGTGGAACTTGTCATAAAATAGCCTAATCATGGCCCATCCCTTGTCTGGGTTTCACGTATGCATGAGTGAAAAAGAGTTACAGTGTACCATGGCTATATGCATGGATTGGGTGTGGTGCCTCCAGCACAACAAACAGCGTTAGATAATGTGCATGAAATGTCAACACATGTTTGCACCCTGATGGTCCACACACTGATTCACATCGCCCCCAAAATATGAATGGGGCTTGCGTGGTGAATACCTGTGAGATTAATCAGCACAGAGGCACTGATGTTCCCGGATGTAGTGGAATTTTTTTTGCGGCCACCCTGTGTACAAATGTTGTGAGGAAACTTGCCGGTTTAAAATTACTGATTCATTAACTTTGTGAGGACACCAAGGTTGCCCTGTTGTCAGGCTCATAAAACTTCTGCAGTGCCATAGCTGGACTATCCACATGTGTGTTGTCTATTCCTCTTTGGCTGTTGTTCAATTCAGCTGTGAAGGATACTTTGTTAATGCAGGGAATGGCTCCACAGACTCATGACTAGACCTGCATGTAACTGTGACAACATGGACCCCAATAATGATACAGGTTACACATTGGCCCACACACTTGAACTGGACACCTTTGTGCAATTAAACACTGGAAATATATGACCACGTGCTGCTTGGTCTGCTGGTCCACCACTGCCACAGGAGAAACATAGGTCAAACTGTGGCATGACATCACATTTGTGGATTGGTTTTGGGACTTGGTGTCACAAACACCGTACCCACATAGCATTTTCCAATGCCTGACTCACGGTTAGTATACAAAGAAGTGCCCAGGAAGTGGGATCTAACATTCCAACACATGTGATGGCCTAGTCTTGGAACATTGCCATGATCAACTGTCTTCTATCTATCCTGTGCATGGTTTGTCATTGGAGATGCCTATGTCCCAAAAATCTGGAAAGTTCACACAGCATTTGTTGCTACGTGTATGAAAAACACATTTCCTTTCTCATTTCCACACTGAATAGCATCTGATGGTTGACAAAACATGTATACAAGCACATTTAAGAAAAGACGTCTTGTTATGTTCACAAAGTGGGACAACTAAATTTGTAAGAGCCAATTCACACACATTGACACACAGACAATGAGTTACTATATTGAGTTGTGTTGCCTTGCTATCCTCTATCGACGCACAACCTGCTTAAACTGGGTAATACCAATTTGTATTCCACATGTTTGGGCATCTATTGCATCAGTGAAGAGTGCAAATCCGGTACAACAACTAGAGGATCATGATCCACAGTAGTATGATCTGCCACATGTGCCCATGCACCGGAATGCACAATGTAGGTGAAAACAGCGTATCTATGTATAGTCACACCTGTCATGTACTAATAAAATTGAGAAATGACCCAAACCCAGTAAAAGACATAAATGTTGACGCATAAGCGTAAAAAAGACGCATATGTGTCAAAAAATGACGCATATGCATCGAAAAATGACGGTTACTGCCATGATACATCCATTGTCCCTTAGCTGTAATTCCCACACTGTACCCCATGAAACTGGTTAACTATGAAAAATATTTGAAAATATGGATGCAGGGTAATTTCTAAGCGTGTGTGTTAAAAAACAATGATGCACAGACTGTAAGCGTTATAATATTTTGACGCATAAGAATAAAAACGCACCGCATTTGAGGCAGGAAGTGATGTAATAAGATATCCTGTTTACAGAATTGGTACAGTGTGTGTACTTTCACTTTCACTTTGCAGTCTGTGATTTTTCTTGACTGTGTGGCTGTGTTTGGAATTGTCTCTCTGTGAATATTGTGAATTTGTCTCCTGTGTGCACTTTATATTGCCTTTTGGTGTTTCCTAAATGTCTGTGATATCCTGTGTAAGTGTATTTTTGTCATTTCTGGTGTCTAATTTTGTCTTTGTACTGTTGGGAGTCTGTTGTGGGTACTGTCAGTTTGAGGATAGATGGGCTGTTGTAGTTTTCTTTACTTTTCATTTTCCCTCTCCTCCTTTCCCTTCATTATCCTCTGTACCCCTTAATCCATTTTTTTCCAAGCATGTTGGGTAGGCCACGTCTTGGTAGAATGGGAAAGGAGGAGCTGGGGTGATTTATTTGGCTGTTGTGCCACTTCCTCCCATTAATGATAGAAGCAGGTGGCCGGGTGATACAGGGGTATCATACAGAGGCAAGGAGGCTTCGGTGGGCAAAGGTCCTGTACCATCTTAAAAGAATATACAACACAAAGCGCAACGACCACCAGCTAAAACACTGTTGGGCTGACCTGGCTGCCAGGGAGCAAGACCTGCTGAACCACCTGGGGATTGTGATTGGTGACCCTGTTGGTGAGTACAATTCAGAGTAATGTGCACATTTAAATGCTCTGTAGTGACAGTAGCAGATTTGTTCATATGCTGCAGGCTATGTTTTTGGACATGTGGAATGCAAGTTAAACATACAGTGGCTGTGAGTTATACAATGATTCCTACACATTACCGTCATTTGTTGACACAACAGCTGCACTAACTTACAAAACACAGCTGGAGCCTGTAAATTAGTGCTGCCTTCCCGTCAATAGATTATGCAAATGTGGCTCTAACATATGTTTTATGCATGGTCTGTAAGTGTACCAGGAAAGACATGTTTTTAATCCAGATATTTTCAAGAATTAATGTGTCCCCCTAATATTTCGGATACATGTCTAAACTGGATTCTGACACATACGTAACAAGTTATTTCTGACCTCAGGTAACATCTTAGGCTGACAGTTTGACTTGGTTGTTCCGCAATTAAATTAGAGATGGATGCAAAAAGTAATGCACACGGGTTCATATCTAAATGTTTGGTGCTACTTTCCATAGCTTTGGCACATAAAATGAAGCAAATGACACAAATTGAGGGATAACACCTATCCATGGCCCTCTGCTCATTGTACCTGTGTGTTTTACATTGGTCTTAGTCACAATAGCTGAACCCGAGCTAATGCATTTGCCATCTGTGTTACTCTATTGCCATCTACTTCTCATAAGTTATGGGATCGTCATGGGATACCTGACGTTGGGGAATGCATGGTCACAATGGATTAAGTGCATGATGTCGTGCAAGGTACCCCTGACCAATTCCATCATACATATAAAGTTCACTAAGATTTTGCTAGTTTAGTTTGGCACACCCATGCTGATCTAGTGCAGCATATGTTTAATTTCTAACCTCCCAGTATGGAGGCTATCACTGACTTGAGTGTATGCTAAGATCAGAAGACCAGCATTCCTGTGACTGGAGTCATTCCGAAGGTACATACACATTGAAACCTAAATCATCATGATTGACACAGTGGTACATTTGCTAAACCATGTGTTAATAATATGACAGTGTCAGTTTGCTGTATATCCGCTGATCAACCAACTTGGCAATTGTAAGATGATGAATGTGGCTCATCAGTGATTTCCTAAACCCATAATGGGTAAACAGGGCAATGAGTGACACATTTCAGGTGCAATGACTACACCTGTGCCCATGCAGTCTGTCAACATATAACTCCTTGATGTATCAAAATATTAAAACTGGTCAATCCATGCCTAGCCTCAAACTGTCACCAAATATTGCACAGGATCCCTGCTATTATGGTGTCATAGGGGGCATATGTGGCTCAAGGTACCCTGTTAATGTAGCATATGTAACCTAGACACAATACAGGCCCTACATGTAAGAGACCATAGAAAGCATGATAAATCATGACCTTAAATCAACCCACAGGTGCGTCACACAGTAAATGATTGTCCTTTGATGCCCAAGCCACAATACCTGTGTGACTGGTATTGCAGTGCTCCAGGAAAGTGTCTTTGCATGTCTCCATTAATACAAATGAGGAGAGGAGTACACTCCATAAATGAGTCTGCAAACAAATGATGGAGCATGTTTGCCACCACATGAGAGTTAGGGCCACTGCATGTGTGCAGATATGTGTGTATCACTCACTGGAGTGACCGGGTCTGTACTTGTTTGCAGTGGTATGTCTGTTGCAGTATCATCATGCCTGAGAGGCTGGACTTTCAGATTCATTGTTACACACAGTAATTGTATTTGGAAGTGTTGTACAGTGCACAGACATTGAGCACGTTTCTCCCTTCCATGCTTTACACGTGGACCTGCCCACTACACAATCAGAGAGGTGGCTTGATTTGCAGACCTAGACATCTCCAGTAGGTGTTGATATTTCTGTTCTGTTCTGTGTTGTGTTTGCAGCTGTTGTGTGAATGACTACTGTGTGTTGGACACATAGCAAGGTATGATGTGCTGGTAAATGATTGGATATGTTACTTGAGTGGAGTATCATTTTTTTCCATCTTTGAGTTGGACAATCATTAGCGTATAGTCATATTCTGGGATTGTAGTGCAGCCCTGTAAGAATGGCCATGTGAATAGGGTGACATTTGTTGATAAAACTTTTATTTAGAACATTTAGCAGAGGGCCATATTTATGATTTAGTCAGCAAGTCAGACCCTGAATCTCACAGAATAGGGATGCCAAAGTCTTACCCACAGACTTGAGCTTCCCTGTTCACTAATGAACATGTTTGACTGTATGTTTGACTTCCTAGCAGCATGTAGCTCCACATGTTGTGCTACATGTATGTGGCACTTAAGTACAATGCCATAGGTGTGCATGCAGCTCATGGCCAGATGTGTGCTTGCATCTATCTGCTTGTTGTAAAACATGTATTAGTGGTATTAAATGATGTTGACATTTCCAAAAATAAATGTGGATGGGATTGTCAAAGGTTTGGGTGTATTCTAGTTGGACATCCTCCTTACTTGTGGTGGACTGCCCAACCCCATGTACAGCTGACCTAAGCTTCTTGGGTGTCCTAGGTGGTGGAAGGTATTTGTTGCTTGTCCATCCCTCCCCTCAGGCACAGGCTTAGGGTTATGAAGTGTGTACCTAGGACTGATGTTCCAAGTTTAGTACACAGACATGTAAATCTGCAAATCACTTGTCCAAAACTAGGATATCCACTCATAATTAGCCACTGCATTCCATCCTGGCAATTCCATTTACAAATCACAGATCTTGTGGCCCTTGATTGTCATCCAGAAGATAGTCATTAGTTGGCCTGTCACATGTGGAGGACTTGCAGCATTTCTTACGTGACAAATGGCTGAACTATGATGCATAGGTCATTTAAGTTGTTACACATCTTTTAGAACATTGCTGTGCTGTTAGATAGGACATGTGTAGGCTGCGTTGGCATGTACTTCCTCAGGGACAATCTGTGATCTGTATGATGATATGGCCTGTTTCTGGTACATTAGATGTATTGTCTGAATTACTTCAGTAGCTATATCACACACTAAAGTACCTAATGTTTGGTTTTATCTTTTTTTTAATAGCAGCCAATATGAATGCCATCCAGATTCAGGAGTTTCAGCGCCGGGTGATGCGTTACTGCCACATTCTGGATGTGGAGTCTGGGTTCCGCCACATGGCACGGCATTATCGCCATAAAAGAACCTCCAGAGTGTGGAGGGCATTTGCCCAAGGGGGCCCTTCGGTGTCCACCACAGCCGCCACCACCAGCACCACCACTACCACCCAGGTGGCACCAACCATAGCAGGCAGCACTGCAGGACCATCAACATCCACTGCTCCCGGACCTATCACAGCACCACCTGCACCTCCTCCTACACGCATGGCACCAACAACCAGACAAACATCTTCAACTGGCACCCAGACCACCCCTGCTGCACTCATTGACCCTGCAGATTTCCAAAGGATGCAAAGTGACATTGAACGTATGTTGAGGAAAATGAACAGGCTGCAGCAGGAGGTGGCACAAGTTAATAAGAGGGTGCGTGCCATTAAGAAGACCCTGCGGAGGGTGAACTTGTGAACAATATATCCTCAACCATGAGTCCCTCCCCTCCCTCCTCTTTCCTGGTTCTTTAAATTAGTGGGTTTAGGGGGCTTAGTGTTAGGTTAGAATAGGCCATTAGTTTAGTTAGCAGTAGTGGGTTGGGGGTGGGGGTATGATAATTTTAATAGCTGTTTTTTATTATGTGTGTGTTGGATGATGTTGGTGTTTTGGTGTTTTAATAAAAAAAAATATGTAAAATATAAAAATACAAAAAAATATATATTTGTTTAGTATAAGATAGTATGTGTTTAGGTTAGTATATGTTGTCCTCCATCTGTCCCGTTGTATAAAGGGAGGGGGGGGGCTGATGTTTGGATTGTTTAGTTAAATGTGATACGTAAGTTTAGCTTAGGTTAGTTAAGGCCTGTTGTGGGTGATGTGTAGTTAGAATAGGTTAGGTTAGGTAAGGTGTTCCCCAGGTTTTATCTTCCTTTTTTACTGTTAAATAAATATTTAGGTAATCCTTTACATTATGTGTCACATGCTTGGGGATAAGGCCTTGCCATGGATGAACAGTGTCTCTTTAGTATTTGCATTTGTGTCCCATCCTACAACCAGTTCCCAATTGAGCTGTTACATTGGTAGCTACACCAGAGCTACTTTGCGAAGATTCTTCCATCCATTGCACCCAGCAGTCAAGGTTACTATGGATCTCAAAGTGTTGTTAATTATTGATGTATGTTTTCAATCTCACCTACTTTGGGACCAGATTTGGTATTGAGGACACTATGTTACGTCTGCTTGCAGCTTGATGTTCAAGTGAAGCCTTATAAGGTGAATGGTAGTATGATCTCATGTAGTATGGTATACATAATTCACACCTATCATTTGTTACGTTGTTTAGCCAGGTTACTTATTTGTACGTACACTCATACACATCCATTCCTGCTGTATGGTGTGTGTTAGGAACATTTTGGGTCAAATGTCACATACGTAAAGATTTGCTTGAAGAAAAATTTGAAGGCAATAATGTTTGGCTTAAACATCTCTTGAGGCAGACTTATTCTGTCCTACACATCATTATACTGCATAGTTTCTATTTCCCTCAGAATTAACCCTCAGGAAGGGCAGATGATGGTACAATCCAGATCACAGTGCTCAGTTATTAGCCCACATTCTTTCAGGGCAGTTTTATTGACATTCTATAATCATTGACATGAGGCAAACATCACTTATCTCCCTCACGGTTGATGTGTCACATCACACAGAGACAAAGCAGTTGTGTAAGTGTTATTTATTATAAAGTGCTGCAGTGCTATATTTACATTGTCAATGACTGTGAGTTGATTAGTATGACACCTTCCATTGTGATCCTACACAAGGGCAAAAGGACATGTCATTGGACATGCTGGGGTGAAGTGTCAGACAGTGCAGAGGGACAGGATTTGCCAATGAGGTAGTGAGAGACAATCACAGGGCAGAGTGACAAGATAAACAATGGGCTGGAGAACAGTGCTTGAGAGCTGTTGCAAGACTGGCCAGGGCCTTGGTTATAAGTCAGGTGTCATGGACTAGTGCTACCGGGTACTCTTACGGGTGAAGGTGATCTGTTCCACGTCTTCATCTTCTGATGTGTATGTTGTCTCCTCTGCCCTTGGTGGTGGTGGTTGTGAAGAGCAACACACATCTCAGTGTTTGAAGACATGGAGTCAGACATCCTGGTAGCTGCCAACTGTGGGGCTATTTAGAGCAGTACTGAAGAAAAGAAGGAGCTTCTGGTTCTTAAGAATAGCAGCAACATCACTGTGGTAGGCAGCCAGGTCGGCCCTGAGGAGGTCAATACTACATTCATGCACGCATTGAAAGGTTTGTTGTTGGAGGTGTTGTGTCAACTCTCTTGATTCCTTCACACTTTTGTCGAGTTCATGCAAGATTGATGTTCGCCTTGCATGGCTGCTGCCTGTTCTGCAGTTGACATCATGCACGAACACACCCCCTCTAGGCTGGCTGCCATATTTTGCATCCCAACGCGCACCTTCTTGGCCAGCTCCTGCTGTACTTCAACTACAGTTCTCTCAAAGCTGGTGCCAGTGTCGTCAGAGTCCTCAGCTGGGTTGGAGCTGGCAGGTCATACAATTGGGGTGGTGGGTGGGTCCTCTGTGATGGCTGCTGTATCTGTGCTCCTCTTGGCGACTGAAGGTGGGGTCTGGAGGGTCCCAAGGACATCTTGGAGGGTCTTCTGGCTGATGTTTGTCAGCTTTTCATCCATGTCATCAGGGTAGTCCAGGACAGGCATATCCCCAGGAGAGCCATCATCCTCTGCAATTAGATATTGTACAATTAGTGTTTGTGTTGTGGGATTTGTAATGTGACATGCCTGTCTTCCTAATTGTTTCACATTGTGATCTTGGTTCCTGTTCATTACTCCTGTCTTTAATATTAGCATTCTCCCATGGCCTATGCCCCACCTGCATGTCACATGTATTGTGGTCAGTTTGAGGACTTGTCAGCATCACATCCTCTAGGTGTTGGTTCTGGCCAAATTGTGAACTGCCACCTTCTTGTCCTACTCAACCCTCCATCTACTTCCATTCTCATGGTGAGGCCTTGCACCGGCTGTGGTTGTTCTGATGGCACTTGCACCACACTTAACAATCTGGAACTGACCTAGTCTCAGATATTTCACATCCAGCTATATGTTCCTGAGACCTATCATATACTATGTATAGCATTGGCATGGCACACTACAGATGTCAGCACTGGTAGTGTGTAATGTTGATGTGGGGGAATGTGTGCTACATTGAATTGCACTGATGGTCCTAGCAGTGTTAAATTTCCTCTTCTGACTGTGAGGGTGAATTTCACTAGCCAGTGACATATGTCCTCCCCCTCAATGCTGTTGTCTGAGCAGTATGACATTTGGGATGTTGCATGGTGTCATTGGAGCTATTGTGACACAGGCACATGGTGGACACTGACATATGCAGCATGGGTATGACATTAGTGCTGTGTACCTCATAATGTTTATGACAATGGCTGATGTTTGTAGCAACTATGGACAATCTCATTTGACAGGATTAGAACATTTTTATTGATTACAGGGGACTGATAAAGTTGTCACCCTGAACCCTCTAATTTGGGTGTGTTTGACCCAGGGGACTGTTACTGCCATTAGCTACTTGACCTGCACACACTGCAGAGGTGGTAGTGGCAACTGTTGTCAATGTTAAATTCCACTTGCAGATATGGCCTGAGACTGTTAATTCAGCCCTAGTTCATTGTAGGGAGAATACCAGGTGACGTGTGACAGCAGGCCAGTTTTACGTTGTACCCTACCCTCCTGGACTGGCTTTACCTTTCCAGCATCCTTGGCATGGCAGCATACCCCCATGCAAAGGTTGCTGGTGTAGTGTAGTACTGTGCCCTAGGTTTCCTCTGAACAGGTCATGCCCCGGTGCTGTGCCCTTTTACCCATTCCACTCCCTGAATATAATGACTTACATGCATTGTGTAGTAGGTATGTCCCCCCCCTGCTTGCAGTTAACATTTGTGCATTTTGATTCCCCATGCGACTTACCCTGCATCTGTGTTGTCTCCTGGTAGCCTGTGCTGTCCTGTTCTTGAATCCCTGTGACGATCTCCTCAAGGATGATGGCTGCCGCTATCTCCTCCATGTGGTCCAGGGCCTCCTGCAGTGCTTGACTCCCACCCCCAGTCTGCAGTGCTGCCTTCCTGTTCCTTGCCATAATTTCCTTGGTCCTGCGCTTGCAGTCATGCCAGCATTTCTTGCACTCGATGACTGTTCTCCGTACTTCTGCCACACTGTTTATCTTATCAACAGTTTGTTGCCATATTGCTTCTCTCCTACTGATTGGCAATTTTGAGGTGACAAAAAGTTGGTGCTGGTGTTCCGTCACCTCTTTCACCAGAATTTCCTGCTCCTCTGCACTGAAGGAACACTTTATTTTCTTCTTCTCCCTCTCCTGGGTCTTTTGTGGGTCCTCCTGGCTGGTTCCTGGTCATCTTGGAACCATTTTGGCTCCCCTTAGCCCATTTTGCAGTGTTTGCGCCCCTTTTTGACGCTATTGCATAAAAAAACAACGCATATCCGTTTTGCGGTGTCATAAACCGGCTCACAGTCATTTTCACTGTGTTAACGTTGTTTTCCTTTACGATGTGACGCATTGGTTTGAGTAAAAAAAAAAGACTCACACCAGTGGTTTGCGCCGCCGTGCGTCAAAGTATAAATTTGACACCCGAGCGGCGCAAATAAATCGTGTTCGCCGGCGGTAAAATTTTTGACAGAAAACTGCATCGGCACAGTTTAGCGTCAAAAAGTATACATATGGCCCTAAATCTGGTAGTCCACCTGGCTCAAAATTGGGAGACGGACCCAGAGTATGGCACAGAGGGAACTCCATTGTCATTGCAGTGGAGTACCCTGTACTTCAAACTCTAAATTAGGCCCCAAGTCATTAGTTTACAGAATGAATCCTATTCTGCAGCAGGTTTGAATTATTAATAGATGATCTAGCATATACCAACTTACATTGTTGGTGGCTTCCAGAAATACGATTTTGGATTACTTTTTTCAGGTATAAAATGTTTGACAAACAGAAGATTGCTCAGAGAAAGATGAAGTAATGTTTACATTGCAGGAAATGTAATGAAGTAAATGTGAGATGGTGAGTCTATATCAAAAACTACTGATTGAGATAAACGAATGCCCAAGGAATCTGATCTCATTAGTATTCAGAATATCAGAATACATATTTTATATTGTATAAGTGTTGGAGATGGTACAGTTTGAAATCTAAGTATAGCTTCAAATTACATGGGTGCAATTGATAAAGTTACTTGGTTGCTTGAGAGTTGTCGCTAGGGTACTGGGCAACAAGAGGCGAGAGCTGATGATGATCTAGCGGAGAGTGGTGGTGCATAAGGGATAGACTGCAAGTGGAGATAGGACTGCAAGCTTGAAAGAGCTGAGTTGGTTTCACAGCAAGGTATGCCACTGGGAATGAGTGGGCATTTAGGATGCCAATTACCTTTTCTGTTTGAGGATTTTTTGTCATGTAGCCATTTTGTTACATGGGAACTAATTATAGTTCTGCAGGAGAGATGTAAATGTGCATGTGTTGTGTGGCTCGGTATGTGTATGGTGGTAACGTGGCTACCATTGTGGTGTGTGGTGTATGGAAAGGCGAGAAGTGTATGGCATTGTGGAATGGTAGATGCCCATAGGTAGAACCTGAGACGTGTTGGCTGTGGAATATGAAGGTGGATTGAGCAGGTTCTGTTGCGGAGTTCATGTAGAGGCTAGGATGTTTTCTTTGCAAATTATCTCCCTGTCACTACATATATTGTTTATCTCATCCTGCTCACTTACCTTACCTACAAGCAGGACTAACTCAGATAATGTTTCTTTTTACATGAATCCTCTTCTTTCTTCTTGCTGCTAACAGATGTAGAAATGTATTTTCATATACTTAGGCCCTATCACTCTCTTAAAGGTTGCAATTCCATGCCAGAGGGGCAACACATCTTCTCACAGGTCAATCATTAATCACCCATTTTTTATTCCCTTATGGCATTCAGAGAGGGCAGCTTAGTGGGTCTGAGCAACTACTGTAGCACCTGCACGAAAAAAAATCAAACCAGCTTATACAAAAGTGCATTGAGTATCTCAAAACCCCTGAATGTTGTTACTAGTTGCACGAGAACGTGGACTGTATCTATAGACAAGGGGGCCTCATATAATGTTATATGGGGGCCTCCAGTATCTTCTGGAAGCAATGTGCTGTTGCTGAATGCAGCTGAGACAAAGGGGGTCATTACAACCCTGGCGGTGTTTTACCACCAGCAGGCGGGCGGTGAAATCCTTGGTATTATGACCGCAGCGGAAGCGCCACTGTCGCACCGCCGGGACCGGCGGTTTCCTGCCACTTTAGTCCCGGTGGGAGTAATCCTCCAGGGCAGAGCTGCTTGCAGCCCTGCCCAGGGGATTACGAGTCCCCCTCCTGCCAGCCTTTTCATGGCGGTTTGCACCGCCATGAAATGGCTGGCGGAAAGGCTGCCAGAAAGGGGAGTCACAGGGCCCCTGAGGGCCCCTGCACTGCCCATGCCAAAGGCATGGGCAGTGCAGGGGCCCCCTGCCACAGCCCCGTACAACTGCACCCGTTGCACGGCTGCAACACCGCCGGCTCCATTTGGAGCCGGCACCTGTGTTGCGGCTAAGATCCCCGCAGGGCCGGTGGGCAGAAACAAGGTTTCCGCCCGCCGGCCCAGCGGGGATCTCATAATGGCCATGCCGTGAGTGTGGCCGCATTGGCGGCCGCCCGGCGGTCAGAAGCCGCCCGCCAAGGTCGTAATGACCCCAACATCTTCTGCAACACAGGATCCCATTGAGTGCAGTGAAATAGGCAGGTTTTTTCACCGGTAACAGCAAGAATGTTCCAGAACTATGGAGTCATGTATGTGGGAACTGGTCAACCATATTTAAGATAGCCAGTATCCGAGCAACCCAGCAGACTGTCGGCTCCCACAGGACAAGATGGAATCCACCTGGAAAATGGGCTTTCTATTCAGCGTGGCGGCAAAGTGAGTAAAAGACACATCTTGCAATCTGTGAATCATATATGGCTGGTTCAAATTTAGTATCACTGGACCTGCACAATTAATCAAATCTGCGTGGTTTTTTAAAAGGGGAAACATTTGTATTTCTCTTTGTCGGTTTTTTTTCACAAAAGCTTCTCTCCACATCCCCCAGGCTCAATCCTCTTCTTTCAATCAGGGACAGTAGTTTGAGCTTTTTAGACTTTTGACCAGCTTAATTCCAAACTCAAACTGCAATGCATTGTCCCCTTACAGACATGTCATTCTGAGTCTGGGCCTGCATACATTTCTTTATAAGTTCCAAACTAAGTAAGGGTATCTCTGAGTAACAGCTCTAAGCAGTACAAATAGGAACTTGAGAAACAGCCATAACGTGTGCCACTTTTGAATGCAAGCTCCCAGTCCACCAGCAATGGCGGCCTCTAGCTCTGCATTTTCTTTTTTCTAGGGTCCCTCCACTGGGGGGAGAGGAGGAAAATGCTGAAGGGACTGTGAGTAGGGCATTCACAAGCTTTACAACCCAAGTGGGGCAAACCTGTTTCTGTGCAGGTGATGGGCTGACACTCCTTATGTTGCCAAACAAATTTTAAGGAGTGATGTTTCACAGAGGCATGTCCTCTGGGCACAATGTGATTTGCAGGCCACAGTCAGGAAAGGCAGTATAGTCTTAGGGGGTCATTCCAACCCTGGCGGTCGGTGATAAAGCGGCGGCCAACCCGCCAATAGGCAGGCGGTTAAAAAAAAGGAATTCTGACCCTGGCGGGAACCGCCAACACAGCCCGCCACTTTAACACTCCGACCGCCACGGCGGGACAGACAAACAGCGTGGCGGTCACCGCCACCAGGCAGGCGGCAGACAATGTACCGCCCACCCTATCACAACTCACCAATCTGCCACCTTTTCCGGGGCGGGAGCCCTGCCGATAAAAACACGGCGGAAACAGACTACGAACGGGAAAACGCTCACCTATACACACTCCACGAGGACGGAGGACAGCATGGAACCCGAATTAAACATCCTACCAGCTATTGTCTACCTGCTCATCTACCACGAGTACGAACGCCGGCGCAGACGACAACGGTGAGTACTGCACCTACGACACAGGGGAGGGGGGAGGAGGAAAGCTTACGGGCACACACATATGCGACACACCCACCCCCCCAAAACTATCTACACACCAATGCAGAGCAACAACTCAGAGTGACACCCCCCAAACCCCCCGGAAAAATGCAAAGACATAATGAAAATGATGATAAAATTTATGTATAACATAGGTTCATTGAAGTCATGGAAAATCATCTATATGAAATATAAAAAAAAAAAAATGAACAGTGCGAAATCTAAATACATAGGCAATAAGTCCAGCTCATTTTGTTAAAGTTCCACAGTCCGTGGGCCAATGTCCACAAACACATGGGCAAAGCCCACACAGGAGACCAGACACCGTTGGAGAGAACACTGCTGGGGCATCAGATGATAAAACTACAGGCACCTCCGGGGGAAGGGAAGGGGGGGCACCTCAGCCACAGGAGTCCACGACGCCAGATCCACGAGGGGCCTCCATGGCCACTGTGCCATCCTGGGGAGTGCAAAGCCACAGTCTCACAAGTCTCTACAGTGGGTGGGTTGCCCACTGTGCCATCCTGGGGAGTTCAAAGCCACAGTCCATCAGATGGATAACCGACTCCACTGGTATTGCAGGAGGCAGGGTGCTCAGAGTGCAGCGTGAACACCAGCTCGACACAGAACCGGCACTGTCAATGGGCCAGCAGTGCTTGAGACGGCGGGGCCCAGCGGAGCGGTGCTTGACAGGAAGGGCCCAGCGGAGCGGTGCTTGAGTCGGCGGGGCCCTCTTCAGCGGGGCCTGTCTTGGCGGGGCCCTCTTCAGCGGTGCTCTTCACGGCGGGGCCCTCTTCAGCGGTGCCTGTCTTGGCGGGGCCCTCTTCAGCGGTGCCTGTCTTGGTGGGGCCCTCTTCAGCGGTGCCTGTCTTGGCCGGGCCCTCTTCAGCAGTGCTCTTCACGGCGGGGCCCTCTTCAGCGGTGCCTGTCTTGGCGGGGCCCTCTTCAGCGGTGCCTGTCTTGGCGGGGCCCTCTTCAGCTGTGCCTGTCTTGGCGGGCCCTCTTCAGTGGTGCTTGTCCTGTCTTTCAAGGGAGCCAGACCTGGCCAGGACTCCCCGCTTAGTCGCCCTCCGACCGTGCAGTTGCTGGCCCCTCCTGTGAAGGAGTCCTGGGCCCGTGGGTGTCCTCCGTCACACCCGCTATGGGGCTGGTGGGGCCCTCCTGGTCCGCGTGCCTGCTGGCTGACTTCTCCGCCCTGCTGCCCTTGCCCTCCTTCGATGAAGCTCTCTGGCCCTTGCCTCCCCTTGATGTTGTGGCAGGTGACGGGCCACGACTACGCTCCTTGGTGGCAGCCGTCTCAGCTTTCTCGCGCCGGCCCTTTGTTTTTCGGGTTCTCTTCCCAGGGGGTGGGCTGGCTGTCCCCTTGCTGCTGGCCGATGTATCTGCACTCAGGAAAGGTGGACTCCAAAACCCGTGCACAATGGTCGCCCTCAATGCAGGGCTGGTGGTGGCTGAGGTGCTCTTAGGACTCTTACCAGATGGAGGGGGTGGGTCAGGTGATGCAAAGAGGTTAACTTTGGAGAGGAAAAGTTTCTTAGGAGCAATGGGAATGGTAGGTGCAGTGGGTATGGGAGTGGAGGAAGAGGATGTGGTTGTAGGAGAGTCAAGTGTGCTGTCTTTGGGTGCAGGTGCCTGTGACGTAGGCTGTGGTGAGGTGGATGGCTGTTGGGTGGGTGGCTGCCTGCGTTTGTGTGTTTTGGAAGAGGGGGTGACAGACACACTGGGAGAGGACACAGGGGACGTGTAGATGGCAGTGGGGGTGGTGACTGCACATGTGCGAACTGTACTGGAGGGTGTGCTGGTGATGGAAGTACTGGCTGATGGTGGTGTGCATGCAGGTGTGAGTGGAGACGTCACAGGGAGGGAGGAGGGAGACGAGGAGGAGGGGGACACAGAGGTGGTAGTGACTGTTGCCATGTCTGCATCTGGATGTTGTTTGTGTGAATGCTTGTGGGATCTGTGGTGCTTATGTCTGGATGAGCTGCCCTTGGGTGTTGAGGTGTGTGCAGGCTGGTCTGATGGTGTGGATGGGATAGGCAGAGGAACAGGAGACTGGGACTGGGTGGAGGCAGTTAGAAGAGGGAGGCTGGAAACCGGGACAATGGCTGCCGTCAGTGCTGAGGCCAGAGCATTGAACGATCGTTGATGGGCAGCCTGACCCGAATGAATGCCCTCCAGGTATGCATTGCTCCGATGCACCTCCCTTTCTACACCCTGGATGGCATTCAAGAGGGTAGACTACCCAACAATGAGTGTCCTGAGGAGGTCAATGACCTCCTCACTGAGGGCAGCAGGGGTAACTGGGGCAGGGCCTGAGGTGCCTGGGGTGAATGAGATGCCCGCCCTCCTGGGCGAGCGGGCACGGAGCGAAGGCCGAGGGGCTGCTGGGAGGGCAGGGCTGGTGCGCTGGGTGGCGGCTGTACCTGTTGTGGCGGTGGGCACGGATGTTGCCGCCACCGCAAGGGAGCTCCCTTCCGAGGATGTGTCGGTGTCGCTGACGTCTCCACGGGTCCCCGTTGTGGAGCTCCCCTCACCCTCCGTCTCACTGGTGAACTCGGTGTCTGTAGCATGGCCGTCCGGGGCCATGTGAGTTGCAGCTCCCTTGTGCTCCGATGGCAATTCTCCTCCGCCTGATGATGCTAATGCACACATGCACAGGAAGATAAAGAAAATGGGTGGGGGGAGAAATAAAGACAGGTTGAGTGCATGCATTGGCAACACCGTTGGCAGAGAGGACAGACACAGAAGCCCCCTGCACTACGCCGCGCAATCGGGGTACACTACTCAGTACTTGTGACTAGGCCTACAGGTCTATGGACAACAAATGCACACATGGGTGATGCAGGACCATGGATAGCTCCACTTGGCACCCTACAGAGGTGGGGGGCGGGGGCACAGGGCCATGCCTAAAGGAGGGGACTAGCCTACAGAAAGCGCCCTGGCCTAAAGTCACCCACAGCCCTCCTCCCCCACCCAGACACCTCCACTGCGCGCAAAGATAGCAGAATGTGCTGATACCCAGCCCCTTGTGTCTGCTGTGATGTCCTCACGCGCCCATCCAAATCGGGGTAGGTCACCGCCAGGATCCGGGACATCAGGGGGGTCAATTGGCGGCTGGCACCCCTCCTACGTTGGGAGGCCATCCCCAGCAGAGACTCAGAGGTCTTCCTGGTCCCGCAGCGGATGTCCTCCCACCTCTTTCGGCAGTGGGTGCGCCGTCTGTTGTGGACCCCCAGGGCCCGAACGTCCTTGGCGATGGCACGCCAAATCTCAATCTTCTGATGGGCGCTGACCTATGTGACATGTACAGGGTGGGAAACGAAATATCATCACTTTTCTGCATGGTAGATGTGAGTGGCCCCCCTCCCCAACCTTGGCATGTGGCACATGTTCTCATCTGTCGTGCGTTGCACTCCTCATTCGCTCCCCTCCCCACCATCTTACATACACCCCACTCAACACAGGCATAGCCCATTTAACATGCACCCAGTGTACTCACCTGTTGGTCTGGAGAACCGTAGAGTAGCGCATACTGGGGGAGGACCCCATCAACAAGTTTCTCCAACTCTTCTGAAGTGAAGGCAGGGGCCCTTTCCCCAGTCGCAGCAGCCATAGTATCTCCCAGACCGAGGTCACAGCAGCACTTGCAGTATAGGTCCTCTCCTGTGGATGATCAGGTCTCGAGTGATTAAGCAGCTAGAAAATGGCAGTCACGCCCGCGGCGATGCGTACCGCCGCAGTGCGTACCGCGACCGCCGGCGCACATCGTCATTGGCTACTGAGACCCATAGGGCTCAATGTTAACCAATGCGGCTTCGCACTGCGGTTTCCGACCGCCTACCGCCACGGTGTGCCACGCCAGCGCATTGACCTCACAGATCCCATTGTCACACTTCACAGGTCAGGCAGCCGCCATTTCAAAGGCCCACATGGCTTAATTTCTACTGCGTCACACAGGCATAGGCCGTGCATTGCCACTCATACACGCCTTTCACTGCATTGCGATTCATTTACTGTGCAAGCTGTTTGAACGAACCTGTGGGTTGCTTGACTCTGTGCTCCATGTTGTCCTTCCTAGGCGCCGTCCGCTGGGACTTGCGAGGAGAAGGATGAATCCTCCCGTGTACCGACCGCTGGTGGACCTGTCGACAATGGAAGAACGACATATTATACTTCGTTACAGACTTGACAGAGCCACTATTCATGAACTGTGTGCCCAGCTGGAGCCAGACCTGATGTCCCCCATCCGCCAACCCACAGGGATTCCCCCTCTGGTGCAGGTTCTCTCAGTACTCCATTTTTTGGCAAGTGGGTCTTTTCAGACAACAGTGGCCATGTCATCAGGGATGTCTAAGCCTATGTTTTCTAAGGTTTTGTCCAGAGTGTTGTCTGCCCTGATGAAATACATGCGGAGATACATTGTTTTCCCTGAGGAGGATGATTTGGCTGCAGTGAAGGGTGATTTCTATGCCCTTGGACATATCCCCAACATCATTGGTGCCATTGATGGGACCCATGTGGCTTTGGTACCCCCCAAAGGCAGTGAGCAGGTGTACAGAAATAGAAAGAGTTATCATTCTATGAATGTCCAGGTGGTCTGTTTGGCAGACCAGTACATCTCCCATGTGAATGCCAAGTTCCCTGGGTCAGTGCATGACGCGTATGTTATGCGAAATAGCAGCGTCCCCTATGTGATGGAACAGCTACAGAGACACCGTGTGTGGTTATTAGGTGACTCTGGTTACCCCAACCTCTCCTGGCTATTGATCCCAGTGAGGAATCCCAGGACAAGGGCAGAGGAATGGTACAATGAGGCCCATGGGCGAACTAGGAGGATAATAGAAAGGACCTTCGGGGTCCTGAAGGCCAGGTTTAGGTGCCTGCATATGACAGGGGGATCCCTAATGTACTCACCAAAGAAGGTGTGCCATATCATCGTGGCCTGCTGTATGCTTCACAATCTTGCATTGCGACGCCAGGTGCCTTTCCTGCAGGAGGATGGTCCAGATGGTGGTGTTGTAGCAGCTGTGGAGCCTGTGGAGAGTGAAGAGGAGGAAGACGATGGGGACGACACAGACAACAGAGATACAGTTATACAACAGTATTTTCAGTAGCACACAGGTAAGATTCACCCACGCCATTTTACATTTACTTGAGGCCTCCTACGTCTCTACTTTCTGTGTTTCCCACCATTTCCTTTTAGCTGAATTGTGACTTTCCCTTCACTTTTCAGAGCTGTTTGACCAACTGCGTGACTTCTGCTTTGTTTGCCCATGGACTACAGCTTGTTGTCATTGGTATGTTGTCATTACAATGTAACAGAACATAATTGCACCGTTATGTGTGATACATAATAGTAAAATAAAAGCAGACTCCTGAAATTGTAAGTGCAATAGGTGATTTATTATAAGTGCTACATATAGGTACATGATAGTAAAACGGTGATGGGTGGGGGTGGAGAAATGTCCATGGCAGAGTCCAGTTCTCAGTCGCACAGGTGCATTGTCCATATGCCTGTGGAAGGATGGAGCAGGGGCAGTTCAAGGTTGGACAGGGTGACAATGTGGGACAGTGGGATGACATCAGGGGGTATCTTATGCTGGCGGGGGTCTTGCAATCCTACTCTGTCTTCTTGTGTGATCTCAGGTTCCGCTTGCGGGGTGGTTGTTCTTCAGCAGGAGGTGGGGTTCTGGTGGCCTGACGTTGTGTGGGGGCCTCCTGTCCACTGGCGCCGGCGGAGGTG
Organism: Pleurodeles waltl; assembly: GCF_031143425.1. Lineage (NCBI taxonomy): Eukaryota > Metazoa > Chordata > Amphibia > Caudata > Salamandridae > Pleurodeles > Pleurodeles waltl. The sequence goes on from NC_090448.1 coordinate 856,493,572, forward strand.
GTAGGCTGTTCCTGGCCTGGGCTAGTGACAGGGGCCCTTTGGGGTGCCACATGGTCCCGCAATGTGGTGACTATCTGGTTAAGGGCCAGGACGATGGTCCCCATTGCGGTACCGATGTTCCTCAGTTCCTCTCTGAACCCCATGTACCGTTCCTCCTGCTGTGCCTGGATCTCCTGGAACCTGGCCAGTACCGTCGCCATCGTCTCCTGGGAGTGGTGGTATGCTCCCATGATGGTGGTGAGGGCCTCTTGGAGAGTCGGTTCCCTGGGCCTGTCCCCCCCCTGTCGCACAGCAGCCCTCCCAGTTCCCCTGTTTCCCTGGGCCTCTGTCCCTTGGACGGTGTGCCCACTACCACTGCCCCCAGGTCCCTGTTGTTGTTGGGGTGGTGGGTCAACCTGGGTGCCCTGTAGTGGCGGACACACCGCTGATTGACGTGTCCTGGAGACAGAGGCATGGGCCCGCTGGGTGGGAGCTGTGCTGGTGTTCCCAGAGAGGGTTAGGTCTGGTGTAGCCTGTGGCTGTCTGTTGGGAACCGACTGTCCAGAGGTCCCCGATGGGCCGGGCTGGTCATCAGGGTACAGGTCGACAGAGCTGCTGTCATCGCTGGGGGTCTCTTCTGGGGGTGGGATGGACATCTTTGGACCCTCTGTGGAGGTGTGGTGGCGTTCGGGTCCTGCAGGGGTATAAGGTTATGGTTATTGGTTCTGTGTGTGGCTTTTCGTGGGATGGATGGGTGTCTATGTACCCAAGTGCAGGCATTCCCGTGTGGGGGCTTTTGTGAGGGTGGCTTGTGGGGGAGATGGTTATGTGCAGTGGGCATGCTTTGGTGATGGGTGTCCATGCTTTGTGGTCGCATGCAGGTCTAGGTGTTGGGATGGGTGGGTTGTGATGGTGGTACATTTGGAAGGAGTTGGTGTGATGGGGGTGGGGGTGAGAGTGGGGCTATGTGCTGGCATGCAGATGGGGTGGGGGTGGGAAGTAGCAGTTAAGATTTGACTTACCAGAGTCCATTCCTCCAGCTACTCCTGCGAGGCCCTCAGGATGCAGGATGTGCAAGACTTCCTCCTCCCATGCTGTGAATTCTGGGGGAGTAGGTGCGGGTCCTCCGCCAGTCTTCTGCACCGCAATGTTGTGCCTTGATACCATAGAACGCACCTTCCCCCGTAGGTCGTTCCATCTCTTCCTGATGTCCTCCCGATTGCGTGGATGCTGTCCCACCGCGTTGACCCTGTCGACTATCCTTTGCCATAGCTCTATCTTCCTAGCAATTGTTGTATGCTGCACCTGTGCCCCGAAGAGCTGGGGCTCTACACGTACTATTTCCTCCACCATGACCCTGAGTTCTGCGTCAGAGAACCTGGGGTGTCTTTGGGGTGCCATGGGGTGGTGTGGATGAGGTGAGGGATGTTGTTTGTGTTGTGGAGTGTGGTGAGTGTGGTGGTGTATGGTGTTTTGTGCATTGTAATTGTGTGGGTGATGTTGTGATTAGCCTCTGTGTGATGGTCTACTCTAAGCAGTGCTGTCTCTCTCTGTCCTTGATTCGCAATTGTGGAAGTAAGGGTTTGTGGGTAATGTGGGTGTGTGTTTTATATTGTATTGGGTGTGTGGGAGTGGTGTGTGTATGTGTCTCAGGTGTGTGTATTTCAAATTGTCCAATGTGGTTGTGTTTTGTAAGGGTGTGTGTATTTTGACCGCGGCGGTGTGTACCGCCTATGGAATACCGCGTTTGAAAGACCGCCGCGTGGATTCGTGGGTTGTAATGGTATGGGCGTATTTCTGTTGGCGTGACGGTGGAGGTTTGGTCATCGCCTTTTTTTTGCTGACCTTTGGTGTGGCGGACTTTTGTGGATGTCGGGTTTTTGGCGGTTTGCCAGTTGCAGGTCAGAGTGACCGTGGCGGTTTACCGCGGCCGCGGCGGTGTTATGGCGGTCTTCTGACCGGCGGTATGCGCCTTTTACCGCCGAGGTCAGAATGACCGCCTAAGTCTTAAAGCAAGATAACATTGACCTTTCTGCACAAGATATGCATTTTCAAAGATGATATCGTTAACAAATTACAAATTACATAGGGACTCATTATGACAAAGGAGGTAAAAATCGAATACCGTCACTGTGGCTGCCGCCAACATACCGCCAGAGAGACAAACATCTGTCCAACAGATTATGATTATGACACACACACAAAACCGACAGAAAACAGCCACAACCACACATCCGCCAGACCCACTGGGTCATTACTTCCACCCATACCGTTATGCTACCAAAACAACGTCCTCCAAATAATGACCCACCAATCACCACAGTGGACTTTCAATGGCGGTAAACCATTGGCGGTTGTTGAACTGTTTTCCTTTTGCAGGGTCATCTCCAATCTTTTTGCCTCCTGCCTCCTATTTTTTCTGACCTGTTGGGTTGGCCTTAGGACTCTGGGCACTTTACCACTCCTGACCAGTGCTAAAGTGCATATGCTTTCTGTGTAAATTGTTTGGTTGATTGGTTTATCCATGATTGGCATACCTGATTTACTGATACGTCCCTAGTACAGTGCACTAGAGGTGCCCAGGGCCTGTAAATCAAATGCTACTAGTGGGCCTGCAGCACTGGCTGTGCCACCCACATTAGTAGCCCTGTAAAAATGGCTCAGACCTGCCACTGTAGTGTCTGTGTATGCAGTTTTAAACTTACAATACGACTTGGCAAGTGTAAGCACTTGCCAGGCTGAAACCTTCTCTTTTCTTACATGAAAGACACCACCAAGGTAGGCCCTGGGTAGCCCAATGGGCAGGGTGCAGTGTATGCTTAAGGTAGGACATATACTAATGTGATTTATATGTCCTGACAGTGAAATACTGCCAAATTCGTTGTTCACTGTTGTAAGGCCTATATCTCTCATAGGTTAACATGGGGCTACCTTTAAATATGATTGAGGTGTAGATTTCTTTTGGGAGCAGATAGACATGTGGAGTTTGGGGTCTCTGAACTGACAAATTAAAAATACATCTTTTAGTAAAGTTGGTTTTGAGATTGTGTGTTTGAAAATGCCACTTTTTGAAAGTAGGCATTTTCTTGCTTAAACCATTCTGTGACTCTGCCTGTTTGTGGACTCCCTGTCTGGGTTAGTTTGACAGTTGGACTGTTTGCACCTCTCTCTAGAGACTGACACAAAGGGAGCTGGGATGTAGCCTGCATAACATGATGAGCCATCTGTGCTAGGAAGGAAGGTAGGAGTGGTCACTTACACCTGAAAGGGCTGTGCCTGCCCTCACACAATGCAGTCTCCAACCCACTGGGGTGTGTCTGGGGCCTGGCCTGGGCAAGTGAGGGATCTCACAAACATGAGAGACTTTCCTTTGAAGTAGGCGTACTTCAAAGGCCAAAATGGGTATAAGAAGAGCACCCAAACCCCTGAAAAATTAGATCACTTCTGGAAATCAAGAGAAACCACTGCCTGGAGAAGAGCTGAAGAGCTGAGGAGAAGTGCTGCCCTGCCTGTGACTGTGCTTTGTGGAGCTATCCTGCAGTTGCTGCTTCTGCCTGTGCAAGGGGACAAAGACTGGACTTTGTTGTGCATTCCTGCTTGTGAAGAAATCTCCAAGGGCTTGTCCTGAGCTTGCCTCCTGTTGTTGAAGTCTCAGGGCCATCAAAGGCTTCCCCTGCCAGCATCTGGACGCTCTGCTGAGACTCCTGCCCTGCCAAGTGGTGCCCTTTCCAGTTCCTGGGGCCTTGAAAGGTGAAGCTGGCAGACCAAGTCTGAAAATCCACGCACAAACCACCATCTGGGGAAATTTGCGATGCACCTTCCGAGACGCCGCTGAGAAACGATGCGCCGCTGGCTTCGCAGCTGAAATCTACGCTCCACCTGCATTGCGGCTGGAAGATCGATGCACGCTGCTGGAGAAACGACGCGAACACCCGCTGACAGAGGCTGATAATGTCGCAACCCACATAGTGCAGTTTTTCTGATACCTTGCTGGGTGCAGAAAAACAACGCAAAGTCTGCCCGGACCTGAGGTGCCTGTCCGGATTGACACGTTGCTCTCCTGCTGAGAGGAAAAACGACGCACACAGGCCCAACCAAAGGAAGAACGATGCAAGGTCTTGCTTGCAAGTGAGGAATCGATGCATCGCTGGCCTTTTCCAACGCACACTCACCTGTGCTGTGTTATTTTTATGCAACCCAGGTACTTTTTCACGCTAACAGCATTAGCACTGTTTTCTAAGGATTTAAGACTCTTTTTGCTTTTTAATTCATAACTTGACTTGTGTATGGTGGATTTTTGTAATTTTGGTCTTGTTTTGTTCACATAAATATTACCTATTTTCTAAACCTGGGTTGTGTCATTTTGTAGTGTTTTCACTGAGTTACTTTATGTGTTGGTACAAATAATTTACACCTAGACTCTGAAGTTAAGCCTGCTTGCTCGTGCCAAGCTACCAAGGGGGTGAGCGGGGGTTAGCTAAGGGTGATACTCCTTTACCCTGACTAGAGTGAGGATCCTTGCTTGGACAAGGGGTACTCTGACTGCCAATCAAAGACCCCATTTCTAACAGCAGTGCACAACGCCACCGCGGATATGGCTACTCAAAAATAAAACAAGACAACATTGTCCAGAACCATAAACACACACCTGACACACATACACCCACCCCAAACACCCACCAACAGCACTATAAAAAACATAACCCACAATACTTTGCAAACATGAGAAGACCAGTACACTTTGCCACGCCAAGCCCAGAGAGAACTCCACACACGTATCACAACTACCCATTCATCAATCATACACCACACACCCCACAACTTCACACATCACCCTCTGCACAACACACTCCACACAACACCCATGTCACCACAAAGGCACCCCTGGTTCACAGACGAGGATATGCAGCTCATGGTTGAGGAAATAGTCAGGGTAGAGCAACAGCTGTTTGGAGCACAGGTACAGCAGATCTCCATTGCCAAGAAGATGGAGCTATGGCAGAGAATCGTGGACAGGGTGAACGCCGTGGGACAACATCCACGCAAAAGGGACGACATAAGGAAGAGGTGAAACTACCTATGGGGAAGGTGCATTCTATTGCAGAAAGGCACCAGCTCACCATCTGGAGTACTGGCGGTGGACCCCCACCTCCTCCCCCACAGCTGACAGCATGGAGGAGCAAGTCTTGGCAATACTGCATCCTGAGGGACTCACTGAAGTAGCCGGAGAACTGCACACTGGTGAGCCAACATTTATTACCTATCACCCCCATACCTGGCTGCTACCATGACCCCTCACCCTCAGTCCCATCACCCCACTCCATCCCACAAAGTGCACCACCACAATTACTAAACCTAAATGCCAAGCCCTGCATGCCATGCAGACTGCATGCTTATCCTTTCCACCTCTGCATGCACACCCACCATCAATGCATGTACATCATGGAGAACTAACAATCCCACAATCCATCACCATACACAACCAAAGTTGGGAGGACAACTGCAACAACATTGGGAAAGCTAGTGATGCGGAACATGTCACCGAAATGTAGCATAATACATCAATTACATCCCCACAGGTGCCCCAGCCAATGTCGGCTGCGAGGAGGTGCCACGGATACCCAGTCCCCCACCAGAAGATGCCTTCAGTGATGACAGCAACGCAGGAGCTCTGGATCTGGATGTACTTCCTGGCCCATCTGGGACCACTGGTCAGTCGGCTACCCCATCCTAGAGCCAGTCCGCCACAGAGCCCCCCTCTAAATCTAACACCACAGCAGCCAGCCAATGCCCTCACACCTCTGTCCCCAGGACACGTCAATCAGTAGTGTGCCCACCTGTACAGGGACCCAAGTCGACACCACACAGGCAAGACAATGAGTGTCCTGATGTCATTGGGAGTGGGCACACCATTCAGGGGACACAGACACAAGGGACCAGGGAAACTTGGAGGACAGCTGTGTGTCAGGGGGAGGTCAGGCCCTGGGAACCGACTGCCCAGGAGGTGCTTAGAAGTGTCCTGGGGACATACCAACAATCCCAGGATAGGATGGGTCAGGTGATCACTATCATGCAGGTGAACCAGCTGCTGCACGGGGTACACCACCAGGTGGTCATGCAGCAGTTACAGGGCCTAAATGCCAACATGGCCTTCATTGTAGGGGCGCTGGGTGACATGACCAACATCATGTGGGAGGACAGAGCACACCAGCAGGCCACTTCCACTAGCCACTCCACCCAACAGCCCTCCATATCTGCTGCAGCTTATGGACAGGAGGCCCGGCCACAGAGCCCACAGGCCACCAGCACCCCTCCCCTTGCAGAAGATGAACCACCCCACAAACATTCCCTGCGACCCAGACAGACACCAGAGACAGTTACCAAGACCCAGACCACCGACAGGAAATGAGCCCCCCCTTAATGTCCTCCTTGTGTACCACTGTGTCACCTTGTCCACTTTGAACTGCCATTGCTCCCCTTCCTATGGACTCTTGGACACTGGGCCTGTGCTACAAACAGACTGCCCACTACACTGGACTATTCCCAACCATCATCCCACCCAATTGCACTTTGCTTTGTATATCAAATTTTTTAATAAACATACTTGGACACAACTTGAGTAATAGTGCTTTATCGGAAGGAAATATACAACGTATTGTACTGTATTGAACTGCATGATCTTGAGCAAATGTCCAGTAAGATGTTGATCCATCCTACATATGTGTCTCAGCAGTCTGTACACATCCCAGCATTACACTGTTGTAACCACACCAACATCTGCAATTAGGGAAGGCATAGGTGACAGTCAGTTGGGCTGCTAAGGTAGTGACTGGCATTATGCTACAGCCACACAGCACAACATGTAAATGGAGAAATGTATGGTTCAACAATCTTACCTGAGATTCATTGGAAGTACTGCAGTATCATACGTCCTGTTGTCTACATGCATAGGTGCATTGTCACCCCCCTCCTCCTGCAGATAGGGCACATGGCATCTGATGGCCAAATTGTACAACATGCAGCACACAACAACAATCTTGCAGACCTTCTCAGGAAAGTAGCATAGGGATCCACCTGTCAGATGGAGGCACCTGAAACTGGGCTTCCAGAGACCGAAGGCCCTTTCAACAATCCTCCTGGTATGCCCATGAGCTTCATTGTACCTATTCTGAGCCCCTGTTCTCGGATTCCTAACAGGGGTCAGGAGGCAGGACAGGTTTGAGTAGGTGGAATCACCTGCAAGAAGTGAGGGACACACATTAGCCCTGCACAATGGAATGGGATATGACTCCTGAACGCATACACTGACATACATTGGGTGTGGACTAAGGCTCACCTATAAGCCATACTCTGTGCCTCTGTAGTTGTACCATTAGCTGTGGGATGCTGCTATTCCTCAGGAAAATACATCATGCACCGACCCAGGTACTTGGTAGTGATGTGGGAGATGGACATTGAGTGGAAAAACATCCTATTCTTGTACACTTGTTCATTGGCCCTGGGGGGACTACGATAATATGGGTCCCGTCAATAACCCCAATAACATGTGGTATATGTCCCATTGCATAGAATCCAGCCTTCATAGTGGATAATTCATCTACCTGGGGAAATGCGATGTAGCTATACATGTGTTTGAGCAAGGCTGCCAAAGCCATTTGCAAGCACAATAGAGAACATTGGCTGGGACATTCCTCCAGTCAAGTCCACTTTCACCTGGAAAGAGCAAGTTTCCAGGAAATGGAGCACTGAGAGTACCTACACAAGAGGGGGTATTACTGTTGTGCAACGGATAGAAGGTAGCAGATCAGGCTCCAATTGTGCACACAGCTCTGTGACTGTGACCCTGTCCTGACGATAGGTGAGTATGATGTGCCTGTCCTCCAGTGTAGCCGAGTCCTCCTCCTATTCCTCCACAGTGGTTGGTACCTAAGGGACCCAAAAGTAAGAAAGGAGTAACAACAGGAACTGTGAACATACTACAGCAGTGTACACAGAGCATGCTTTATGTTGGGCACTGGAATTGTATCGGTGTGTACATTCAACTACAATGGTGCACTTTTAAATCTGTACAAGCAGTAGAAAATGGCAATCACCTGTCCTGTATGCAGGGATAGGTGAAAGTGACCTCACTCCACTGGCGTTCGTGTCATGGCGGGAGGGGGGTTACACCCCCGTGCAATTCCTCATTGGCTAACATGGCCCTCTATGGAGTATGGGAACCAATGATGATCAACACCGGTGGTGATGTGTTCACCACCGCAGACATGACTGCAATTTTCTTTCTACGGCTTCACTTGATTCCTGACTTTCCAGAGGACGACATCTCCACTGCGTGTGCTGCTGTGACCTGTGTCTGGAACCTGCCATGGCCCGTGCAACTGGGGAAGGGGCCCAGCCTTCACATTGGAGGAGTTGGAGAGGCTTGTGGATGGGGGCCTACCCCTGTAGTGGCAGTTGTATAGGCCTTTACACCAACAGGTGAGTACACCTTGAGTACGTTGCATGCAACATGGCTGCATATAGATGCGCATGTGTGTACTGTCAGTGTATCATTTGGGGGGAGTATGTCAGGTGGCAGTGTTCATGCAGAGGTACGGGTCATGTGTGTGCCTGATGATGAGCTACTGCAGTATCTAGGCCATATGTGTGACAGGCTGGATTGTCTGGTTCATGGCATCACTCTGTTTGTGTTTCCTCTGCAGTTCAGCGTCCATCAGAACAAGGGGTTGTGGAGTGCCATTGTCAAGGACAGGTGGACTGTGGGGGTCCATAGCCGGCAGAGCACACACTGCAGGAAACGGTGGGAGGACCTGAGACGCTGGGCCAGGAAGACTGCGGAGGCCCAGCTGGGGACAGCCTCCCAATGAGGGAGTGGTGCCGATTGGAACCTCACCCCCCTGATGGCCCGTATACTGGCAGTGGCCTACCCAGAGCTGGATGGGCACTTGAGTGCATCACAGTATCCACAAGGCGGTGAGTACAGTGTGTGTGACAACCATTTTTGTTGCCTGGCATGGGATTTGGGTGCAGAGTTCTAGCCAGTGGATGCCACAATATGCCAGCTTAGACATTGATGTGTGGTCCAGCTTAGGCATTTTGGGTGTAATGCATATTTCTGATTGCTAGGTAGCTGCCTTTCCATGTCAGACAGGGCGTAGTTGGTCCCAGTTGGTGTGCAGATAGTAGTGTTTGGCTCCTACCTGCTGTGGTACCTAGCCAATGGTATGTCAGTTTGGTCCATGTTGCCTATTCTTAGTCTCAGTGTGTGATAGTGATGTCTATGCCATCTGTGCTGTTGGTGCTGTGGTTGACCCTGTGCTCCATTTCTTTCTCCCCCTCTCCTTTTGTCATCCTGTCCATGTGTGCATTAGCATCATCTGGCGAAGGAGCAGGGGCACCGGCGAGTGAGGGAGCTACAGCCCACAGCACCCAGGAGGCAGAGTCCACTGACGACGGTGGGGACCAGTGGGATGGAGGGCAAGGGGAGCACCACAGGGGGGAAAGGAGCTGATCAAACTGTCTCTGATTCCTCTTCCAATGGAAGCTCCCTGGTGGTGTGGGACCCCTCTGGGACCACGCTAGCTTCAGGTTCTACCGCCACCCCTGCACCAGCACCACCTTTCCACCGAGTTGCTCGTGACCACTCACCCAGAAGGGTGGGCATCTCCTTCACCCCAGACACCTCAGGCCCTGCCCCAGTCAGCCCTGTTGCCCTCAGTGGGAGGCTATTGACCTCCTGAGATCCATCTCTGTAGTGCAGTCAAACATAGTGAATGCAATCCAGGAGCTGCCATTCCAGATACAGCAATGCAGTGCCTTGGTGGCCTTCCAGAGATCATTTCAGGCTCTGGCCTCTCTGACGGCAGCCAGTATCCCTGTTTCTTCCATCCCCCCTCCACCTACCACTTCACAGTCCCAGTCTCCTCTCCCCAAACCCATCCCATGCACACATTCTGACAAGCATGCATCCAAAACAACAGACAAGACTTGCACAGACAAACACAGGCGCACACTTCAGACCACAAGCACTCACACAGCCAACACACTGATGCACACACAACCTCATCCACTGCCTCCACTCACTCCCCCTCCTCCTCCTTCCTCACAGTCACATCAGCACTCACACCTGCATGCACAGCATCAACAGTCCCAGATTCTGCCACCTGCACATCCTTTCCCACAGTCACCACAACAGCAGACCCGCAGACATGCACCTCACACACCACATGCGCAAGCACCACCACCACCTCATGCAGCACACCCACCTCACTTGCAGACACCACCACAACATCCATCCACACATCCTGTTTAGCCTCCCCACCCTGTCTGCTCCCCCTCCAAAGACACACAAATGCTCACAGTCAGACCCCCAACAGCCATCCACCTCACACACGCACACTCTCCATGCACCTGCACCCAAGTCCAGCACACCTCCTCCTTCTACAACCACTCCCCCTAACTCCACTCCCATACCTCCTCCCACAGCTTGCCCCACTGGTCCTAACAAGCTTTTCTTTTTCTGCCTTGACCTCTTTCCTCCACCTCCCCCTGCCCATAGGAGAAAGGTCCCACCCCCCCCCCCCACTACCGCCAGCACAAAATCTAGCCCTGTTCCATCCCCTAAGACTTCAGCTGCCACTAAGGGGCACATGAGTGGAACACCACCCTCGCCCCAAGGCAACTCCTCTGCCCCATATTGGAATGGTAAAGAGCTGCCCCCTCCCAAACACAAGGACCCTCTTCACAAAAAGAAGCCTTCCTTCCCACTGAGGTGCCTGCCTATTTCCAACATGATGCCCCTGTACAGTGGAGCCCTGATGTTGTCAGGAGTCAAGTTGGGGCTTGGACTTTGCCCTGTGGGCATTGCGGACTTTGAACTGGCCACTGGCCCTGCATGTAAAAATGCCATTCTCTATTTATTTGGATTTGGGCTCTTCATCCTACTGAGTACAGTGGTTGGAACAGAGGTATGTGTCCTGGCTTTCTTTGCTCCTGGGTCCTGTTACTGTCGATTTACTCTGCAGATGGTTCTGGGTGTGTGGTGTGTGTGTGTATGGCGTGTGTTGTGCATCTGTGTGTCACTCTCCCCTCCCTCCCTCCTTTCCTTGTGTGCTAGGCTGCTATACTCACTGTTGTCATCTTTTTTTGGCGTTGGTGCTCTGGGATGGTACAGCATTTGGAAGACTTCCAGTTCTGGTTCCATGGCGGCTGCGCACTCCTCTGTGTCCCTGGTGGTGATTGTCTCCTTTTATATGATGTGTTTCAGCCAGGTTTTAGTGGCGTTGCTAACACCCTGGAAAACCTGGCGGTGTGCTATGTCATAATATGGTGGGCGGATCCTTGTCTTCCACCTCCCTGAATGTGGCTACCGCCGTGTTCAGTGGTCATACCGCACTGGCAGTTGGAGTGGTAGATTGCCTGTCTATGGGAGGGATCTCTGCCATGTTCATTTTATGGCGGTCATTACTGCCGGTCTGGCGGCAGTACTACTGCCGTCACCGGTGTGGCGGTCAGCTGACCACCAATGTCTTAGTGTGGGCCATAGTCTCCTAAACGCCCATATAGTACAGCCACACAGCATATACCTGGTGGGAAGCGAAAAGTCCCAGGCATGGAGTAATTAACAGACTTTGTCCAGGGGAATTCATAGCTATACCTTCTCTGGTTGCATTTTAAATCACATTGCACCTGCCTTTTAATCAGGTGTCATCAACCGTGGGTCTTTCCTTAATCTGTGGAGAAACAAAATCCACCTTCCAACATATATGAATATACTATGCATTTGAAGCCCAGAAGAGCCTTTGTGCTTGATTAGTGAAGTTACAAAAACGTCAAGGTACAAAGGGCCAGATGTATCATGATATGGCCTTCCAAATCGCAAACAGCGTTTTTTAAGAAATCGCTATTTCCGAGTCGCAATAGGCCATGTATCACAATTGTGAATCGGAATTAGCGATTTCTTAAAAATCGCTATTTGTGGTTTGCGATGCCCAAATACCGAATCACAATTTGCGAGAACGCAAATTGCGATTCGGTAATTGAAAATCGCAAATTGCCAGAACGCACACCTGGAGGAGCCTGATGACATCACAAGCAGGAAGTGAGTCATCCCAGGCAGTTTGCAGGTGCCACACCCAAACTAGCACTCAGAGAGAGTCAGCCCAGCCACAGTGAGCAACTCTGTGAAGAAGGCAGGACTGCAGAACAACCATGGACACCTCTGCACAGGGAAAGGAGAAGGGAGTAAGGAAGAGGAAACTAAAGTTTAGTGACCAGGAGCTGGAGGTGCTCACAGAGGAGGTTGTGAGGAGCCATGACCGTTTGTTTGGCCAAAGCTCACTCCAGGTGCCTGAGAGTGAAAAGCGCAGACTCTGGGCAGACATTCAGACCAAAATCTGCGCTGTGGAGGAAATAAAGAAGAGGTGGTACGACCTGCGGTCCCGTGCCAAGGAGAGGATGGCAAGACGACTGCAGGAGGCCAGGAGCACAGGAGGCGGCCCACCCACAGAGACACCCTCCACCCCGATGGAAGACCTAGTGGAGTGGACACTCCTCCCAGAAGCAGTCAGTGGTGTCACTGACATCGACACATCCGGCACACCAAGTACCAGTAAAGGTAAGTGCAATATTGAAATGTAACCCTATATGTGTATTACAAAAGCCCTTAGGAATTAGCAAGTAGGGCAAAGCATTGTGAGAAGTAGTCCATTCCACATCTTAGAAGCAGCACAACAATGCCTTATGGGAGTGGTAGTCCACAACCCAGAGCTGAAAGTAGCACATGGAATGTAATTAGGTAGAGCGACACACAGAAGAGCACAACACCCACAGCATTGTGATGAGAAGTAACAGTACATTTATTACCATTGTGTGACCTTTGTTAATACATACATCACTGACATGCTGCATATTGTTGTTGCAGGTGGCCCAGGCCCAGCAGCTACAGCATGTGCCATTGCAGGGGATACAGAAACCCACCCGTCTTCTGACTCAACACCAGCGAGTCACAGAACATAGCGCCCATCCGGCACAGGGCTAGGGCAGTACCACTACCAGAACTTAGCCAGGACTCTGATGACCAGCAGGATGAACTCACACACACCTTCCCAAAGTGGTAGATGCACTGGTATGCAGGAGCCTCGGCCACAGCGTAGCTCAACACCCCGCAGTATGCCTACGTATGCAGGCGCATAAGCTTTTGAAGCGGGTGAGGCACCATCAGTGTTCGGTGGCCTGGAATCTGCTATGTTAAAGCAGCAGCGCCTGCAAAACTAACAAATCTTTGCGTTACAAAGGCAGATGCAGGCACACAATACAAACATGGGGGGACTGCAAAGCCAGCTGGAGTGTCTCAATGCGAAGATCAATAAGCTGCAGGAGGGACAGATCCAAGCATCAGAGAACACCAGGGAGCAGACTAGTGCAGTGAGGGAACTGTGTCATGAGCTGTGCCACAACAGAGTTAGCCACCGCCGGCAGGCGAGACGTTTTATGGGGATGTTTGGCGGTTTTTGTCGCTCTGTCAATCGGCTGTCAAATTCAACAGCCCTCAGATCGCTGCGTGCTGTGGCCTCACAGGTGGAGGCAGCGCACAGCAGTAGGGATGTGGCACAAGGACTGGTGCAGATCACGAATGTGATAGACAGTATGATGGGTAACCGCTCAGCCACACCAAGTGAACTGGGACTGCGGGACACTGAGGACACATCTAGCCTCAGCAGCTTAGCTGTGCCCACAACTGATGCCAGACGTCACAGTGCCAGGCACAGCACTGTCACTGAGGCAGAAAACAGAGGTGCCACTGAGGCAACTGCGCACTCGAGTGGCTTGCGTGGCCGGAGGAAATGAGACTATTGGCCACAGGGGACAGTAAATGTTTGTGCCATACAGGAAACTATGAAGGAATAGTGAAAATCTGTTAACTGCTTTTGTTTATTATTTCATTTACTTATTGTTGTTACTAGTGGAACTGATATTACCTGTCATTAAGGTAATAAATGTATTTACTACAAGTACAATTGTCAGTTGATTTGTGTTGTTCATACTTACATCTGAAATGGTTGTGGGTGATGTCAGCACGCCTTTGCCTGCCCTCTGCTGCACTGGTCCGGTCTGCTGGCTGTAGGGGTGGTATGGGATCATCATCCTCATCAGATTCAGAATCAAGTATTTCCAGAGGTATGCCCCTGGTGGTAGCTATATTGTGCAAGATTGCACAAGTAGCCACTATTCTACATGTTGTCTCCGGGCTGTACTGTAGTGCCCCTCCACTTTTGTGGAGGCACCGGAAGCGACTCTTCAGCAGCCCAAAGGTGCGCTCCACCACATTGCGGGTTGCCCTGTGTGCTGCATTGTATCTCCGTTCAGAAGGTGTTGCAGGATTGAGATAGGGCGTCATCATGTAGGTGCGCACTGCGTAGGCACTGTCTCCTGGAAGAAACAGAGGGTATAATGAGTAACTGAGCCATCTGACATCAGCACATCATCAATGCACCAGTGTTCAGAGGGTCAATACCTAGTAGATATTCTTCACAAAACTCCCCAGCTAGCAGTCTTGTGTGAATACCGCTGTGGCAAAAGATGTGCGAATCATGTGTGCTCCCTGGGTATCTGACCACAAGATCAGTTATGATATAGGAGGCATTGCATATCACCTGTATATTCATGGAATGTTGTTATTTACGGTTGCTGTACACATACTCTGTGGCTGATGGTGGACAGATTGCTACATGTGTCCCCTCTATGGCACCTAGGACGTGGGGGAACTGTGGTATCTGGTAGAAATCAATTTTTGTCTGCTGTATTTCCTGTGGGGTGTGGAAGAATCGGATGTACTGGTGTATTTTGCTCAGCATGGCGTTTATAAATGCATTGAAAAATCTAGAGAGGGTACTCTGTGAGACCCCTCCAGCTGCTGCTATGACCCCTTGATAGCTCCCTGAGGCAAGTAGGTGGAGGGAGCATAATACCTGAACATGGGTGGGGATGCTATGAGTCCTATGTGTTGTGTGCTGCAGTATGGGTTGTAGATCAGCTATCAGGTCAAGTATCTTGGCTGAGTTCAACCTGTACTTCTCAAATATTTCTTCCTCAGTCTGGTCAAAAAGTGTAATGCACACTCTGAAAATGCGCTCCTGTCTCCTCCTCCCTCTCCTCAAGCCTGCCAAGATCCTCATTCTCCTCGCCATGACATAGAGTGCAGCCATTGTGGAAAAGAAGATGAGGCATTTTGGGCCTCTTTATACAGGGCGCACCTGGTTACCACCTGGTTTCACTTAGTGGTATTTTGCATGTGCAAAATGCCATTCTGCGAAAAATCGTAATTTGCGATTTTTTGGTGCATCGAATTGCGACTTGGTTTTGCGAGTCGCATTTTGTGTCTTGCAATTTCCTACTTGAAATACCGAATCGCTAATTGTGACTCGGTATTTCATGTCGCAAATTGCGAGATGCAAAATGTGACTCACAAAACCAAGTCGCAACGCAAAAAATAGCTATTTTTACGATTTCATATTTTTGGTCTGCGAATGCCTTTCATGCATCGCAGACCACGTTTTTGCATGCGCAAATGGACAAATTTTGCGATTCGCATTGTTTGCGAATGCAAAAACGTTTGATACATCTGGCCCAAAATTCACTCAAGGATAATCAAATTCTCAGCTAGAAAAAGAGAAGATGGCAGGATATCACAGATGTCTGCACCATAGAATGACTTTTGCCTATATTCACATCACCTATCATTGATCCCTAAAAACTCACCCACTTTGCATCGTGGTGTATTTATTGTGCAAGTGCTTTTCACTGCTATATCCTACTATTGTTCAATTCAAAGTTGAGCGACTCACCAGCACTGAATGCAAACATCCCCAGTGTGTCCAGTCTGGTCTTTTGAGGTCCCCTCAGTTTACTACACCTCTGACAAGTGGTCTTGGTTACAGAAAACTGCATATAGGCCCTCTTTGCCAGTCTACGACCGAATTAAAATGTTTCAACAAGTCTTGCATATATTTTAATTTCAAAATACTCATCAAAATTATTTTTGTTTGCCCAATAGTTGGGCAAGACATAAGATATGTTTTGACTGGTCATGTAAAGAAAAACTATTCAAAACAAATGCATTCTACTTCATTGTGCTCTGCATTGCACTTTGGGGTGCACATATGAAGGAGAAGGACAAAAGGGTGAATATAATGTAAAAAAAGCACATATACATAAATTTGCTTATCCACAATTGCACTACTGCACTAGTGGTGCATGTCAGGTTCTCTGCATGGGAGTGCATGCTCTGTCTCAAAAGTGGTCATCTGAGATTCTTGAGAAGGGGGAAGAGGGAGAAGAAAATAGGTGCACAAGAGAGGATAGAGTAATAGAGTAGGTCAGGGTTTCATAACCTTTTGACTTCTTTGGAACCCCACTGCAGGACCTGGGGACCCCATTGAATCCTTTATGGAATCTGGGGAACACGCCACTGAGTACTTAGTGGAAGTCAGTGACCAGAGACTAAGCATTTTTGCTCATTTGAACTGCAAATTAATACACAAATATACAGAATCAAGCATCCATCAAACAAATGTCCAAAGTATCAAATATTGTATCTAATTCACAAACAAATAAAAAAAAAAACTAAATTTGAAAGGGAAGGTTGGAGGTTTTCTACATTCAATTGAGGCCACTCATTGTCAATACTATTTTCTGTATGATGAACGTGCACTGCTCCCCTGAGTCAATATGAGGATACAACCTTACATTTTAGCTTTCAGTTTGAAATTCTATCACATTTACAAAATGCTTTCAAAGTAGCGGACCCCCTGAACAGACTTCACGGATCCCTAGGGGTCTCTGGACCACAGGCTAAGAACCACTGTGGTAGGTGGCAAGAATGGGAAGTGTGGGGGAGTGTGGGATAGTGGCTGGAGCACATGGAATTTTTCAGCAGAGGTGAGTGCAAGAGAGGTGTTGAGGAAGGTATGTGAAAGGAGCCTCTGAAGGTTCAAGGAATACATTGTCTTTGTATAATTATAGTGTGGTAAGCCTCAATATGTTTAGGAAAGCAATTAGATAAAAAGATAAACAAACAATTTGTGGAGTATCTATTCCTAACCCATAAGTTCATTTGAGTCTCTACGTAACAAAATAAAATGTTAATTGAAAAGAGGAATAATTTACAGAACACTAAATATACCCTCCAACTTGAATGAGTGAATATTGCTCGTGTTTTGTTATAGATGGCTTGATATAAGTAGGATAAGCAAATCACTGAATTCACATTTGGAGCGTGAAATTACCCAATGAAAGACAAAAGACAAGTCAAATGGGTCATTTCCCAAAGAAAGCCAAGGCTATGCAATGGTTGCTGATTTACCATCATTACTTTCTTCCAAATATGTTCTTCATCAATTATTATTAATATTGTGCAGTTTTATATAGCATGAGCTCGACCCAAAGGTACTGAAGAGCTTTACATGAGCTTCACTTACGTTACACTAGGACACAGTCATTTTTAGGTTTCGCCTGCACTGCATGCACTTACAAAGCCTTTTGTTAGTAAAACAATCTTAAAAGGGGCTTAGAACCCGCTCCTTAGTTACCTGAACTCACCATTGGCTTAGTACAACAATGCTCTAACTTACCTGTTTCTGATTGGACAGTACGTCATCTACTTTGACTTACTGCTCTGCTTTGCCATCTATTTTGTCGGGTGGAGTCTGGACCAGGTACAGCTTTTGGTCATTGCCAGTGGCTACTGACCAGTGCAGAGCCTGGACCAAGTACAACTTTGGTCACTGCCAGTGGCTAATGACCAGTCTCCTTTCACTGTCTACTCATCATTCTGCAGGTACTTCTTTTTTATTTACCACCAGCACTCCATATGCATGCATTTACAGGTAGCTAGGAGGCATTGCTCTTGACAAATATAGCTTATCTGCCGTAGTGTGTGTTACTTCAAAAAGCATGTGTGGTGTGTCACAATAGCTATGTGGTAATGTCATTGCAAGGGACAAGTAAATGGAGCCACCCGGCCCATTCCACTTCTTGATTTAACCTCCTGCCGATGGCCCATCATTGTTTTGTTGACACTGGTCAATGATCTGTTGCAGGAATCTGTAAGTAAAACAGTGCACCATTTTGTTTTTTCTGCATGCTCACAGCAAACAACATTAACTGTGTATCCTAAAGATACAAATCCTTCTAGCCTCACGTTTCACAGCCCATTGAGGGAGTAGGGCTGAATTAGTTGATTTGTGGATCAGACATGTTTTATTGTTACTGCCCAAATAAATGTGTTTTCACTTTAACAATATCACGCTGTTACCATTGAGTGCCTAAGAAATATCTAAACAGACACAGCACACTCACTCATTCACCAGCTTGAAAATTTGACATGAAATGTTAAGCGACACTATAGTTGCATGCTAATGTCATCACAAGGGACATGTAAATGGAGCCACCCAGACCATTCCACTTCTCGATTTAAGGGCCTACTGACGGCTCGTCAACATTTTGTTGGCACTGGTCAAGGATCTGTTGCAAGAACCCATCAATAAAACAGTGGACCATTTTGTTTTCACTGCAGGCTCAGAGCAAACAACTTCAACTGTTTATCCTAAGGATGCAAATCCGACTTGCCTCATGTTTCACAGCCCATGGAGGGAGTGGGGCTGAAATAGATGATTTGTGGACCAAACGTTTGAATAAATGTGTATTTGCTTTAATAATATCACACTTTTACCGTAAAGCACCTAAAAAATAGCTAAACGGACATGACACACTCATTCATTTGCTGGTTTGAAAATATGACACGAAATATGAAATAACAAATATAATAATTATTTTCCCATAAGTAATTTTGGGCAAATCAATTTGACCCTGCATGTATATATTTCATCATTTGTAACAGTAGGAGTGTTAGCTGGTAACCACAAACAACAGTCAGGCATGCAGCACTAAAAACATATTTTAGCCCTTTAGTCCTGTGGGTAAGTATAGAAAACAATTTCCCTTTCTGCCTTTAACATTAAAAAGAGGCTACAAAAGAATGCCTGAAATATTAACGAAAGGAAACTTTGGGGCATATTTATACTCCGTTTGCGCCCAATTTGCGTCGTTTTTTTCGACGCAAATTCGACGCAAAACTAACTCCATATTTATACTTTGGCGTTAGATGCGTCTAGCGCCAAAGTGCATGGAGTTAGCGTCATTTTTTTGCGTCAACACCTTCCTTGAGTTAATGATATGCAAGGTAGGCGTTCCCGTCTTAAAAAATGACTCCGATGCATATGCGTCGTATTTATACTCCGGGGCAAAAATGACACCTGGGAGTGGGCGGGTCTAAAAAACCCGCATTAGCGCCGGATTTTAACGCCTGGGTCAGGGCAGGCGTTAAGGGACCTGTGGGCTCAGAATGAGCCCAGAGGTGCCCTCCCCTGCCCCCAGGGACACCCCCTGCCACCCTTGCCCACCCCAAGAGGACACCCAAGGATGGAAGGACCCACCCCAGGGACATTAAGGTAAGTTCAGGTAAGTATTTTTTTTTTAAAAAATTGTGGCATAGGGGGGCCTGATTTGTGCCCCACTACATGCCACTATGCCCAATGACCATGCCCAGGGGACAGAAGTCCCCTGGGCATGGCCATTGGGCAAGGGGGCATGACTCCTGTCTTTGCTAAGACAGGAGTCATTTCAATGGGGGTTGGGCGTCGTAAAAAAATGGCGCAAATCGGGTTGAGGCGATTTTTTTGCCTCAGCCTGACTTGCACCATTTGTGGACGCCCATACTCCATTTTCCCCCTACGCCGGCGCTGCCTGGTGTACGTCGTTTTTTTTAACGCACACCAGACAGCGCCGGCGGCTAACGCCGGCTAACGTCATTGAATAAATACGGCGCCCGCATGGCGCTTCAGAATGGCGTTAGCCGGTGCAAATTTTTTTGGCGCAAAACTGCGTTAGCGCAGTTTTGCGTCAAAAAGTATAAATATGGCCCATTGTGGGTTCTAAACATCTCTGCTCTACTAAGTTTGCTAAAATGTGATCTCAGTAGTAATTTTTTATATAAAAATGTACAGTTGCTTTTAATTTTTTTTACTTCTGGCATTAGTCAAGACCTTTCAATTTTATTAAAATTATTTATATATATACCTTTAGTGGCTGTCAATCAGACCTCTTCAACCGTTGGTCTATTACTGTCCATTTACATGTTTTCCACTTACCACACCTTTAACCCGTTCGCTGCCAGGCCTTTTCCCCCTCAATTGTCAGGCCTTTTTTTGGCTATTTGGGGCAATTCGTGCTTAGGCCCTCATAACTTTTTGTCCACATAAGCTACCCACGCCAACTTTGCATCCTTTTTTCCCACCATCCTAGGGATTCTAGAGGTACCAAGAGTTTGTGGGTTCCCCTGGGGGAGACCAAAAAATTAGCCAAAATACAGCAACAATTTTGTTTAAAAAAAAAAACAAATTGGAAAAAATGGCTGCAGAAGAAGGCTTGTTTTTTTTTTTACCCTTAAAATGGCATCAACAAAGGGTTTGCAGTGCTAAAATTGCGATCTTCCCAGCTTTAAGGAATAGGCAGCCTTGAATCAGAAAATCACATTATCAACACAATTTTGGCATTTTACTGGGAAGTACCCCATTTTTACTATTTTTTGTGCTTTCAGCCTCCTTCCAGTTAGTGACAGAAATGGGTATGAATCCAATGCTGGATCCCAGACGGTTAAACATTTCTGAAAAGCCGACAAAATTCTAAATTCAGCAAGGGGTCATTTGTGTAGATCCTACAATGTTTTCCTACAGAAAATAACAGCTGAAATAAAAAAATAAAAAATGAAATTGAGGTAAAAAAAGCTAATTCTTTATTCACGTTTGACTCTGTAACCTTTTCCTGGAATGTCAGATTTTCAAAAGTAATATACTGTTACATCTGCTGGACTCTTCTGGTTGCGAGGATATATTGGGCTTGTAGGTTCATCAAGAATCCTAGGTACCAGGAGCTGCACCTTGCAATGGGTTTTCATTGTATAGCGGGTAAAGTAAAAAGAGTGAAAAACAGGTATCAAGGAAGCCTTTGTATTTCCAAAATGGGCACAAGATAAGGTGTTGAGAAGCAGTGGTTATTTGCAAATCTCTGAATTCTGGTGTGCCCATACTAGCATGTGAATTAGAGGGCATTTCTCAAATAGACATATTTTTTACACACTGTCTTACATTTGGAAGGAAAAAATGTAGAGAAAGACAAGGGGCAATAACACTTATTCTGCTATTCTGTGTTCCCCAAAGTCTCCCAATACAAATGGTACCTCACTTGTGTGGGTAGACCGAATGCCTGCAACAGGAAACGCATTATAGACACTTCACATTTTTACAGTGAAATCTGACGTGTTTTTGGAAAGTGCCTAGCTGTGGATTTTGGCCTCTAGCTCAGCCGACACCCAGGAAAACCTACCAAACCTGGGCATTTTTTAAAACTAGAGCTGTAAGGGAATCCAAGATGGGGTGACTTGTGGGGCTTTCACCAGGGTATATTACCCAGAATCCTTTGCAAACCTCAAAATTTGACCAAAAAAGACTTTTCCTCTCATTTCAGTGACAGAAAGTTCTCGAATCTGAGAGAAGCCACAAATTTCCTTCCACCCAGCATTCTCCTAAGTCTCCCAATAAAAATGGTACCTCATTTGTGTGGGTAGGGCTAATCCCTGCAAAATGAAATGCCCCAAAACAATATGTGGACACATCAAAGTTTACAAATAAAGAACTACCTGTTTTTGCTCGGGAGGGAGCTGCATTTTTGGTCCTGGGCTCAGCAGCCATGTAGAGAAACCTACCAAACCCAAACATTTCTGAAAACTAGGCACCCAACGGAGTCCAGGGAGGTGTGACTTATGTGGATCCCCCAATGTTTTCTTACCAAGAATCCTCAGCAAACCTCAAATGTAGCTAAAAAATCAAATTTTTTCAACATTTCTGTGTGGAATCACTGCACCAGCACAAATTTCTTACCACCCAACGTTCCCCTCAGTTTCCCGGTAAAAATTATACCTCACGTGTGTAGGTGGGCCAGGTGCCTGTGACAGGGAAGAGCCAAAAACATGTTGAAAATGAGGGGGAACCACAGCGTGTCCAAAAGGGAAGTTTGAAAAAGTACATTTTTAGGCTGACAAGAGGGGCAGATTTTTTATCGGTATAGATGGGTGGTAGGAATTTTGTGGATTCCTGAAGATTCCGGAAGGTTCCATCACAAAAATGTAGGAAAAATGTGTGATTTCCAACAAAGTTGGAAGTTTGCAGGGCATTGTGGATAAGAAAATGGTGTGGGGTGCATGTGAAGCACACCACCCTGGACTCACCCAGATGCTTAGTTTTTAGATGTGTCTAAGTCTCGTAGATTTTTCTACATGGCAGCATCCCAAAGTCTGGAAAGTGTATCCCTCACCATTCCAAGTGGGACGATTTTGAGAGTTAGACAAGCTATTGTGGACCAAATCTGAAACGAAAATCCACAATAATCAAATGTCTTCTTGCTTGCCGTGGGATAAGATGTTTTAGTGTGTGGTGGGAGAGCTGATAGACTGTAATCCCCTTCAGTTGGGGTGGGGGCATAACCATGACCATACTGGTTGGTAGCCACCACCTCAGTATTTTTTTCTTAATTCCCTGATATTTGGAAGGCTATATGCCCCCCCCCCCCCGGGAGTGGATCGGGAGTAATTGCCCCATCTGCCCACTGGTGGGCAGAACACCGTTGTCCCCATTTATTTGGGGTGGGGGTACATCCATACTCCCACCCTCTTTTTTTTTTTTCTAACCTGGTGTCTGGTGGGCTTTCTGCCCCTCCTGGGGGCAGATGAGCCTTACATAAAAAGGCTGATCTGCCCCAAGGGGGGCATAAACAGCCTAAAATAAATTTGCCCCACAGGAGAGCAACCCTTGCCTAAGGGGTAGCTCCCCTTGCGTTAAATTGGAGCAACAAAATCCCTGGTGTCTAGTAGTTTCTGCCCCTTTGGAGGCAGATTGAACTAAGAAAAATAGGTTGATCTTCCCCCAGTGTGGGCAGAAATGGCCTAAAATAAATTTGCCCCACAGGGGGGCAACCCTTGATTAAGGGGTAGCTCCACTTGCATTAAATTGGCACAAAAAAATCCCTGCTGATAGTAGTTTCTGCCCCCTTGGGGGCAGATTGGCCTAAGAAAAATAGGCTGATCTTCCCCCAATGTGGGCAGAAATGGCCCAAAATAAATTTGCCCCCCAGGGGAGCAACCCTTGCCTGGGAGTTGCTCCCCATCTGTTAAAAAAAAAAAATCCCTGGTGCCTTGTGGTTTCTGCCCCCCTTAAGGGCAGATCAACCTAATAAAAATAGGCCAAGGGGGGCAGAAATGGCCTTAAATAAATTTGACCCACAGGGGAGAGACCCTTGCCTATTGGGTTGCTCCCCTTTTTTAAAATTGTCACAAAAAAACAAAATCCCTGGTGTCTAGTGGTTTCTGCGCCACTGGGGGGCAGATTGGCCTAATAAAAATATGCCGATCAGTCCCCAAGGAGGGCAGAAATGTCCTAAAAGCAATTTGCCCACCCAGTGGAACGACACTTGCCTTAACAATGTAAACAAAAAAAAAATCCCTGGTGCCTAGTGGCTTCTACCCCCTGGGGGCAAATTGGCCTAATTAATATAGGCTGATCTGCCCCGGAGCAGAAAAGGCCTAATAAAATAATTGCCCCCCCCTCGGGGGCGACCCTTGCCTAAGGGGTCGCTCCCCTTATAAGTGTAAGCAAAAAACAAAACCCTGGTTTCCAGTGGCTTCTGCCGCCTAATTAATTTAGGCCGATCTGCCCCCGGGGGGGGCAGAAAAAGATTAATTACAAATTTGCCCCCTAGGGAGCGACCCTTGCCTAAGGGGTCGCTCCCCTTATACAAGTAAACAAAATGTAACCACCCGGGTGTCTAGTGGGCATTCCTGCAGCACGATCACTTTCCGAAGTGCGGACAGCCAAATCATTTGCTAAAGTGTGCTGCATTCCAGGGGCAACATCGAGCACCAATAAGAAGGAGAGAAAAGGTGCAAACATAAGGCAACTGTCACTGGAATAGGATGTAGGAAGCTAAGACAGAGTGAGTGACGCATTCTCACCGATCCTGTACAACGCAGAAGAAGAGGTGTTCATGACATCATTCATGGGCAGAGACAACAAGAAGAATAGACAACCACTGATGTGCCAAATAGACATTAAAGGCCTTGTGATGACAGCACTCATCAACATCAGAGCATCAGTAAATTTCATAGATGCCCATCAGTTTGAGAAATTAGACCCAAAACCTGATATACTACTGACAAAGGCAAAGATCTATGACTTTGGGAGCCCAGACCCCCTTCCACTAAGGGAAGTCATTAAAATGGTAGTTGCGCATGGGGATAACAAGACACACACAAAATTTAATGTGACACAAGACAATACCGGTACCTTGGTGGGGTGTCATACGATAGAAGATCTCAGTGTTCTTTGTAAGGCAAGTTCACTAGTCACGTGCAGATGACATCCTAAACAAATACCTGGGGTTGCTCAAGGGCCTCGAATGTTTGAAGGAAGTGTGAGTGAGGCTTCCCATTAAAATGATTCACACTCATGAAAATATTCCCCCTTGAGCATTGCAACATCAGAGGGTACCGTTTCACTTGAGATCCCTGGTAGAAAAACTGCTAGAACAGTTGGAAAGAGCAGGAGTGATTGAAAAGGTGACTGGTCCCAGGCTTGGGTATCACTATTGGTCATTGCCCCGAAAACCAAATGACCTGGGGCGGTTCATTTGTGTATGGACATGAGACTACCAAATCATGCAATTAGAAGGGAGAGACACATCACTCCTCCAACCAATGATAAAATAGTGGCTGATCTCAATGGGACTTGGTGGTTTTCTAAGACTGACCTCAGTTCCGGTTAGCACCAGGTCATATTAGATGAGTCAAGTTGATATATCATGACATTTTCTATGCATGTGGGCCTGTGAAGGTTCAAGAGACATAGCTTTGGTGTTTCTCCAGCCATCAAAGTTTTTCAGGATGCCATCAGGGAGCACTATCAGGACTAGTGGGAGTCATCAATGTGAGTGGTGACACACTCACATTTTCGAAAGCATTAGAAGACCATCATATGAGGTTAAGGGTAGCCTCGCAGAGACTGGAAGATAGAGGGCTTACATTGCATCACCAGAAGTGTGGTATTTTACACAAATGAGGTGGAGTTCTTTGGATATAGATTCCCCAAAGAAGAATTGCAAGTGGATCCACAGAAAGTAGAAGCTATCAAGGCAACTGCTGTTCCCAGAAACACATTGGAGGTGCACAGCTTTTTCAGCATGGCAAATTACTGTGGGAGATGTATACCTCAGTTGGCAACCATTCAAGAACCGCTCAGAAAACTGGCACCTAAAGAAGTGCAAAAGGATTGGAACAGACAAGCTGCACAAGCATTTGTGGATGTGAAGAACGCATTGTTAAAGGATGCCACCAAAGTTTACTTCAGCTCTACAAGGGCAAGCAAACTGATTGTTGATGCCCGGCCCTTGGGGTTGGGAGCGATTTTGATGCAAAGACAAATTCAAGAGGAGTGGGTCCCAGTCGCAGAGCAGAGCATTGACATCAGTGGAAACAGGCTATGCGCAGATTGAAAGAGAAGCCGTGGCCATAAGGTGGGCATGTAAGCATTTACATTTGTACCTCTGTGGGCAGCAATTAAAAGTCATCATGGATCACAAACCGCTGGTACTACTCTTTACAGGCATAGCCTGGAGCAGTCCACAACAAATAGAATGGTGGACAGTCCAGCTCTGCCAGTACTCCTTTGATGTCACTTACCAACCTGGAGTGAACAACCCAGATGACTACTTGTTGCGTCATCTTCTGGCAGCAGACTCAGGTACTGGGAAAGAGGAGGACCCTGTTGCTGAAGGATTCTTGAAAATGATTGTAGACATGGCAAGTCCAAGAGTACTGTCATCAGAGGAGATTATTTAAGAGACTGAGAAAGATTGAAGTCTGTGCAATGTTAAGGAAGAACTGCAGAGGCACTCCAGGAGAAACATCCTCAAAAACATGCAAAGTCTAATGGGTGAAAAATGTGAAGCCCACACCCAGCTATGGAGATGCCGCCATGAAATGAGTAAAGTGGAGAAGTGCTCATCCTGCAAGGTCATCTGATATTCGTGTCCCTGAACCTATGGGAAAAGACAGTGGAACGTGTACAGCAGGGTCACTAGGAAATTGCAAAAACAAAGGCTTGAATCAGGACAAAGGTATGGTTCCCCATGGTAGATAGACTGGTGGAAGGAAGGGTGAAGAACTGTTAGTCTTGCATCCTGACAAGTGGGACCCACCCACCCACCGCACTGGTGATCGCAGAAGAACCATGTACTGTCCCTTTGCAATCAGTAAGCATAGAAGCATTGGAGGTTTTCCAGATTAAAGATATACGCTAGTGGTCATGTACAGTCATGCAAAATTTCCAGCGGTGGAGATAGTGAGGACCACACTTTTTGAATATGTGAACCGGTTCTGGACCACATTTTGGTCTTATTTGGGTTATCTGTAGAGATCAAAATAGACAATGGTCCACCCATCCAAGGGCAAGAATTCAAAGACTACCTCTAAAGTCTCAACACTCGTCACAAGAGAATAACACCTCACTGTCCACAGGTCATGAGAACTTTGAACAAGGCACTTTGAATGGGGGTGGACAATGCCTAGAATCTGGAGAGCTGAATGCAACATTTCTTAAGAGCCTACCACCAAACTCCTCACAGCACTACCGGATGTGCACCCCCTGAACTTCTAATGAGAAGACCAGTCAAAGATCTATTACCAGTGAACAGTGGAGACTGCCGCTAATAGACACTGACAGTGTGCAAGCAAAGAGAAAAGCCACCAATGAAAGAGCCAGTCGGAGACGAGGGGGAATCAAAACTAACCTGCAGATTGGAGATCAAGTAATAGTGTGAGACAGATACCCTGGATGAAAGTGTCACACACTCTTTGAAAGAGAGGTTTGGGAAATAGAAAAAGTAAAAGGAACCAAGATAACTGCCAAGCGAGGGGCAGTGAAGGTTTCACAGAATGTGACCTAGTTCAAGAAAATGGCCAAAGGATGAGCCTGGAGAAACCAGTGATGGAATGTGTTGGTAGAGAAAGTTCTACACCTAATGGAGAGGAAAGACATTCAATGACAGAATCAGGGGAGATTAAGTAAGATAAATCACCACCATCACAGATGAGGGTAAGGGAGCGACTGGTAGACACCTGAGGAGAGAACCAAGAGCCACCTTATCGACTGAGGGTGAATCCACAGCCAAGCTAAAGGCTTAAAGACTTTGGGCTATGTTTAAGAAAAGTGGTGTATACACTATGATGCGCCACTTTTCTTGTGCCCCACTAACGACACCATGGTTGTGCCACATTTATAATATGGTGCACCATGGCAGTCGTTAGCACAATAGGGTGAAAGTTTTTGACACTAATGTGGTGCTTTGCTACACTAGCATCAAAAATATTAGCGGGCGTAAAAAATTACACTAAAAATGGTGCAGTGAAATCGTTTAAATTACACTGCACCATTTTTGCAGGCCTCCTAGCGCCAGACCACCCCCTTGCATACATTATACCTTGCACAGGCATATGTGGAACAAGGGGTTACAAAGTGGAACAATGCATGCATTGCGCCACTTTCTAAATATGATGCAGCATAAAAGACTCTTTAGCACCACCTTAGCGTAAAAGAAAATGACACTATAGCGATGCTAAGGTGGTACTAGGGGCTCTTAAATATGCCCCAGTGTCTACTAAGGACAGTCCCCATACCGCGAATATCACCTGGACAATGCTTTGGGCCTTTGAAATTACTCCATTATCCCAATTTCTTTTATGTATCTATTTTCATTAAGTGTTATAAGGGATGTACTGAACCATGCAGCCACTACAAAACATTGTATGTGGTACACACCCCGAGAGCTGGGCGTGGCCGAGGGGATTAAAAAAAGGTGATATTGCCGCTCAAGGCAGTCACGTAACAGCCACAATGCCGTCCTGTGTGTGTTACTTGCATGCCACACCCAGCATTTATAGTGCTTTCATAGCACAGTAGTCCCTGCCCTCGCAGAGGAGGCCCCCCTCCAAACTCACTCAGGCCAGGTACCGCTGGGGTTGTGGGGGCCCATGTTACGTCCCTGGCTTGGGTGTCTCCCACCTAAAAAGCAAAAACGAAGTGAAAACAACATACAGGAATGTTTCTCTCTCTTGATCAAAGACACTAAACTGGAAACCAATCACACAATCATACAAAGGTTCAAAATCACTAAACCTTCCCTTGGGTTTACCACTCATGTCACAAACTCCAATCAGGCATGCCGAAAGAGATTACTACAGACAGTGTGGAGGGCAACAAGGCCGTACCAAAGGCAACAAACCTCTACAGAAGCACAAAGAAACATGTGAAAGAGTATAACTTAGCACATCATAGCATAGCATTTGATTTTCTTCGTGAAATGTCCACCATTGCTTATTCTGAACTCTGAACATGATTCTTCTGGTTGATACATAATGCCTATTTTGTTCCAGAGGACTTATTCACAGAGATATTGTGGCAGGGCTTCAGTGATATTATTCGTTCAATAGCTCCTTCATGTGATCCTTTACTAGAACATAAGTTATTTAAGCCCTTTTGGGTGGTGTCCCACTCATGTATTCCCAGTCGTTCTGAGGGTCTGTGATTGTGCAGTGTTGTGCCACAGAGGCAGAACCTGTCAGATTTATAACTTCCGTCTGACACGGAACAAAAAACAAACTGACGTGTGACATGTTCTGATCTGCAATAAATGCACAGCAAAGAAAATAACCACCCACGCTGTATATTGTGCCGCACTGGAGTTGCGGGTAACACATCTCAACTCCTGCGCTCCAACATTTGTTCTCTATTATATGCTACGGAAGTCCTTCTCCCTTCCGGGTAGGTGTACTGTGGCCTGTCTCAAAACAACTAGACCGTCACGGAACATTACATCCCTCCCCAAGTTGGATCAAAAGTTGTTCTGCACACAAAAGCCCTCATTAAAACCTTGGAACCGCCGGGCAGCCGCCAATGCGGCCACACTCCCACAGGGTCTATTATGAGATATCCGCTGAGCCGGCGGGGATCTTGGCCGCAACACAGGATCCAGCTCCAAATGGAGCTAGCGGTGTTGCGGCTGTGCGACAGGTGCAGTAGCGAAAACCTCCATGGGGCCATGGCAGGGGGCCCCACGACTCCCATTTCCGCCAGCCAGGCTGGTGGGAAGGGGACTCGTAATCCCCTGGGCAGCGCTGCAAGCAGCTCTGCCCTTGCGGATTTAAACCACCGGGACCAATGTGGCGGGAAACCACTGTTCCCGGCGGTGCGAACGCGGCGCTTCCTCCACGGTCGTTAGTCCCCTGGAAGTACCGCCAGCCTGATGAAGGCTGAGTTCCGGCTCAGCGATTTCTAATACAGCAATTCTAAGGGCCTTGTTAAGCATGCGCATGAACCGCTTAACCTCTCTATTGGCTTGTGGCCATAGCGGCGTGATTCTTCTGTGCCTGATGCCCAAACGCCTCATCATGTCCTGAAATTCATTCCTGTGGAAGGGTGGCCCATTGTCCATCTTAATTTCCTATGGGAGACCGAACACGGCAAAAATCCTTTCAAGAGCTGGACCCACCTGTGTGAAAGCAGTGGACGCGATGAACTCAACGATGGGATACTTAGAATACCCATCTATGAGCGCCAGGGTGGTCCTGCCGTCCGGAAAACTTCTGAAGTCCAGACTGACCTGGGCCCAGGGTTCTGTACTGGCTTCTTCTGTCAGGATTGGGGCTAGTGCTTCCGGGCTAGCCGTTAACTGACATGCTGGGCATTGTTGCACGCATTGGTCCACTCCCTCTTCGAGTCCAGGGAACCACACCTTTTCTCGCATACACCCCTTCATTTTTGTCATCCCTTAATGTCCTCCATGGGTTAATATGATCACATGATGTTGTAAACACACTTTGAACATGAGGAAGAGAGT
Source organism: Pleurodeles waltl (assembly GCF_031143425.1). NCBI lineage: Eukaryota > Metazoa > Chordata > Amphibia > Caudata > Salamandridae > Pleurodeles > Pleurodeles waltl. The sequence goes on from NC_090448.1 coordinate 856,523,608, forward strand.
ATAGGAAACAGCGCTCAAACAGTTAGTCATCCAGTAAACTTAATAAGTTCTTCAAAAGCAAGGTGCTCCTGGCGGAAGGATCCTCCTCTTTCCTTCAATGTTTCCTAGGAAACTAGAAGTCAATTAATGATAGACGTCAGGGCACTCATGAATATTTTTCAAACCACTATACGTCATGAAAGTTAATGAGTATCATCTATACTTTGAACCGGGATATGAATAATGATAGCAATCCAACAGCTGTAAAATTATGATTTAATGTCCAAGTTCAAGTCCATTGAAATTCAAATTTTCAAAGGTCCAACAGCAGCCAACACGTGTTTCGTCATATGAGAATAATTCTTCTCAAAAACTTCATCAGGGCAAAACATAATTATTGCTGTGATAAATATGATGGGATTCCTCCCATAATGCATAGAATGTCCCAACACCCGTGACATTCGTGAAAAAACATTGTGATATAAGCAACACAAATATGCGATATGATGTGACTTGTAGCAAGCAGAAAATCACCAAAAAAACACCACAAAAACCACAAAAATTGTTCCACAAGAAAAGAGGTCTCACATAACAACATACAATATTAAGTCCATTAAGTAAAAATAGATCAAATGTAGATATACTGAGTATATGAACAACAAATAGACCATATTAATGAAAATAAGTGCACCGAAGTGATCATGGTACTCATATGAAAATTAATGTATATATAATAACGATTGAGTGAATCTAAATAAATGGCAAGAATGGCAATACAAACTAGAATTAGTTAGAAGAATTTCTCAAGATGACCCATATGAAAGAAGAGACGACTACCACCACTATAGTGGAAATAATTAAACAATGGTGATCAGATATTCACCAAAACGGCACATACCTTCATGTATATTGTAGAAATGCCAAAAAGTGACCAAATAATAACATATCAATTGATAAATGTCTACAATAAAATGAAATCAGAAAAATTATTATCAATATTATAAAGGGATAGACCTAAGTTATGAAGCTGAGATACTTCAAAATGCTGTATTTAAAGTCTCACTGTGATGTACATACCTCCGTGTTATAATAGCAGAAACACTGACATCCTATTGCGATAGCACATGGTCTTAATTAACTGTAGAGGTAAAGAAAAGACACAAATATATATATATATATATATTTTTTTTTATTTTAAATATTTTCTATATGTGTAAGAAGTACGAGGACTTAATCGTTAATCTCTGAATTCCATGTCAATCTAATGCTTACCTCCAACTCTATAAAAGGGAGTCAAGTATTAGACAAACTATCCGTTGCGCACCTCAGCGTGTGCAACTATCGAAACCGGCGCCCGGGAAAACCCGATTTTTAAACCGGATCCCACAAGAATACGTCATTACGGACCCCAACAATAAAAGAAGGACTACGAAAATTGTAGCGGGCACCATCTTTAAATATATAGGTAAACATTAACTGCTATGTTTCGAAACAAGGTAAGAACGTTTATAAACACTTATTGATAATAAGGAAAACCCAAAATATAATAATATCAAAATATAAGGGAAAACGGATAAAATAATGATCCTAATAATCCCTTGAAGAAGAAGACCCTCTGCTGTCGAGCTTAGCTCATTCCGGACTCGCCATAATTTTGTTAGACGCTCCCGCTCAGCTTGGGTCCACTGATCTGTGTTCCGGAGGAACTGGTGCCATGACCCGCCTTCCAGTGCCTGCTTCACACGCAGCAGCACCGCATCTTCAAGGATCGCTTCTGAGATCTCCTTCGTGCTGAGGGTTTTGGGACAACTCCTCTGGGCGAGCGCATGTACATGCGCCTCAGAGTCTGCCTTGTCTTGATTGGGGACTTGAGTCTGGTCTGGAGGGTGCCAAGACAGGAAGTCCATAGGGTTCTTGGCCCCTGGTTGATACACCACCTCCATGCCATAGTGTTGCAGCTGGATGGCCCATCTTTCGATCTGCGGAGGAGGAAGTGGAGCACTCCCCTTGAACAGGGGGACAAGTGGTTGATGGTCTGTGACCACTCGGAAAGGTTTTCCTTGGAGGTATAGGTGGAAATGCCTGCACGCCCGTTTGATTGCCAGGGCTTCCCTCTCGGTCTGGGAGTAACGTTGCTCTGTTGGCATCAAAGATTTACTGGCGTACGCTAAGGGAGCCCACCAACAAGGTTTGCTTTCTTGGGATAGGAATGCCCGAGGCCTACTGGGCTTGCATCAACAGTCAGTTCGGTCTTCTTCACCGGGTCAAAATATGCCATCGTAGTGTCACACAGGAGAGCCTTTTTGAGTTCTTGAAACGCTTCTTCTTCTCGGTTCCCCCATGCCCACGGTGCGTCTGCTTTTGTGAGGGCTCGGAGTGGCTCTGACAGCGTGGCCAGTCTTGGGATGAATCTGCCACAATATGTTACCATTCCCAAAAAGCTCCTCACTAACAGTCACAGTTTTTGGGGCGGGGGATTTTCTGATGGCGCTGGATTTTCAGGGATCTACTTGGATGCCTTCTGAGAGTCTTGTTTCTGCATCCCTGTATTATTTGTGCCCGTACCTCTTTCTGTTGATCATCGTCGGTGCACGTACTTGCCAGTTCCTGGAGGCAAGCGTAAAACTGGTAGATGGACTCGCCTTCTCTCTGTCTTGCTTGCCGTAGTTTGAATCTTTCAACATCTGGGTTCAGTTGTGGATCGAAATGTGCATTCAAGGCCCTCACCGCCGTCTCGTAGTCATCGTGGGCACCTGTGTTTGGTAGGTTTCTGAAGAGTTTGTATATTTCGTCATCCACAAAGTGTAGGAGCAACAACCTCTTGACTTCTACATCCTTCTCATAGGTGGTCACAAAATAGTTCTCCAGGCACCCAAACCACACCTTCCATCTAGGTGACGCTGTGGCGGGATCTGCAAGCTCACTGAACGGCAGTAGTGTGCCTGTCATTGTGTTTTATGGCAGTTGATGGGTGGCGGGCGCTGGTTCATCGGCCATAATGAATGTGTTATGCGTGCTCATTGTCTCATGCTCACCTCCCTCAGTCTGTTGTGTCGTGGTTTGTCACAAGCTGTTGCCATTTTGGTTGGTGCAGTGTCACTTTGTGATGTGCTGGAGTGTGACGTTTTCCTTACTTTTCCCTCCTGGGTTTGGTGTTGGTGTATCCCCCTGATGTGGGTCTTGACACGCTCATCTGCCTCTTCTTAGCAGGTATTCATGCACAGCACGTGGTCCCAAATCTGTGCGTCCTGTGTCTTATCTGGACATTTGTCTGGGCAGCTGGCTCACAGTCTCACTATACGTAGCCCAAATAGCAGTAGCAGGTGTCCTTGTGGGTGATCTGGCCTTCTCCCCGTACATATGCCACAGAGCGCCTCCAGCGCATGTCAAAAGGTGTGTCAGAGACCACCCTCGTCACCAGTGTTCTGATCTGCAATAAATGCACAGCAAAGAAAATAACCACACACGCTGTATATTGTGCCGCACTGGAGTCGAGGGTAACACATCTCAACTCCAGTGCTCCAACATTTATTCTCTATTATCTCCTCCTCCGGAAGTCCTTCTCCCTTCCAGGTAGGTGTTCCGTGGCCGGTCTCAAAACAACTAGACTGTCACGGAACATTACATGACAGACCTGTGATCCTCATTCGGCACGTCACACATGCAATGTTTCAGTAGTTTGGAGCACAGAAGCACTATCGACTCTGTTTGAAAGGTGCCTCCTAAATTTATGGTCTGCAGCCCTCCAGCAGAACATTGTACGTAATCCTTTATAGGTTCTCCCTCACACTCTGAGTGTGATTGACAGCACAGGGCTTGCAACACAACCAACCAGATATTGCTCAACTGAATGGTGGTGGTCTGTATTATAAGCCCTCTGCCATCTAATATATGTGGGATCGCAGGAAAGCACTGGAGGGAAAGGTGGATGTGTTGCAATAGGAACAATGAACAAATATGATTGCGGGTATGTGTGTATGTATATGTCTGTTTATGTGTCAAGGAGAGTACGGGTGTGCATGAGAGAGGGTACAATTGTGTGGTGTGCCAAACCTTTTTATAATGTTGGCACAATGATGGTAATTCGGGGAATATGTGAGCATTAGTTAAATGAATGTGCTCCTACCAGGTATAATGATGGCACTGGCATAACAGTGGTAATTTCTGGCAGAGGTTTGACATCTGTGTTTTGAGATGGTAATACAAAACAAAGCAATGTAGAATCTGTCTGTATTTGGTGATAGTATATTCGAAAAATGCAAGTTTCTATATGGTCGCCAAACATGTATTGACTAAAATAAAAAGCTGCTATCTCAGAACTAAAATGTTTTTCCATAAAAAAACATAGCCTCACCTATTTGCTTTGGGTAAATCTGTTGTATTTTTTAAAAGTGAAAATGTTTTATTTGAATGCAACATTTGTGCACTTCCATGAATTGTTCAGGACGACGTAATTGCACTTCCAAATACATATTTAATACTGATAGTTGAGTGATAATCAATATTGGTTCTGAGACCTTAGCCTACAACATTTATGCAAACATTCTGCTGTCAAAATCTATCGTATTTTCAGAATCTGAGGGATAACACTGATGTGTGAACTTTTAAAGGCTCTTTGCCCCCTAGGAACTTTGGGGTGGCGTTAGATTTTGGCATTGACTCAGGTTCACATATTGTCGTAAAAATGTTGGGCTTAGCGCTGCCTTGTAAATGTGGAAAAGGGCACAGTATCACTGGAGAGTTGCTGGAAGTGACGCTAGGGGCTTGTGAATAGACCCCTTAGGGAAATACTGCTGAAAAATGCACTGTTTTCTCAAACCTTTCTTGGGGTAGTAATCCCCTCGACACATCTGGGGAGAGTTAGGCTTGCTTGGCACTCTATGAAAGCATAGAAATATTTTATGAGTGCCTCTTCAAACGTATGTTTCCTGCAACATGCATATAAAATATTGTTTTAAAATGCACTCATTTTTCCCATTTCTGTAAAATATACCCCCAAGCCCTTCTGAAGGAAGCTAGGCTCGCTTGCTTTTCTCTTTCGCTTGGTGTCACCTGGCGCAGGTAATGGAAATTGTCCTAGGTTCATTGAAGAGGAAATCTAAGATTTTTATTAAAGATAATGAGGTGAATATAATGTGTAAATTCCTTGATTACTAACACCATCAATGGAGAGAACAAAGATTTTATGATTTTGCTATTGGTATAAGGAGCAGCCAACCACCTAAACTTTCTTCCTTTTTGCCAAAGTAGAAAAAGTAAATGGGGTTGTTCAGCACATGAAGTGTAACCAGAAATTAAGCTTAGAGAAAGGAGCAACAAAGAGACCAAACTTGCAGAATGACCATCTTGGTAGAAGGTGGATGGTAGAGACAGGCAGGATCCAAATGAGGTCTGGAATTTGATGTTTAATCCTAATCTTTATCATGGTACTGGACGTAGAGGCAATGTGATGACTGAGACATTTGACCAGTGCCCCTTACTGCCAGTCACCTACAGATGTTGTATGGCCAGGAAGAACATAGAGAGTATAGAATGTAGGACACAGCCACCCTAAACAAGTCCAAATAAAAAAATCAAGGTGTCCTACAACTTGTAACCAACAAATGTATTTGTTGGAATTAAGAAAGGCATCTGAACAACGGCCATGAAGAAGGTCCTTGTTATGAACAACCTGAAAGAAATTGCTCATATTAAAACACGATATGGCATAGAAAACTAGCGCCTAGAAAGGTCAAGAATTCATTAAGCTCAAGAATTCCTACAAGCACAGCTAATATACATACAAGGGATCGGTGGGAGATATATACCCATTTTATGGTGATTTTAAGGTTTTATATATTTTCTTCATGAAAACAAGGAAAATGCCCATTTTATGAAAAGACAACCAGGTAGTACAAAACACAAGCTTACTATCCAGAATAGATGCCATCGGCCATGTGTATGGCTGATTCCAAGTGGGATGTCTGGAAGGTTTCTGCACCAGACCAATCTACAGCCCAAAACATTTCCTTCAACCTTAAGCCAATGAAGACATTCAAAACATTTGCTTCAGTCACAGAATGAACACCAAAAATCAGTGTCACTACAAGTTGCAGCCATGGTTCTCTAAACCCAGAAAGCTTGGGAGGTGTAACACAAAGACTTCTAATGGCTCTTAAGAGTGAGAAGTTGGCCTCAATTAGAAGAGTGAAGAGAAAAAATACAAAACATGTATTCTTGAAGACAGTTGTGCAGAGAGGCAGAGAGAAAGGAAATACATTTAGATGACAAATATGGATGCAGTGTTTGTGCAAGCACCAATATAGAAATCAGATGTTATGAAATGATAAATGCAGACTGGAGAGACAGACAGATATGACTTCTGACAAGTTCCTAAAGGAAATGAGGCTCAATATGAATGCTGGCTTAAAGGGGAGATATTTAAGGAGAGAGAGAGAGACGTTTTTAAAATCAACAGACAGGTAAGAAAAAATATGGGAGAATATGCTAGGTGGATAGCTAGGAGCGAAAGTTCTTTTGAGGTGGATGCCTTTCGTGAGATAACACACAAACACAAGGGGGTCCCTACCCAAAGAGATACAAATAAAAAGTGGAAGTGAACAGTAATCACTCAATGGTACACTTAGTACTGTAAAGAAGACCTTCAGGAAAAAAGAGTTGAGAGGAAGTTGGCTACTCTGAAATCAGAGGGAGTAAATAGATCCCAATCTGTTCCCATACACCAACAATGCCAAGTTGCAGAGACAAAGCTATAGGCACTTCTAGTTCTCAGAGCTCAGGACTCATGAACAAGGTCTGCAATGACTCCGAAGATATTTTGCCTTTATGACGATCCCCAGAGATTACCTAAAATAGGAGGTGGAGATAGTTCTACAATAAATATTAATGGGAGCAGCCTTCTGAATTGAAGAGAAGAGAGTTGAAGAAAAGAAGGCAAGGCAAATCTGTACACAAAAGTAGATGGAGGGAATACTTTTAAATAGTCTAAGCCCCTGCAAATCATTCTGAGTAGCATTCCAATCGATCACTTTTTGCCCACTGTGCCGCTATAAGCAGAATCCCACCCTGTGTCACTCATGGAAACAGTCATCCTGAAATCCCAGACTAACCGCCCCTTCACTTCAGAAGTGAACACAAGTCCCTGATAGTCTTCATCTTTATTAAGCCTTCACAATGAGGTAGAGATTTTGTGGCACAGAAAACAATGGACCCATTGATTTCAAAACATTCCCTAGACCATTCAGGGCTTTACATCATACACACAAAGGTTGATGTAAAGAATGCTTGAAAATAGTTTAAACCACTGGCAATCACTCGGCGGAGAATTTCAATGCCTTGTTGTCAGTTAACTGTGCGGCCCCAAACCAAGCATGCTATTTGCAAATCAAAACTGACTCAGCTCTCAAAAGAATAATTCAAACAATGCAATGTTTTGAGGTAATCTGTCAAATAGAGCCCAAGAAATAGGGTGCCCAAGACATTATTAACCCATGTTACTTCTGATAGGAAATTTAGGTAGAAATAAAATGTCTGGACATAATTGCTCCAAATTTGACAGAAAGCTAGAAATTGGCTCAGAAAGTATGCTCTTCATTATTTAGTGTGAATCCGTTTAGCAATTTTTATGAACCTTGTCTTTAAAGAGGTGCTCCAGATGGGCTTGAAATGGTTAAAATATTAGGGCTATCTGGTGGTTGGTTTTACAGGAGTCCCACTATAGTGTACATTTTAAAAATAAGGATCTCTGATTGGTACGGAGTGGGGTTTCTCCTTCAGCCATTTCTTGACTGAGCGATCTGATTAGCTCGTTGCATCTTGAGGAAAAATTTAGTGGGTGCCATTACAGGATACAGGGACTCAGACACCATGTCCAGAAATTCTTTAAAGGCAATCATATACATAGGGCATGGTAGGGCTACCCCAGCCCGTGGGAGTTGCTAGGCCAGGTGCTCTTGGACAAAGACCATGCTCAGCCAGGTGGTTGGCAGCCCCTCTGGGGAGGTTGGATGCATGGCCTGACTGCCGGCCAGGCTCTTAGGCCAACCCTAGTTTGACAATGGCTGAACGCAATGCTCAGATGGGGGCTGGCCATATGCGGGGGATTGGTCACTCATGGAGTGTTGGGTCAGTCCAGGCCCTGCACCCAAACTCATGCTGGATGTTGGCTGCTTGCAGAGGAGGGGTTGGTCACAGGGCCTCACCCCAACTCCCACTGCACACATCTCTCATAACATGTTTAACTGACATCATTGATGGCATCACTAAAGACAACACGAATGACATCATCCAGCCTTCTGCTTTTCAATTATTCTGTAACTGGCTAGATCATTTTAATAGAAACAAAGTAAGTAGTAAAGTGCCCATAAAAATATATAGCTTACATTGCCTATATGTACATGTCTACATGCACAAAAAAGATATAGTGTAATACAGTATGGTATGAGATATATTGTTTACACTTTCGCTACCAGTGGAGTCTTAATTGAAAGCAGCAGTTCATTTGAAAAAGGTGAACACTGAGCGCCACTAGTGTGAGTTGCACATGTAGATTTTAAATAGGTTGTGACTTAAAATAAAGGTCTGTTGTCAATTGTGGATTGTGTGCACATGCTTAAATTAAAGCATTTTATGCAGTGCTAGCAACAATTTCTAAATAAATTTGAGATTTATAAAGTGCAAATGTTTATTTCCATAAGTCCAGTGAAAATTATAAATCATTACACATTATTGTAGAATGTGTATTGTATGGATGAAAAACTTATAGACTGTTCAACTTGCAGTATGATTATAAGCACTGTTACCATGGCTTACACCATTTGGCTAATTTTACAAATATGTGTAGGGTAAAAAATTACGGATCGTTGTCAATATGCCCTACATTGTGCATGACTTAAAAATGGCTAATGTATAGAGGTGAAGACGTTGACTTAAAATTCTGTGTCAGAAGAGATATTTAACAAACACATCATATTAACTTAAATATTAACCAAATATTTTTTAAAATATTATTCAAGGATTAATAAGCTCCTCACTGCTTTAATATCTACAGAGATTTTGGGCCATATGTACGAACACTTTTTCCCATAGACACAGAATGGGTAAAAACCTTTGCTACATCTGGCCCTTTATACTTCTTACTCACCTGAGTACCAGTAAAAATAATTATAATACCTACTAAATGTGGGTGATTTCACAGATGCACTTCATGTCCTGCATGGTATGAAAGGTTACGCCCATTAGCACTACAGAAGTAATAGAAAATGTAATCTAAGTGTAGATTATTGAGTAACTTTCAGTTTGAAAAAAGGCTTATAGTAAACTGTCACTGCTAATTGGATGGTATCATCAGTGATGTCAATTAAGATGTTATGAGTGATGTAAAGGGTGAGGGGCTCCTCTTTAGAGCCAAGGGACATAACAGGCTCACAACCACCTGAATCAACACCACACATATTCAACTGGAGCACACCTCTGACCCCAAGTGATGCCCCTCCAGTCCTAAAACAATGGTATGGGCTCTTTGAGGCTGAATTTAAGTTTCTTGACTCTTCATGGATGTGAACGGGCCCATTGGCACCAGAACCTTGTAACTTGCACAGCTCATGAATGCAAAGTCCCATCAGATTGACCCTTTGTGCTACGGCAACACCCGTCCACAAAGTCAGACCTCATCTTCAACTACAATGACAACCATCTGCGAATCTTCCCTCCTCCTCTCAGCGCCTTTCACCTCAAGCAAGACTCTTTGCACTGGACTGCAAAGTTAATTTTTCAGCTTTACTAACCTGGTCCCTGTATGTGACCCACACTCCATCACAGCCAGCCTGAACTTCTGAGTTTCTCCTAGTCTTGCATGACCAGATAGCTATGAGTGGCGCTTTGATCTTTTTGGTACTATTTTCTCCTAAATCTTTAACATTGCATATCTATGGTTCTAATGACTGACTCGTTGTTGTTTTGGTCATGTTGTATTTATTAGAATGTACCCTATTTTTCTACATTAGAGCAGAATCCTTTTGGTGTAGTGTTCTCATTTTATTACTGTTTGAAGTGCTGCATAAATATATTACACTTTGCCTCTAAATTAAGCCTGACTGCTCTGTGCTTAGCTATCAGAGGGATGAGCACAGGTTCATTTGGGATTTGCTTGAGACTTCACACTGACAAAGATTGTGGTTGCTGCTTGAGTAGGGTCTCATTTCCTTCGACCAGTAACCCAATTTCTTACAAAGGCACTCTCTTAGTTTCACAGCACTGTGGCCCCATGCAAATAATGGAACTAAGGGCAGGTCGGGTGCCGCCTGCATTGTGAAAGATGGAGTGGCAACTTTAAAGAGCTGTTCTGTCTTTCAATAATGCCCTAGCCACAGAGCATCGATGGGTTTTTGATTGTTGGGGGCACTGTGTTGACTGAAATAAGGTGCAATAAGGTGCACTGCCCTGGTCTGCTCCTTGCGCATCTTGTTAAAGGCTCACTGCAGCACAGACCGGGTGGGTTCATCCTTTCTATAATACAGTCCATAGAGTTAATACTTGTGCCAGGCCCAGGAGCTCCAAAATTACCTTGACTACACTTTTCCTGTGGCGCTACACGCTTGCTTTTGTTTGGTTGCCAAAATAAAACAATAGTATCATTAAAGCATATTTCTTTTACATTACCCATCAACAAGATAACGGAGAATATGTAAATCGACAACGACAAAATATTCAAAGACGCTTTCTCCAGTTGTGGCAGTCATAAGCAATTATTTCCTTTTTTAAGCACATGTATAAGTCTTTTCACATTTCAGACCTAGTACTCAAAAGTGACATCTACCTCTCGCGGCGTAAGTGAAACTTAGCATGAAAATATTATTGCCTCGGGGAACAGAGCAAGATAGACTACCTAATGTATGTTTAATATAGATATTGTGGAACTGTGCCACGGTCTTGTCAAGGTAGCGGGAGCAAAAAATAATAAAAATGGAATATTGGCCCTGATGAGACCCCAAAGGAGATGCACGTATTTTTGTTATTTAAATCAAGGGTTCATCTTCAAGAGCTACAAATATTCTGGCATCATCGCTTTCAAAGGTGGTATGCCTACACCCGCATATAAAAAACCCATAACGCAGCAATTAGCTATCAAACAATACGATTTCCCCGTGTGCTTAATTACAGGAAAAATGTTGCCTGTTTTCAATGGCATGCTTTCTTTTGAATATATTTAAATGGCCTCCCTGGTGAGAGCATTTCTGAGGCTGCTAGAAGTGCCTGCATGATACTGCCCTTGGGCAGAATGTATACCTGCTACTCCAGACACCCCTTCCACACATGTGCGCACGAAAACACACACACACACACGCACACTCTGTCATTCACACCCACCGTCTTTCCTTAAACTGTAAGGAAGTGTACTGTGACAAGTACGAGAACAAAGGAAATTAAATTAAAATATTCAAAATAGAACAGCTGGAACATTTAGATCAAAGGCAGAAAGAAAGGGCAACTTGAAAGAACTGCACACTGGTGACGGAAGAGATGGCACAGCCGAAACACTTTGTGCTGAGATGTGGGACGATTAGAGCTGAGTGTATAATTACCACAGAGAGACAGGGACACATGTGACAAGATATTCAGAAACACGTTATTAGATAGGCAATTAGTGAGGTGATTTCATTTGAAGCAATAATACGATGAGAGCTGTTGTATGTTCGGTTTCACTTCAATGACTCTCATGGCAGAAGGGGCAGGAGTAGTTCAAAGCTATTTCCAAATGAAAGGTAACTGAATTACTGAACGATGATTTCTAAGCCTATGGGGCTGACATAGTTGAGCTGGATGGCGCGTGCTAAAAGGTGGCGTGGGTGTATTTTAGTCATGCCTTCTGCATTGTTTTTCGCTGCCAGTTTTGCTATTGGTAAATTGTACTGGGATGGTAAAGTTATTCAGCGCCGGAAGAGAAGACTATTGGCTTTAATCGGTTTTTCTTTTTCAATAAATACATATTTATTTATCATCAAATTAAACATTGCCCATTCAAGTTACATGCAAAAATGAATATAGCGGTTTATAGAATCCTAACAGTACACAAGCTATAATAATAGCAATAGAAGCATTTTAACCCCCATTGTATGACTATTACACAAATAACAGCGTTTTCGCTTCTATGAGTCATTTTCACTATCATATTGATTGTTTCTTGTGGTTTTAACAGCATCATTATGTCTATTACTGAAACATACGCATGCATCTTTATAGGGAGAATATGTTACAGGTGTTCGAGCGTCAGCATCTAAAGGGGGAGGGGGCAGCGAGGGCCCAAGTATCCATAGCAGTGGTAAGGAGAGCATGCTAAGCAGTCTAATTTAGGTCAGCTTAGGGGCAGATTTATGGAAAATGGCGCTGCACCGAGTGCAGCGCCACTTTCCTTGCACCCCTTAGCTCCCCCCGACCGCCACCATGTGTGCGAAGTATTTAAAATACGGTGCACCATGACACTGGGTAGGGGGCAATAGCGTCATTTTTCATGACGCTATTGATTTAGTTTGCAGGAGTAGTGCCAAAATATTGGAGCTACTCCTGTAGAGTACACAGGGGCCCATTCTAAAAAATGAAAGGCCTCATTTAGCGCCTGTTTTTGAGCAGGCGTTAAAAGTGCCGTAAAAAATGGCGTAAAGAAATCTCATGGATTTCCTTATGCCATATTTCCGGCTCCCCTAACGGGGAATGCCCCCTTTGTGTACATTATGCCTGGCGCAGGCTTAATGTAGCGCAAAGGATTACAGAGTGGCACAATACATGCATTGCGCCACCCTATAAATAAATTGCAGGGATTTTGACCTTGTTGGGCCACATTAACTTAAAAAACAATGACTTTAATGTGGCACAAGGTGGCGCTAGGGCACTATAAATATGCCCCTTAGTTTTTTAGAGTTTCCCAACTATCCACAAGTACATGGAAGCAGGCACATCATAAAGCACATTCATTTAATAGCTTCTTTGTTTCTCAGAAAAAGAACTTGAAGTTTGAGCGTGAGTCAAGTTATCATCAGTATTCATCAGCAGATTCAGATTCTTGGAGCACTATGGGTGTTTTAGTTAACTATGCAAGTGTAAACAGAGGGATTCCCTTTGAGAATGATTGAGCCATAAGGGAGAGCAAGGGTTAACTTGGCTCCCATAATTTTAAGCAAATATTCATATGATTGGCACCTTAATTTTTCATGTAATAAATTGATAGCAAAAATTGAAGACGCAATCTTAGCTTTTAAAACATTAAAATGACAGCTGAAAGAGACTTCATCATCAAATAAAATTCCCAAATACTTATATCTCCAAACAACCTCAATTGGCCTTCCTCTTGCTTGTCAGACTCGGAGTTTGGCAGTCTTCAACCCAATCGTCGTTATCTTGGTTTTGTTGATGCTGAATTCCAAACAGTTACATGAAGTATTTTCATCAAATGACACAATTAATCGTTGTAGGTCTATTAGGGTCTGACTAAGCAATGTTGTGTTATGTGCATATTGTAGATACGTTAAATGGAAATTTGCAAATTTTGGAGGATGGGCATCGATGTTATTCAAGTGCTGATACATATCTGCCATGAAGAGATTAAATAAACAAGCAGCGAGCACACATCCTTGCCTTAGGCCATTGAATGTTTTGATTTGCTGAGTCAAATTGAAAACATCCCCTACCTTGCCCTGGACCCAAATGGTTGTGTATAAAATTATAATTGGATCCAATAATTTTTGGGGGATTACCCATCCCATGAGATTTTTTTCCATAGTATGGATCAAGGAACAGAATCAAATACTGCTTTTAGGTCAACAAAGCAGATGTACAGATTTTGCTTTTTCTGGATAGCATGCTTTGCCAGCAAGGTAAGGGTCAGTAGATTGGTGATTGTAGTTTGGCCCTTGGGAATTCCTAATTAATTAATTGGAATTAGATGCTGTGCCATTGACCATTCTTCTAGATACTCCAATAGCTGGGAGGCAAAGACGTTCGCCTCAATATCAGCTAAGACTATTAGTCAATATTTAGCTGGATTTTCTGGTGGACCACTTTTGTAAATAGGCTGTAGAAAGCTTCCTTGTCATGACACAGTTACTGCATTCCGTAGTCGAACCTCATTGTATAGAGGAGTCAAGACCTTTGCCTACAGATCAGGGTTGGCTCTAAAAGTAGTGCTCAGATGACCATTTGGTCAAGTCGCCCGTTTGATTGAATCAGGTGATGAAAGAGGCTCTTCTTTACTTCGTGGCTCCAAACTTGTAGATGCTGGTAAAGCAATTTGGCAATGTAAATTCGTTTGAGAAGGTATATATGCTTGAACGTCATTATACCTTAGAAAGAGTACTGGATTAACTGGACCCATTAAAATATTACCCTTTGTCACCACTGTACTATAGAGAATCAATCTGCATTCACCTGTGTACTTGAGAGAGGCTATGGGCCAGGTTGGGAAAGTTGTCTTGTTCTTGTTTGAGCTTGAAGTGGAGCAGAGTGTCATCCCTGTACATGTGATAGCAGAGCTTGTAAGAGTCTAGTATGGTGAAGAGGAGAACTATGGAACTAATATATAGCAAAGGTAACTGGCTGACCTATGATGGACATCACATGTGATGGTGGATACTTTGGAGAGAAATGGTCTGTCTTTAGCTGGTGTGTGGTATAGGAAGAAGGGAGTTAACCATATGAGTACTTTCCTACTAATGACAGAAGACAATGCAGGTTTAAAGCATTATTTCTTTTCAGTAAATACTGCATAATCAAAACTTCAGGTGCAGTGCAGGATAAAATAATTTTTCTCATAATCCTAATGGCCTTCTTCAGAATTCAACTTAGTTTTTCATATAAGAAGATTTTATTATACGGAATGTTAGAAATGGGGTCTTTGGTTGGCAGTCTGGTTACCCCTTGTCCAAGCAAGGGCCCCATTTCTAACATTGGTGATCAGTGGTGAGGATTAGACTTGTATTTGTACTTGACATACAGTGATTAATTGTACACAACTGTTTTCAGTGCAGACCATGACGTGACCACATGCAACTTGTTTTTGCTTCTTCTCTTTTAGATTGTTTTTTCCTACTTCCATATTCTGATCTCTGCTTGACTTTTGAACTTCATTGGGAACTCTTTTTTCTGCCTTTGACCTTGCACTTTTGTTGATTCTTCATCATGTCTCAATCTGGAGATGCATCAGCTGGAGCTGCTTTTGATTTAGGAAAGCTGGAGAGCTATACAGTTGCCCAGTTGAGGCAGTTCTGCAAAAACCTTGCTTGTCCCATTAAGGGCTTCACCAGAAAGGAGGAGCTGCAGAAGGTACTGAGGGTCTGGGTGACCGCCAAGGAAGCTGAGGGGCAAACAGAGGAGGAGGATGATGGTGAGGAGGTGCAATCCATACACAGTGGTATAGTAAGTGGGCCTGTTATGTCCAGGGAGAGAGTCTCTAGGGCAGGTAGCAGTGTGTCAACCAAGGGTCCGACTCCTGAAGAGTTACAGGACAGACAGGCAGAGAGGGCTCACCTGCTGGAGTTGGAAAAGTTTATGATGCAAAGGGAGATGGAAGAACGGAGGATGGCCATAGGGGAAAAGAAGATACTGCTGGCTCATGAGCTCAGCTAGAGGGAGCTGGATCAGAGGAGCCAGTCTAGTAGGGATGGTTGCAGCAATATTACTGTGCAGCCTGAGAGGAGGGTGCACATTCCTAAAGACCTTGTGAAGGAATGCAAAAGGGAGGATGACATATTCTTGTGGCTCAAGGGGTATGAGTCTACTCTCCATATGAATCTGGTCCCTGAAGCTCATTGGGGGAGGAGGGTCTGTGGAAGCACTTTGAGGTAGAGGGGAGAGATACTCTGACATCTTTAGGGGATCCGAAGGGTCTCACCTACTCTATCATGAAGGATGCCCTACTATCAAGGTATGGTCTCACTCCCTGAGCAGTATAAGGATATTTTTAGGTCATATAAGAAGAAGGAATCCCAAACATGGTTGGAATGTGTTGATTCTTTTTGCAGGTCACTGGATGGTTGGGTAAAGGGCAGAAAGGTGACAACGTATGAGGGGCTTTCCAATTTGATTGCTTGGCAGCACGTGTACAGTTTATATTTTCCAGAGCTGCGCTAGCACCTAATTGCCAGCAAGCTGACTGACCCTAGAAAGCTTGCGCAGGAAGCTGACAACTGGGAGAGCACCAGGGTCCAGATGAGGTAAAGGGGAGACCACACCAAGGGTGGGCATGGTCCATCTCAGAAGGAAGGGGGGATTAGGGTACACAGGGGAGTTCTCTAAAGGGCCCGACCTAGTTCCCATGGTAGGATTCCCTGCCCCCCCAGTGAAAAGAATGTCAAATACAATAGGGGAAAGCC
Source organism: Pleurodeles waltl (assembly GCF_031143425.1). Taxonomy (NCBI): domain Eukaryota; kingdom Metazoa; phylum Chordata; class Amphibia; order Caudata; family Salamandridae; genus Pleurodeles; species Pleurodeles waltl. Next base: position 856,539,948 of record NC_090448.1, read on the forward strand.
CTTGCAACCATACTATACCCGGGCGAAGGACAAAACTGATATATCAATGGTATAGAGTAGGGAAATATACGACAACATATCCACCTTATCAGTGAAAACATTAGTTGATTACTGGGAAATTTATTATTTTTTAAAATCACACTTGGTGATTATAAATTCATATTTTAAGCTCACTTTGTCTCACTCCTGTTCCTACATAGAGACATATAAAGTGTTGACACAAAAATCATCACTAGAACATATCCTTACATCTACCAATACAATAAAAAAAAAAAATATATATATATATATATATATATATATATATATATATATATATATAGATATATATAAATATATATATATATATATCTATATATATTCAACACAAATCCCAAACAAAACAAGAAAAAAGGCACCTAGTGCATAAACACACCACACTTCCATCGTAATTCACAGAGATGGGCTGGCCAATACTTTTTGAGAGGCAGTCCTCTTATACGAGGTAGTGATGATTTTATACCGTCACTGGTAACAAATTGTTCATACTGAGTATGTGCGGTATAATATTTTATCCAATTCTTTTCAGTTCTTAAATACGTAGCACTCCTCAGATTGTTGGTCGACGCGTTTCGGACCTTCGTCTATAAGCCTCATCAGGACAAATGAAGTGGTACCTATAGAAAACATATATATCAAGTATAGTACTTATTCTTATAAAAGTACCTATATTATCAATAATGTCCACCAGGGTCATTTAATACCCTGTTCACCTACAACACTGTTTTTCACCTTGTGAGCAATACCATTATATATATATTTTTTAAAGTGCTTATTACCAATATTAACTTACAAACATACATATTGTCCCAAACACATACAATATTAATAAGTTAGTAATATGGTGAGGCCAACACTCGTATTCGTGTATCTTAAAACATGTGGGGTGAAAAAGGGACTACGTTCCCAAAAGGACTGTAATAAAAAAACTGAGTGCAAAGATTAGTTCAAGTAAATCACAAAAAGTGAAACTTGAATCCTGAAAAAAGTATGTATTAGATATCAATCAAGTTTTGTTGTATCAACCACACTGACCTTTATATCAGTTAAGGAAATTAATCCGATCGTTAGTAAGAGCGAGACCATCCAAAAATGTTTTCTAAGCTGATATCAAGATGCACGCTAGACAGTGTGGTGATGGCCCATATCACGGCGTTTACTTCAAAGGCATTTAAGGGAAACCTGATTGTATGCAAAAATAAAGGCCCGTATTTATACTTTTTTTTAGCGCTGCATTTGTGCCGCTTTTTGACGCAAAACAGCGCAAACCTACAAAATACAATGGCATTTTGCAAGTTTGCGCCGTTTTTGCGTCAAGAAACGACGCAAATGCGGCGCAAAAAAAGTATAAATACAGGCCAAAATACATTCAAATTATCCCATGAGTGGTATTTCAGTACTTTGAATTGTGTCTCCGACTGTATTACTTTCATAATGGCATGAACTCCTGGTTCTCCAAAGGGAATCCTTTGGAAGGAGGTCCCCCCACGTAGGTGTTATGTGTGTGACCAGCTGGGGCAAGGGAGGGGGGGACCCCAAATGCCCCAAGAGTGCACTGCCACCCACTGGTGCTCAGTCCCATGGTTTGGCTAGTGTAGCGCTTGGGGAGGAGTTGGTTCCAGGTCCATGGGAGCCAGCTGAGATGGACCAGTGAACCCTAGTGCCTGAGAACACTAAAAAGTACAGGCAGTGGGTGACCATTAATGGACAGAGGGTGGAGGCTCTGAGAGACACAGGAGCCAGTGTGACTACAGTGAGGAGTCACCTGGTGTCTGCAGAGCAGATAGATCCCTGTGTACTTCATCAAGTAGTTACAGTGGACAACTCAGAGAGCCTGTGCAGAGTGGAGCAGGTTCCCTTTGAATGGGGGTCTCCGGTTCCTTGAAGGTAGCTGTAAGTCGAACCATGCATGTGGATTGCCTGTTTGGCAGTTACCTGGAGGAGTCCCCTTGGAAGGAGGTGTCACTGGAGATGTTGGCTCTGCCTGGGTGGGTATGCATATCCACCAGGTCAATGGCATCCTGCCAGGGTGGTCAAGAGCCCCTGAAGCCTGAAACAGTGGCTGAGGTGACAGCCAAAAAAGAGGAAGGGCAAGAGGCACAGGAAACCAGCCACAGAAGCTCCCACAGTCCAGCAGGAGGCAGAGCCTGAGGGTGATGCCCGGAGCCTACAGGGGAATAGGTGGCTGAACTGGGGGAGGTCTTTGAGCTGTCACAGTGGCAGCAGGAAGGGGGACCCACCAGGGAGGCATTCTGTGAGGCACAAAGGACATGCCCTACTCTAGGGGGTTTGCATCAGCAGGCTGCAGACCAGGCGGCTGGCAAGGAGCCGGGATCTCACCTGATTTATTGGGAAGACAGTCTCCTGTACAGTGAGCCTAAGGTTGCTGAGCCTGGGTCAGCCCGTGTGCTGGTGGTACCCCAGTGCTTCAGAGCCTTCCTACTTGGTCTGGCTCATGATGTGCCTTTAGATGGAAATTTGGGGCAGGACAAGACCTTTGAACGGCTTGTCACCCACTTGTATTGGCCCCTAATGCGCAGGCACTCAGATCCTCATTCCAGCTCTTGTCAGGCAAGTGGCAAGAGTGGGGGGAAATGTAAGGCTCCTCTCCAACCATTTCCAGTGATCAGTACCCCCTTTGAAAGGGTCGGTATTGCCATTGTGGGGCCTCTGGATCCCAAGACAGCCTTGAGCTACTGGTTCATCCTGGTCTTGGTGGACCATGCCACCTGGTACCCAGAAGCCATTCCTCTGAGATCAATCACTTCCTCTGTTGTGAGTTCTGCATTGCCTTTTTTTTTTACCTGCATGGGGTTGTCCAAGGAAGTGATATCTGATGGGGTACCAATTTCATATCTACTTATATGAAGTCTCTGTGGCAGGAGTGTGGGGTAACATATAAGTTCAATGCTCCTTACCATCCCCAAAGCAATGGTCTGGTTGAAAGATTCAGCCGCACCTTAAAAGGCATGATCATGGGCCTGTCAGAGCCCTTGAGGCAAAAACGGGATGTCCTCTTGCCATACCTTCTGTTCGCCTACAGGGAGGTGCCTCAAAAAGGGTTTGGATTTAGTCCTTTTGGGTTACTGTATGGACGCCCTGTTAGGGGACCTTTGAGTCTGGTGAAGGAGGGCTTAGAGAAAGCCCCAGTAAACCTCCCCAGGATGTATTTAGCTACATGCTGACCTTCAGAAGCCAAACTGCCAGTTTCAGAGCTCTTGCAAAACAGAACCTGGAAGCAAGCCAGGCAGACATGAAACGGTGGTTTGACCAGAATGCCACTCTGGTCGGGTTTCAGGCTGGGCAAAAAGTGTGTTTAATGGCACCAGTAGAGCCCAGGATGCTCCAGGACAAGTGGACTGGCCCATTTGACATGGTGGAGTGCAAGAGTGAAGTCACCTACCTGGTGGACATGCGGACTCCCAGGAACCCCTTAAGTGTCCTGCATGTGAACCGTCTCAAGCCACACTTTGGCCCATAGTTATACTCGGTTTGCACTGAATTATCGTCATTTTTTTTACGCTAATTGAGCACAAACCTAACACCATATTTATACTTTGGCGCTAGACACATCTAGCGCCAAAGTTATGGAGTTTACTTCATTTTCTGGAGGGCAGAACCTAATTTGCGTCAATGAGATGCAAGGTAGGCGTTCCCGTCCAGAAAAGGATGATATGGCCTGTGCACAATATTTATCCCCTGTGCTAAAATCCAGCACAGGGGATGGGGGCCTTAAATAATGGTGCTAAATGCCTAGGTCTGAGCAGGCATTATGGGACCTTTAGGCCTATTTCTTTGATTGGAGACCATGGAAATTGCCCACAGGCGCCCTTCCCTGGCCCCAGGTACACCCCCACCCACACCAGGATGTCACCTAAGGAAGGGGGACCCACCCCAGGTAAGTCCGGGTGAGTATTTTTTTTTTTTTTACACAACACTGCTTGGGGACCCTGACTTGGGGCCCACTGCATGGCGCTGGCCCCAGTGGCCATGCCCAGGGGACATTCATCCCCTGTGCATGGCCATTGGGGTGGTGGGCATGGCTCCTGTCTTTACAGGAGCCATGTCCATGGGGGTTGTGCACCGGAAAATGGCGCTACACTGCTTAGAGGCATTTTTTTTTTTTTGGCTCTAAACAGTGTAGGCCATAATTCGGCGCACAAGCCCCAGTTCCACCTATGCCTCCCCAGCCCTGTTACCGTCACACAGGGCCTTAGTGCCAGCTAGCGCCATTCCATAAATATGGCACCCAGCCGGCATCTTGGAATGGCGCCTTTGAGCTCAATTGTCCATGCTCTTAGCAACAGATGATGGGGTGGAGGAAGAGAGTGAGCCTCTTCCTGACCTCCTGTCTGCTGGAGAGAAAGATGGGTCAGTGGAGGGAGTGAACATCTCCCCCTCCCTGACCTCAGAACAGCAGAGGGACTGTCGCCAGGCATTGGGTCAGTTTGCCTCCCTGTTCTTCCTGATCCCAGGGGTCACACACATGTGTACACATGATGTGGACACTGGAAACAGTCAACCCATTAAACAGAAGGTTTACCGGGTGACTGATAAGGTCAGGGGCAGCATCAAAGATGAGGTATCTAAGATGTTAGCCCTAGGGGTGATTGACTTTTCTAGCAGTCTTTGGGCCAGCCCTGTGGTCTTGGTCCCAAAGGCTGCTGCTCCTGGTGCCACCCCAGAACTCCGGTTCTGTGTGGACTACCAGGGTCTCACTGTGGTCACTAAAACTTACACGCATCCCATCCCCTGAGCTGATGAGATCATAGATCGGTTGGGAGCTGTCAAATACCTCAGCACATTTGAGTTGACTTCTGGGTATTGCCTGATTGCCTTAACTGAGGGGGCCAAGGAGAGGTCCGCATTTTTTACCCCAGATGGGCACTTCCAGTTTAAAGTTATGCCATTTGGGATGCAAAATGCCCCAACCACATTCCAGAGATTGGTCAACCAGGTGTTGACTGTGCTGGATGACTTCAGCGCAGCATATCTGGATGACATTGCAGTTTTCAGTTCCACTTGGGAGGAACACTTACAGCACCTCTGCTGAGTGTTGGAGGCCCTGCAAAAGGCAGGCCTCACTATTAGGACAAGCAAGTGCCAAATAAGGCACGGTTCAGGTGTGTATTTGGGACACCAGGAAGGGAGTGGCCAGGTGGCACCCAAGACCCAGACTGAAGTGAGAGCCTTTTTAGGCCTCACTGGCTATTACAGGAGGGTTGTCAAAGGGATATGGCACAATTGTGCCCCACTTGAATAAGTTGACTTCCAAGAAGCAACCAAAGAAGGTGATCTGGACAGAGGCTTGCCAGACCACTTTTGATGCCCTGAAAGCTGCCATGTGCACAGCACCTGTGCTGAAGGCACCTGACTATTCCAAGGAATTTGTTGTGCAAATAGACACCTCAGAGCATGGTATAGGAGCAGTACTCTCACAGCTTAATGAAGAGGGCCTAGATCAACCTGTAGCCTTCATTTGCAGGAGGTTACTTCCCAGGGAACGTAGGTGGAGTGCAATTGAGCATAAAGCTTTTGCTGTGCTCTGAAGAAGCTAAGACCCTACTTGTTCAGGACTCACTTCCAGGTTCAGACCAACCACAAGCCCCTCAGATGGCTAATGCAGATGAGTAATGAAAAGCCCAAATTGTTGAGGTGGTCCATCTCCCTACAGAGATTGGACTTTACGGTGGAACACCGCCCTTGTACAGAACATTACAATGCTGATGGTCTGTCCAGATTCTTCTGTCTTAGTGATGAGAACTCCCATGAGGTTGGATAGTTGCTCCCCTCTTTCAGCTGGGGGGACACATGGTAAACTTGGCATCCTTGGCGTGGTCTCCCCTAACTATTTACCTCTGTTTCCCAGGTGTTTCCCAGGTTGTTGATGTATGCTAGACTCTGTTTTTGTTGTTTTTGTTACTCTGGGCACTTTACCACTGCTGACCATTGCTAAAGTTCAAGTGCCCCCTATGTGAAATTATATGTATAGTTGGCTTTTCAACGATTGGCATATTTGATTTACTAATAAGTCCCTAGTAAAGTGCACTAGAGGTGCCCAGGGCCTGTAAATTAAATGCTACTAGTGGACCTGCAGCACTTGTTGTGCCACCCACATGAGTAGCCTTGTAAACATGGCTCAGACCTGCCACTGCAGTGTCTGTTTATGCAGCTTTAAACTGCCAGTTCCACTTTGCAAGTGCACCCACTTGCCAGGCCTAAACCTTCTCTTTTACTACATGTAAGGCACCCCTAAGGTAGACCCTAGTTAGCTCCATGGGCAGGGTGCAATTTATATTAAAGGTGGGACATGTACTGATGTAGTGTAAATGTCCTAACAGTGAAATTCTGCCAGATTCGGCTTTCACTGTGAAAGGCCTATCTATCTCATTGGTTAACATGGGGGCTGCCTTTAAATTTTATTAAGGTGTGGATTCTCTTTGAGAGCAGATAGAAATTTGCAGTTTGGGGTCTCTGAACTCACAATTTAAAAATACATCTTTTAGGGAAGTTGTCTTTTAGATTGTTAGTTTGAAAATGCTACTTTTAGAAAGTAGGCTTTTTCTTGCTTAAACCATTCTGTGACTCTGCCCGTTTGTGAATTCCCTGTCTGGGTCAGTGTGAGTTGAGCTGTTTGTGCATCTCCTCTAGACAGTGACACAAAGAGTGGTGGGTTGTAGCCTGCATTTCCTGATGAGCCATCTGTCCTAGAGTGGAGGGATGATCTTATGAACAACAGAGACTTTGCTTTGAAGTTGGGAAACTTCAAAGGCAGAAAAGGGTATAAGTATTGGACCTAAAACCCCAGACTTTAGATTACTTCAAGGATTTGAGAGGAACCTCTGCCTGGAGAAGAGCTGAGGGGAGTGCTGCCCTGGCCTGTGACTGTGCTTTGTTGGGCTATCCTGCAGTTGCTGCTTCTGTAAGGAGACATTGTGCATTCCTGCATGAGAGGTATCTCTAAGGGCTTGGAGTAGAACTTGCCTCCTGTTTTGAAGCCTCAGGGACAACAAAGGCTTCACCATCCAGTTCTGAGTCTGCATGCTGTGGACTCTAGCTTGCCAGAGGGTACCATTCCAATACCTGGGCCCTGGAAGTGAATTTCTGGAGAAAGCCTGTCTAACGACACAAGACGACGCCATGCGACTTCGCAAAGGATGCCACTGCACAGAAACTGCGACGTCACCTGCCCCAAAGTGTGGACTTCGCAGAAGCGTGATGACCCCAATGACTCCACAGGCTTTGTGTCGCTGCAGCTGCTGACCCCGCACGAATTCGTAGAGATCGGAGTATCGTAAGTCCAATGTTCATGACACCCGACGCCATCACAGTGCCTGCAGCCCTGTGGAATCACTGTGACCCCGTGAGGTGTCCCCGCAGCATCGTGACTTTGACGGACTTCATATCTGCCGCAAACAAGGGACCGACATCTCGCAACCTCCACTGATCTGCAGTAAAGACCCAACCATCACCAAATCAGTCTTGATGCTGTTCCCCTTGGGAACAGTCCAGCCCTAACTGCCAGGCCAGGTCCTCCCTGAACCAAAAACAAGCATCCTAGGACCAGTTTCAGGGTATCACCCTTCATCAGCCAGGCTGGCTTGAATCTGGTGACAGAGCAAGCACGGGACCCATGTCTGGGCATACCCTTCCCACTTGGGGCAACAAATGCAAAAAAAACAGAAGATGGACGTAATGCAGAGGAAATCAAACATTCACCTCCAGTCACAGATCTGGGTTTAATCCATCAGTTTTTTTGCTTGCCATGCCATTCCAGTTTGGTCCTAGCCATATGCAAATCAGTCTTGACCCTGCTCCCCATGGGAACAGTCCAGCCCACGCTGCCATGCCAGAACCGCCCTGAACCAGAAACAAGCATCCTAGGACCGGTTACAGGGTATCACCCTTCATCAGCCAGGCTAGCTTGAATCTGGTGACAGAGCAAGCATGGGACCCACGTCTGGGCATACCCTTCTCACTTGAGCAAACAAATGCAAAAACAACAGAAGATGGACAGAATGCAGAACAAATTAAACATTTACCCCCAGTCACAGATCTGGGTTTCATCCATCAGTTTTTTTTGCTTGCCATGCCATTTCACTTTGCACCCAGCCATACGCAAATCAGTCTTGACCCTGTTCCCCGTGGGAACAGTCCAGCCCGAACTGTCAGGCCATTCCTCCCTGAACCAGAAAGAAGCATTCCTGGACAACTTTCAGGGTATCACCCTTCATCAGCCAGACTAGCTTGAATTGGGTGACATAGCAAGCACGGGACCCACGTCTGGGCATATCCTTCTCAGGTGGGGCAACAAATGCAAAAACAACAGAAGATGGACGGAAAACAGAGCAAATCAAACATTCACCCCAGTCACAGATTTGGGTTTAATCCATCAGGTTTTTTGCTGGCTGTGTTATTCAAGTTGGGACTCAACCATATGCAACTCCGTCTTGACCCTGTTCCCCCTGGGAACAGTCCAGCCTGAACTGCCGGGCCAGGTCTTCCCTGAACAAGAAACAAGCATCCTGGGACCAGTTTCAGATTATCACTTTTCATTAGCCAGGCTAGCTTGAATCTGGTGACATTGCAAGCACGGGACCCACGTCTGGGCATACCCTTCCCACTTGGGGTGGCAAATGTAAAAACAACAGAAGATGGATGGAATGCAGAGCCAATCAAACATTCGCCCCATGTCACAGATCTGGGTTTAATCCATCAGTTTTTTTGCTTGCCATTCCATTACAGTTTGGGCCCAGACATATGCAAATCAGTCTTGACCCAGTTCCCCAGGGGAACAGTCCAGCCCGAACTGCCGGGCCTGGTCCTCCCTGAACCAGAAACAAGCATCCTGGGACTGGTTTCAGGGTATCACTCTTCATCAGCCAGGCTAGCTTGAATCTGATGACATAGCAAGCACGGGACCACATCTGGGTATACCCTTCCTACTCGGGGCGACAAATGCAAAAACAACAGCATTTGTGCTTCTAGGCACTCTTTTTGTATTTTTAAGTGCTAAAATCATATTTTTAATTATGTGTGGTGGCATCTTATCGTATTTGGTCTTGTTTAATTTGATAAAATATTTACTATGATTCTAAACCTGTGTTGTGTCATTTTGTAGTGGTTCACTGTATTACTGTGTGTGTTGGTACAAATACTTAATACATTGTGTCTGAGTTACGCCTGCCTGCTCCTGCCAAGCTACCATCCGGGTGAGTAGGGGTTAACCGAGTGTGATTCTCCTTTACCCTGACTAGACTGAGGGCCCTTGCTGGGGCAGGGGGGCAACCTGACTGCCAACCAAAGACCCCATTTCTATCAGAGTGCTACTTAGGTGGGTAACACTATAAGGGGCATATTTATACTCCGTTTGCGCCGGAATTGCGTCGTTTTTTTTGACGCAATTCCGACGCAAAACTAACTCCATATTTATACTTTGGCGTTAGACGCGTCTAGCGCCAAAGTCCATGGAGTTTGCGTCATTTTTTAGCGTGGACACCTACTTTGCGTTAATGAAATGCAAGGTAGGCATTCACGTCTAAAAAATTGACTCCGAGGCATGTGCGTCGTATTTATACTCCCGGGCAAAATTCACGCCCGGGAGTGGGCGAGTAAAAAAAAATGACGTCTACCCTTGTTAGCGTCATTTTTAACGCCTGCTCAGGGCAGGCGTTAAGGGACCTGTGGGCTCGGAAGGAGCCCAGAGGTGCCCTTCAATGCCCCCAGGGACACCCCCTGCCACCCTTGCCCACCCCAGGAGGACACCCAAGGATGGAGGGACCCATCCCAGGAAACTTAAGATAAGTTCAGGTAGGTTTTTTTTTTTTTTTTTTTTTGGGTGGCATAGGGGGGCCTGATTTGTGCCCCCCTACATGCCACTATGCCCAATGACCATGCCCAGGGGACATAAGTCCCCTGGGCATGGCCATTGGGCAAGGGGGCATGACTCCTGTCTTTGCTAAGACAGGAGTCATTTCAATGGGGGTTGGGAGTGAAAAAAAATGACGCAAATCGGGTTGAGGTGAAAAATTTGCCTCAGCCTGACTTGCCCCATTTTTTGACGCCCAAACTCCATTTTCCCCTACGCCGGCGCTGCCTGGTGTACGTCGTTTTTTTCCCCGCACACCAGGCAGCGCCGGCGGCTAACGCCGGCTAACGTCATTGATTAAATACCGCGCCCGCATGGCGCTTCAGAATGGCGTTAGCCGGCGCTAATTTTGTTTGACGCAAAACTGCGTTAGCGCAGTTTTGCGTCAAAAAGTATAAATATGGGCCTAAGTGTTTTGGACCCATCAGTAGTGTTTCATTTACTGGTCCTGAGTATATGGCATAACACTCTACAAGTGACTCACAAGTAAATTAAATAGGCCAATTAGGTATATGCCAATCAAACCATGTTTTAGGGAGAGAGCACAAGCACATTAGCACTGGTTACCAGTGATAAAGTGCACAGAGTACTAAGGCCCATATTTATACTTTTTGCCACAAAACTGCGCAAATGCAGTTTTGTGTCAAAAGGTTTAGCGCCAGCTGCACCATTTCTCAGCGCCATCCAGGCATCATATTTATACTATGACGCACGATGGGACTAAGAAATGGTTAGAGTAAAAAATAATGACGTAAACCCTTGCGCCCTGTCATAAGGCAAAATGATGTTAATGCTGCAAAAACTGACTCTAACCCTTTTTGCCGCACCTAAGCATGTCGCAAATGGATTTGCCCCATTGTAACACCACATTTACATCAACTTTAGATGCACAAGCAGGAAAGAGTTCAATTCAAAGAGAAGAAGGAAGCAGCAGGCCAAGAGAGACCCCAGAGTTACCTCATACACCCAGGAACCAGTCAGGAGGATAAACAGAAGTCCCAGGAGACGAAAAAGAAAAAGAGGAAGTGTTGGTTCAGTGAGGAGGAGCACAACATCCTTGTCAGAGAGGTAACAGAGTACCAACACCAGCTCTTTGTCACCTCCAAATTGCCAATTGGTAAGAGAGAGGCTATATGGCAGCAAATAGTGGACAAATTCAACAGTGTGGCAAGGGTGAAACGAACTGTCATGGAGTTCAGGAAATGCTGGCATGATTGCAAGCATAGAACTAAGAAGAAGATGGCCAGGAAAAGAAATGCAGCCCTGCAAGCTGGAGCTGGAAGTCCCACACCACAGGAGGACCTGGATGAGATGGAGGAGATGGTTGCAGTGGTCATCCCAGAAGAGCTGGTCACAGGAATAAAAGGAGAGGACAGCACAGACTTCCAACAACCACCACAAATGCAGGGTAAGTTGCATGCAGGAAGTTACCACCAACTTTACAAATGCCAGAAGGGAGTGGCACAGAGGACACACTCAATGCATGCTAAAGCAGGGCAGCGGGACACATTGCCCATGAATCAAGTTACACAATTCACACATAAGTATCACAAGTACACACGCCTTGGTAGTACCATGCACCACAATACATACACACTCTGGACATACGTCAATCACCAGGGCTATACACCAACATGTACATATGCAGCACATTGGATGGAAGGTATGTCTAATTACTGTGCCTGTGGCTGTGTCGTCACAACACCCCTTGCACATAGTCAAACCTACTCTACCTAATCATCTTAGATATCAGAGATGATGAAGAAAGTCAATACCATTCCTGGGGTTACGTCATGGTGGTGTCGCTTGCAGAAACACATGTGATGCCTCTTAGTACTGTTAGAAATGGGGACTTTGGTTGGAAGTCAGGTTACCCCCTGTTCAAGCTAGGACCCTCACTCTAATCAAGGTAAAAGAAAATCACCCTCAGCTAACCCCCGCCCACCCCCTTGGTAGCTTAGTACGAGCAGGCAGGCTTAACTTCGCTACAAAATGACTCAACACAGGTTTAGAAAAATAGAAATTATTTATCTAAACAAAACAAGACCAAAACGAAAAAAATCCATAAAAACACAAGTCATGTTGTCAATAAAAATGCAAAAAGAGTCTTCATGTAATTTTAAACACAACGCTAATGCTGTTAGCGTGAAAATGTACCTTGGGTGCGTCAAAAATAACCCTGCACGGGCAAGTGTGCATCAAAAAGGGCTTGCGATGCGTCGCTATCACTCATGAGACAAGACCTTGCATCGTTTCTCCTTCAGTCGGTTCGGCGTGCTTCGTTTCTTCTCTCCATAGGAGAGAGATGCGTCAATCCGGTCAGCACTCTCGGGAAGGACTTGCATAATTTTTACATGTCCAGCGGTGTTTGCGGCAGAAATCCAGGCACACGATGATCTGAAAACCACGCAGCGCCAGGTTGCGATCTAACCAACCTCCGTCAGCGATGCTGTGTGTCATTTCCTGAGCCGTGGGCATCAATCTTCCTGTCGCGTTGCAGGTGAGCATCGATTTTCAGCCGCAAAGTGGGCAGTGCATAAATTTTTCAGCCACAGATCGGAGTCGTGACGATCTTTTCCCTGCGCTGCGGTCGGTGCGTGGATTTCTCACTCTTGAGCTGCCAGTTTCTCCTTTCAGGGTCCCAAGAACTGGTTGGGCACCACTTGGCAGAGTAGGAGTCTCAGCAGAGGCTCCAGGTGCTGGCAGACAGAAGTCTTTGCTGTCCCGGAGATTTCAAACAACAGGGGGCAAACTCTAAATCAAGCCCTTGGAGAGTTCTTCACAAGAAGGAAGGCAACACAAAGTCCAGTCTTTGTCCTCTAGCACAGGCAGAAGTAGCAACTGCAGGATAGCTCCACAAAGCACAGGCAAGGCAGCTGTTCTTCCTCAGCTCTTCAGCTGTTCTACAGGCAGAGGTTCCTCTTGGTTTCCAGAAGTGATCTAAAGTCTGTGGTTTTGGGTGCCCTTCTTATACCCATTTTGCCCTTTGAAGTAGGCTTACTTCAAAGGAAAGTCTCTCTTGTTTGTGAAATCCTGCCTTGCCCAGGCCAGGCCCCAGACATACACCAGGGGGTTGGAGACTGCATTCTGTGAGGGCAGGCACAGCCCTTTCAGGTGTGAGTGACCACTCCTCCCCTCCCTCCTAGCATAGATGGCTCATCAGGAAATGCAGACCACATCCCAGCTCCCTTTGTGTCACTGTCTAGTGAGAGGTGCAACCAATCCAACTGTCAAACTGACCCAGACAGGGAATCCACAAACAGGCAGAGTCACAGAAATGGTTTAAGCAAGAAAATTCTCACTTTCTAAAAGTGGCATTTTCAAACACACAATCCCAAAATCAACTTTACTAAAAGATGTATTTTTAAATTGTGAACTCAGAGACCCCAAACTCAACATGTCTTCCCACTCCCAAAGGGAATCTACACTTTAATCATATTTAAAGGTAGCCCCCATGTTAACCTATGAGAGGGACAGGCCTTGCAACAGTGAAAAATGAATTTGGCAGTATTTCACTGTCAGGACATATAAAACACATTACTATATGTCCTACCTTAACCATACACTGTACCCTGCCCTTGGGGGCTACCTAGGGCCTACCTTAGGAGTGTCGTACATTTAAGAAAAGTAAAGGTTTAGGCCTGACAAGTGGGTACACTTGCCAAGTCGACTTTACAGTTGAAATCTGCACACACAGACACTGCAGTGGCAGGTCTGAGACATAATTACAGAGCTACTTAGGTGGGTGGCACATCCAGTGCTGCAGACCCACTAGCACCATTTGGTTTACAGGCCCTGGGCACCTCTAGTGCACTTTACTAGAGACTTACTAGTAAATCAAATATGCCAATCATGGATAAACCTAATACATACACATTTTGTATAGGGGCACTTGCACTTTAGCATTGGTTAGCAGTGGTAAAGTGCCCAGGGTAACAAAAACAGCAAAAACAGAGTCCAGCACACATCAACAACCTGGGAAACAGAGGCAAAAAGTTAAGGGAGACCACGCCAAGGATGAAAAGTCTAACAAGCACACATGAAAATGGCACCTTAGCTAACATTACATGTACATGCGCAGAAATAAACATCACCCCGCACACATACAAGATAAACCCACAAGGCAGCCACTTCTTCATCATGCTGCTTCAATGCCAGTCTGGATGCAGGAAGAACTAATCTGTGCAGCTGTCGGGGGAATTGCAGGGTGGTACTGTATCAGAGTAAAAATGGCACTACCCTGCGTACCTAACCTGGTGCAGTGCTGAGCCACGCATATTGTGCTAATCAGAACTGTGCCACTAGAGAAAAATTTGCACTACAGATTACAATCTGTAGAACACAACATATACAGGGCGAACCCACAACAACTCTGACACAACCATGTGAGCCACATGAGAATGGGGAAACAATCACACAAATATAACATATGGTGTATGTCTGTGAACACCATGGTGCACACTATCACATTGAGAGGCGGGGATGGCACACGGGCAAGTCAGGCGTTGGTAAAACTGCCAATGCAGTCTTCCCTCCGCGGTTGGCAGAACGAGTTTCACGCTGGGATGGTGGGTAGAAACCTGTCTCCTCATGTCAGCTCTGTGGGGAAGTTACCACAACACTGTTTCTGGATCAAATAGAGGCAGGGCCAATCTTAGGGTGCATAGGGTGTGACAGCACACGCTACACTTGTCACTGCAAATCAGGAAGTGGAAAGAGCAAAGGGCCTGGTAATGGGGGCCCCTGCACTGCCCATGCCAGGTGCATGAGCAGTGCAGGGGCACACCGGGGTATACCACATCACATTACCACCAACCTATGCAAAGCGGTTGGACCGCCATGTAAAGGCTGGTGGAAAAGCGGGATCATAATCTGGAGGGTAGCGCTGATTGTAATGCAGGGCTGGTGTCACAAGACAAGTGGCATTGCCATTCCGTTAGCTGGCAGCAACCTGCCAGTGCCAGGCCATTGGCCCGTGGGGCTTTCCCAATGGGCAAAATGTACCAGTTCCACCTGCACTGTTGGTGGTGGTCATATTGCCAATGGCAGTTTGGTGGTCATACGATTGGCAGACTTGTCATAAGGGCCCATGTGTGCACTTGTACAACTAGCTGCAATACCGCCATCAAACTAGCTAAAGGCACTGATTAAAGTTGAAAATAAGTCAACTGGCTATGTCCATAATTTAGTCACAGCAGGCACTGTCATGTACAAAATGCTGTTCACACCATTAAATGATACCCATGCCAGCTATCCCTGGGTCCAACTGTGTGCCAGTGGTAAATTAGCTGCCCTGACGCAATGTTGCATCCCCGGCACCATAGTGCAAGTTTTGCTGCGTTGAGGGGGAGATCATAGTTGTATAGGAGGAGCACCTTCCGGCACAACCAGAAACAGAAATTGCAATATCCTAGGTCCATGAATGTTGTGGAATGCAGCACACATACACAAACTTAAACGTGAAGAGCGATCAAAGTAAACTTCATCATTGCACCTTGGTAATGCCATCCCTGGGGTGGTGTAAGATATTGGAGCCGCCTCAGGTGTATGAAAACACGTAAAACTGGTACAGTGGCAAATGCAGTGTGTGTTGGTGTGGCTTGACCACCGCAACAGCCATTGCAAGGCCCTTCCACACAAATTGATGCATGGGAAAGGGCCATAATAACAAGGTGGTGTCAATCCACTATAAGGGAATACATCACACCTTGTAAATATGATGCAGCCTATTGCACTACCTGATCTTCCCTTTATGTGACACTCAGGTGGGGCAAAAGGCTGATAACTAGGACCCATACTGTACAAGAACAATGTTTAGGCTGTAAGTTGTCACTGAGCCTCCAATAGCAATTTAATGATGTGCCATGTCAACTGCCACAACATAGAAAGATTAATTTTACACCATCTCATTGCAGAGGATGATGGTTCTCCTGCTGATCTGCCTGTCCTGGAGTTCACCGATGACCTGGATGACCAGCTGACAACCATCACCCAACAGACTCTCCAGGATGTCCTGGGATCCCTCCAGACACCATCTCCAGCTGCAAGGCAGACAATCAATGTTGCGGTCTCCCTAGATGACCCTCCTAACACCCAAAATATACTACCTGCCAGTACAAACACAACTCAGGAATCCAAGGATCCAGAGACAAGCTTCTATATAGGAAAGTTGTAGAAGTCCAGCGGGAGCTGGTCAAGCAGGTGTGGGTGGGGATGAAGACCATGGCAGGCAGCCTAGAGGGAGTGTGCATGTGCCACGTGACAGCTAATGAACACACAGCTGCCATCCGAGGCAAACACACCCCACTGTGTGGAGTCCAACAGTGTTTGGCAGACATTGCTGCTGCCATGACAGAGAGGCCACAACAACTGCCTTTCCAAACTGGCAGCAGCTTGACAGACAAAAAGCTGGACTCCATTCAGCGTGAAGTGGCCTCCCTCAGGGAAGACACGGCTGCCTACCACCAGGATGTTGCAGCTATATTGAAAAATCATCAGTTCCTCTTTGCGGCAGTGATGCCATATGTCATACCACAAATGACAGCTGCTGGGAGTTTTGACTCCACATCTTAAACACCTGAAGTGTTTAGGGCCCCCTCTTCCTCTCCACCACCTCCAACAATGGCACATCAGGCACCACACTCATCAGAGGATGAAGATGTGGAACAAATCACTTTTACTCTGAAAAGTACCCAGTAGCATCCATCTGTGCCACATGGGCAGTTTTCTCCCTAGTTCTGGGTTAAAGATCATGCCAGTGTTGTCACAGTAGGATATATGCACTCTTCCCCCACCCACTGTTGACCTGTCTGCTGTGGACTGTCATTGTCTCTCACTTACCAATAGGCAATTTTTGTTCCTCACACTTATTGACACTACTTCAAAGCATGTCTCATGACATGTCCCTCAACCCTGAACTTGTATCGTGTCACAAATATCTGGATATCACAAATGGGGTCTCTGACCTGGTTATTGTAAATATCTCACTTTCACACTTCCACTTGTAAATAAACACCTTGTACACATTTAGAATGTCTACGTCTTTTGTGATCCACATAATTTTTTTTTATTTTTATTTATTGATCCATCAACTCAGCTAAATGATTGTAATGTGTGAATCCATGTCATTGGTCACAGACTGTGGGGGCACAAAACTACATACAAGGATCCTAACATGACAAATGTGTATGCTGGTCTCATCTCCTACAAGCAATTCACTGAGTATGTTACAAATGGAGGACACATTCTAGGAGGCTGGCCTGGTTTGTAGTGGGTACCTTGGGTACTTACACCTTACACCAGGTCCAGTTATCCCTTATTATTGAAATGTAGTAGTGTTCTGGCAGCTTAGGCTGATAGAGGTAGCTATAGAAGAGCATCTTAGGCTGAACTAAGAGACATGCAAAGCTCCTGCAATACCACTTATAGTTACACAGTACTTATACACAAGTAAAGACAATACTCAGTGTTCCTAAAAATAAAGGTAGTTTATTTGGGTGACACAAGGCCAAAAATATCTTAGAGGCAATACTCCTTCTGGAGGTATGTATTATACACAATATATACACTAGACACCAAAATAAGAAAATAATTAGAAATAGGATAGTGCAAACAATGGAAATGCTATAGAATGCAATGGGAGAAAATAGATCTAGGGGCAACACAAACCATATAATAAGAAAGTGAAATGTGAATGACAAATTCCCCGTAGACAATTGTAGTGTGTAGAGAATCGCGGGAGAGTAAGAATACAGCAAAGGTAAGTAAAATACCCCACTCCAGAGCCCAGTGAAGTAGGAGTAAAGTACTGCAAGTTTCCTTAGAACACACTACAAGTCGTGATTAGAGTTATTGCAAGAACCAAGCAAGACTGCAAGCAACAAATGGTGGATTCCTGGACCTGAAGACATGCAAAGGAAGGAGACCAAGCCCAGAAGTCGGAAGAAATTCCAGGAAGGACTGGAGCCCCTGCCAACCCGGAAGAGGGTGCAAGGGAGTATCCTCGGTTGGACGAAGACTGCAGAAATCCACCCAAGGAAGATGTCAGCAGGTTCCTGCATGATGCTCTAAATGTCCCACAAAGAGAAGTTGGATGCAGGTGAGTTTTGGCACTGGATTCGGCCAACAAGCCTTGGTTCCGGCAAAGTCACATTTTGCGTCAAAGTGGTGCTGTCTGGACCCAGGAGGGACCTGGGGGCCTCAACTCTGTGTGAGGAGGAAGAGGGGGCTCTCAGCACTTCTGAGGCACTCAGAAGATCAGACAGCACCCACGGGAGTCCCAGGACACGGGGACAAAGGAGGTGCAAAATGCAGTTGGTGCAGCACTACAAAGGAAGATTCCACACTACTGGAGGTCAACTCAGTGAGTTGAGCATTGCAGGAAGAATGCTGGGGACCTGGGCCAGGCTGTGCATGAAGGAATTTTGCAAATATTGCACAGAGGCCTCAGGATTTGAAGAAGACACAGTGCACAGGGGTACTGTCGTACTTGGGGAAAGCAAGCTCTTACCTCCTCCAATTTGGGACAGTAGGACCTCAGGACAAGCTGTGTCAAAGGGGTCCACCACCTGTGTTGCAAGGAGCATGCTCTTTGCCAGGAGAGGAGTCCAAGAGAACCGGTTGTTGTAGGAGGCTGGCCTGGTTTGTAGTGGGTACCTTGGGTACTTACACCTTATACCAGGTCCAGTTATCCCTTATTAGTGAAATGTAGTAGTGTTCTAGCAGCTTAGGCTGATAGAGGTAGCTATAGCAGAGCAGCTTAGGCTGAAGTAGGAGACATGCAAAGCTCCTGCAATACCACTTATAGTTACACAGTACTTATACACAAGTAAAGACAATACTCAGTGTTACCAATAATAAAGGTAGTTTATTTGGGTGACACAATACCAATAATATCTTAAAGGCAATACTCCTTCTGGGGGTAAGATTTATATACAATATATACACTAGACACCAAAATAAGGCAAGTAATTAGACATGGGATAGTGCAAACAATAGGAAATGCTATATAATGCAATGGGAGAAAATAGGTCTAGGGGCAACACCAACCATATACTAAGAAAGTGGAATGTGAATCAGGAATTCCCCCCTAGACAAGTGTAGTGTGTGCAGAATTGCTGGGAAAGTAAGAATTCAGTAAAGGTAAGTAAATTACCCCAACACAGGGCCCAGGAAAGCAGGAGTAAGGTATTGCGAGTTTCCTTAGGACACACTATACCTCGTAGTATGGGTTATTGCAGTAACTAACCAAGTCTGCAAACAGCAACTGCTGGATTCCTGGACCTGAAGACCTGCAAAAGAGGGGGACCAAGTCCAGAAGTTGAAAGAAGTTCCAGGGAGGACAGGGCCCCTGCTAACCCAGAAGAGGGTGCTAAAGAAGAGTCCCCGGTTGGATGAAGATTGCGGGAATGCACCCTAAGAGGATGCCAATGGGATCCTGCATGATGCAAAGGATGTCCCACGAAGTGAGGATCGATGCAGATGTGATTTTGTGTTGGAAGTCGCCAACAAGCCTTGGTTACGACAAAGTTGCATTTTGCATCAAAATGGTACTGGCTGGACCCAGGAGGGACCTGGGGGCTCAACTCTCTGTGGGGAGGAAGAGCGGGCTCTCAACACTTTAGAGAGCCATCAGGATGCCAGACAGCACCCGCGGGAGTCCCAGGACACAGGAACAAAGGAGGTGCAAGACATCTTTGGGGCAGCACTACAAAGAAGGGTCCCACGCCACCGGAGGTAAACTCAACGAGCTGTGAATCACAGGATAGAGTGCTGGGGATGAATGGGGCTACGCATGAAGGAATTTAGCAAATAGTGCAGAGAGGCCTCAGGAGGTGAAGAAGATGGAGTGCACAGGGGTACTGTCATTCTCAGGGAAGGCAAGGTCTTACTTCCTCCAAATTGCATCAGCAGGACCTCAGGACAGTCTATGTCTATGGAGTCCATCCTCCGTGATTTTAGGAGCACGCTTGTCATTGTGAGAGGAGTCCAGGAGCACCGGTCATCAACTTGGAAGGTGCCTGCGTGAGCAGGGAAGTAACTCCGCCACCCCCGGGAGATTTCTTTGGTCCTTCTGGTGCAGGATGAAGACAGGGAGTCCTAAGAGCGTGCACACGGTGGAAACTGTTGCAGTTGCTGGCTGGAGCTGAAGTTGCAGAAGAAAAGTATCCCTTGTGGATACTTTGTTGCTGTTACAGCGATTCCTGGAGCAGGCTGCGGTTGACCTGAGGTCAGAGGATGAAGTAGTAGTTGCAGAGGATTCCTGCTGGAAACCTGCAAGTAGAATCTGAAAAGAACCCCCATGAGAGACCCAAAATAGCCCTGAGAGGGGGATTAGTTACCTTATCGGCTGACGTCACCTGCAGGCACTGGCCACTCAGAGCCCTAGAGAGTGCCCCCACACCTTGCAAAGCAAGATGACTGAAGTCTGGGACACACTGGAGGAGCTCTGGGCACCACCACTAGGGTGGTGAAGGACAGGGGAGAGGTTTCTTCCCTTTCCTTTGTCCAGTTTCACACCAGAGCAGGGAACAAGGGGTCCCTGAACCGGTGTGGACTGGAATATGAAAGGGGGGCACCATCTGTGCCCTTCAAAGCATTTCCAGAGGCTGGGGGAGGCTATGCCTCCCCAGCCCCTAACACCTATTTCCAAAGGGAGAGGGTGTAACACTTGCTCTCAGAGGAAATGCTTTGTTCTGCCTTCCTGGGGCTGAGCTAGTCGGACCCCAGGAGGGCAGAACCCTGTCTGTGAGGTGGCATCAACTGTAGCTGCAGTGCAAGTCTCAGAGAGATGGTTTGGCAACATTGGAGGTCCATAGTGGAGCCCCCAGGATACATGGAATTGGCTCCCCAATACCAGATTTGGAATAGGGGGACAGTTCCATGATCTTAGACACCTTACATGGCGATATTCAAAATTATCATTGTGAAGCTACTTATAGGTGTTGACCTATATAAAGTGCATGCGTGTAATTGCGTCCACATACTCCAAAAGTCCCGGGAAATGGCCCTGAACTATGTGGGGGCACGTTTGCTAGTGCAAGGGTACCCTCACACTTAGTAACTTTGCACCTAACCGTCAGTAAGTGAAGGGTAGACATATAGGCGACTTATAAGTTACTTACGTTCAGTGAAAATGGCTGTGAAATAGTGTGTGCACTATTCCACGCAGGATGCAGTGGCAGGCCTGTGGAAGGGTTTGTCTGCGCACCTTATGTGTAGCAAAAGAAATGCTGCAGCCCATAAGGATCTCCTGGAACCCCAATGCCCTGGGTACTTTGGTACCATATACTAGGGACTTTTAAGGGGGGTCTAGTGTGCCAATTGAAATTGGTAAATGAAGTCACTAGCCTACAGTGACAAATGTAAAAGCAGAGCCTCAGTGACACAGTCAAGCACTATACAGACACTATACAGACACACACATTAAGCCATAAACTATGAGCACTGGGGTCCTGACCAGCAGGATCCCAGTGAGACAGGCAAAAACATACTGACATACAGGTAAAAATGGGGGTAACATGCTAAGAAAGATGGTACTTTCCTACACACATATATGGTTTCCTCATCATATACGGCAGGTATAGCTGAAAAGCAAGTGTAGGGCAATATCATCAGGTGGGAGTACCAGAAGAACTTATCAGTGTGGCACAGAGGTAGCTAACCTCATTAGTGATGGCCAACGAATAGTGTTGCATAATAGAGTTCCAATTGTGGCTGTTGTCAGATGTGTCACAGTTCCCAAAATTGTTACTACAGGACCCCAAATATTGACAGCTGAAGTACCAGACTTACCTGTCCAATACCAAGTATGCACAGTCATCATAAATGGTGGGTACACTGGATGGCAGATGCATGGACTAGTAGATGTGATGTTGCAGTCAATGTGAAAGATCCGTTGTCAATAGGGGTAGCACATGGTAAATGAGGGTTTTGAAGGCAGGACAGATTCCCCAGGCCATTTGCCCAATTCGCCCAGTGCACTCGTGGGGAAAACCCTGAGACTCACACTAATTACACAAACTGTATACAATTGTAAGAAGATATTTATTATTAAAATTATCTACATAAAAACAGCTAAAACCTACCCTATCCTAAACGTACCTATACTAACTGTACTTATCATACAACTAAATATATCTATCATATGCTAAACTTAACTTACACATAAAACACCACACTCTAAACATTGCCCCCCACCCCTTAAGAAACAAGAAACAAGTAGGACATCAAATACTACAACTACATCTACACAAGTACTAACTAATCCTACGGCCTAAACCCTAAACAAATATATATATATATATATATATATATATATATATATATATATATGTATATATATATATATATGTGTATACATATATATATGTGTATACATATATATATGTATATATATGTATATATGTATATATATATGTATATATGTATATATATATATATATGTGTATATATGTATATATATATATATATATATATATATATATATATATGTATATATATGTATATATATATATATATATTGTAATTTTTTTCATAGAATCACATATAAACCCCAACATGACCACCTACCCAACCCAACAACCCATCAATAAAAACATGAGAATAGTAACCCACCTTCCAACTACACTTATCTGAACTAATGGTTTCACTACACTAACCTACCACTAGCTAGGTACCCAAACTAAAATATGGTGCAACTTTAAAAGAGAGGGGGAGGAACTGGGAGGTAGTCCATTACTGTACAAGTTCATTTCCTTTACTTTTTCACCTTTTTCTTAATGTACTTTAAGAGTTCGTGGTCCTCTGCCAAAGCCTCCTCCAGCTTGTCCAAATGCCTGAGAGTCAGGTTGATGTCCCGACGTAGGTCCACTTCAAACTGTGATGGCTCAGCGTGCCATGTGGCGGTATCCGTATGCACCTCCAGGATGTAGTGGTGACGTTCGGCCCTTCGGGTGCACTGGTGCCTCTCATCAGTAGTTATGTTGGCAGCTGTAAAATGAGGACAACCAACCATCAGTATCAGCATTGGGGGGAGTATGTACAGATTTGAAATTTACACTATTACAAACGATTACACATACTGTCCTACACACATTCCTAAAAAAAATGAATTGCTCCTCATCTGCGTCTATATCCAACCATACATCACCAGTATCTTGTACATGTCAGTGGGATGACATTAATTCATTGTATATCAATAAGGGCCACAGCTGATAGGAACTAACATTGGCCTGCTCAACATCACTCACATGTACACTGTGAGCAACAGTGTCTCAACAAGTTTGGATATCCTGTCTCCCTAAGCAGAAGGGGGGTTGGACATTCTATCCATCAGCTCAACACCCACACAGCCCATCAGATCAGATCAGATCAGCCTGGGCACTCATCATGGAGTCAAGGTGTGGCCATTTCTTAGGGGGGCTGCTAACTACAAAGCTGGTATTCTATGTTGTAGTTCATCTCCATTTATGTGTCCAGGTGTAAAACCTGGCCTGAGCCTACTTTACTAGGGTCCAGCTGCCTTTCTCACTCTGTGGCTACATGTACAACTGATGCTATATTGCCATGAGAAAGGTTGGGCAAACCCTGAGCTGCACACCACTGTTGACAAGACATTACAGCACTGAAGCTCCTTACCCTGTGCCATGCAGTCGTATGTGTGTTCAATAGCACACACATGGTGGCTGTATGAATGCCCTTAAGGCCACAGGTATTGTGTCACAGTTTTGTGTGCTGCAACTGTATCCAGAAGCGTCTTACATCCTTAGCAGTTGCATGTCAGATATCCCAACAGCACCAGCTACACTCACAGCATTGCCTTCTTTTGCACCTGTGATGTGACTTACATCAGTCACAGTTCACATGGTGGCTGCATCACATTGGTTAAACTGCTGACATCTGGTGTTAGGAGATTAATAGACTTTAACCTTGAAGCATTTTGAGTGGAGGTGTCACATTATACACATTTGTACACTGATGACTGCAGTTCTACACATTATGGCTCCTTGCTGTACCACTACCTCATCATCTCTGGAGGGTACTGAGGCACCTGAGGTGTGTGTGTATGTCTTCTATAGAATACCCCTAGAGAGTATTGCAGTTGGAACCCTACATCTGTGCTATCTTGTCAACAAGTGTGAGCTGCATGTGGCACACATTGCTGATTATGGTGCTGTGACAAGGTTGTTTACAACAGGCATGCTATCTACATATACAGCTGGCCTCTGACCTATGATGGCAGACATCCATGAATATGTGGTCAGCCATTACTATTCCTTTTACACACAATTACATTCCGGCACACATTGCACTTAAAACTACATGCAAGCCAATCTTAATGCACAACCCCACAACATAAATGATAGGAATGTGACGGAGCACCAGGCTGACGGCAATTGGTAACGCAGCACTCCACCATATTCACATCGAAGGGATATGCCCTATTGAATAGGAGATGGCGCATCGCTGTGTTGTCACATACGCCGGTGCTAATCTTGCTTCCAGTACTTCAAGCAGCCACCCTTGCCCCTTTGTGCATAGCTGGCTGCGTTGAGGGGGAGATAGTCATTGTGAATGGAGGGACACCTTCCTACACAAACAAAATCTTCAAAGGGTCTTTGCACTTCTGATGTGTGCTGCCAAATGCAGCACCCATTGAAAGAGCAAAAATGGAGGGTACAACAACATATATGTGAGATGTGGCTTGCTAAAGCCATACCTTGGAATGTTTTCAGAATTTGGTACAGCCTCTAGTGTAGGAAAATGCGCACCTTGGTGATAGTTAGGGGGAGTAGGGTCAAAATTGTTTGGCAGTAGTCTGGCACTTTGCAGGTTTAGCGTCAAAAGTTTTTACGCTGGTCTGCTAAGCACCCAGGGGCCCATTGATCATGATGGGAGCATATTTTTAACGCCTGCAAAGAACAGGCTTTAAGAAATTCACCACAAACGGGATGCTGCAATCTCATTGACTTCTTTGTGCTCATTTGGAGCCCCCTTTGCACCAGAAAAGCTCCCTTTCATACATTGTGGCTGGCACAGCCATGATGTATGCCATGCCCTTCCAAAATGGTGCAATGCATGCATTGCACCACTTTGTAAAGACAACGCGAGGTAAATGGCCTTACTGCTAATAATATGACACAATGGCAGCGCAAAGGTTGCACTAGGAGTTCGTACAAATTCTCCTTCATGATGGTTATACAGGGTTCATCATACATGTGTCCTGCATTGGCTGAATTGTTCTACATTTGAACAGCAAGCCTCAAGTGGCACAGAGACTCTTCATACAGGTTGCATACAACATGTTCACAATCATTGCAAGCAGCACTCAGACTTATCTGCAACTGTCAGTCAAATGCAAAATGCAGCCGATTGTATGGCAATGGGACACTTTCCAACAGTTCCGCCAATTTCAATTCCCAAATGGCCAGCAGATCCTGCTCCCTTGCCACCAGATCTGCCCACAGATGCTTGCACTGGTGCTCATTGCGTCCGGTCTTGAAAACGCGTATCAGATGGTATACGACCTTGCCCCACTGTAGCCGCCTAGCCTCGGTGGGGTAGCCGAGGATCAACCGGCCACCCAGTTGCATCATCAGTGGCAGGTAATGGGCCACCAAGCATATGAACTCCCCCAGTTCATCAGACAACATTCTCCCTATCCTATCCTTCCCTGATGTTTCCAAAGGGGAAAGGATGTCACCCAAAAGAATATGAGAAAGGAAACTTAAGCCCAACCACTATCCTAAACTCCTCAAGCTACCCCAACAACTAAACTACCACAGACAGACACCCCACAATACAATGACAAAAACAGTGCACTACCAATACAAATTACAAGTAAATAGACAATTTAGACAGCAAAAACACAGGGCACAGCACAAGGGACACAACAAGACCTCCAAACACACCACAAATCCACCAGCACCTCCAAATCACAACCGCACACAGTCACGGGGAACAGACTGTGAAGTGAAACTATACTTACTGTACCATGTTTGCAGGTAGGATATCTTTGTACATCACTTCCTGGGTGTGTGTGTCACATTTTTAGTGTTTTTTTTTTTACGCTTGAGAGCCATGCGTCGATTTTTGTCCATGATGCCCTGAGAGTACTGGTAATGTTGAATTGCCGCTCAGGGCCCTGGTGTCATTTTCTGCACATTGTGGTGTGGTGTTGATGTATTTGCATCATTTTCTTTAGGCATATCGGAATAGCGTAATTTTTTCCATTGCAGCCCTTGAATGCACCTTGATTCATTTCACATGTTACATGGGTTGTCCCACTATGTGGTATATGTTTTTTTGGCTAAATGTGCAAGTCTATGCATGTCATTATGTTGTCATTGGTATGTGCAACCAATACGTGTATTCATGAGTCAGCAGTAGTCACTCACTCATACTTTGTGCATATGTGCATGTGTCCATACACTGTGTCCATATGTATGTTGGTGTTATGATGGTACATGTGTGCAGAGATCTTTCGGATAGGTTCTCCTGCCTCCAAATGTATATTTAGATTTGTCAACATCATGTTAGTCATGACTGTCACGTACAATGCGGTACCACGGTGTTGCAGTGTGGCATAGATGGCAGGCCTGCCCATCTTCCTCAATGTGTGAGTTTGTGTGGCAACACAAACCCATGGTTGCATGTGAAGGTGTAGGTTAATGGTGCTCCACTTCACTCTGCCCCCTGTGCAGGTGCATCAGGCATCTGACATTATCATACTTTGATGTCAGAGCAGTGCTGTGTGGGTTTATTGACCTGGGACCTCTACCTTTTATGATAGCTAATTTCCAGCCTGTGCACACTCCCTAGTAGATGGAGACATGCACAAATGTGGTCATACAGACCTGGTTGTAATTAATTCCATTGTCAGCCTTCCCCTCTCAGGTACAGAGGTCGTGCACTTACACATGTAGGACATGTATGGATTTTGGAGTCCAACGTTGTGTCCATGTTCAGCCTGCTTAGGGATTGTATAACTGCTATGACGTCAAGGTTGGACAAACAACATGGTCCAGATGGAGTTGTATGTGACTGTCTCCTGTCTCCTGTTCTGGTACCATGCGAAAGGCAAATACCATGGTATGCTAGTGGCAAACATGTCTGGGTCATGTACGAAAGTGCCCACCCTCTCTGTACATCAGGTAAAGTTTGACATGTAGACATTGGTGTCTTTCAGTGTCTGTTTTGGTGTATGTCTGGTCATTATCCCTTTTTTCTGCCATAACTGGTGAGTTACTCCATCACTCCCGGTCATTTGTATGCTAGCCCCTTGTACACATCTTGAACAGAGACACTGTCAGGTAATATAGAGACAGCATACAACATGTGACTTCTCCTACAACTGTCAACTTAGTAATTAATGTCCCATTGGCGATATTAGTGAGATGTAATGAGTGCCAGACACACATGATATTGTACATGCCACAGCACTTGAGTTGTCTCCATGTGACATGGCGTGTTGTATCAGCACAAATTTGTGAGTATCTCAGAGCTGTCCATCCACATCCACTGTAGAACATGGCAGAGCAATTCTCCCAGCATGCCACAACCTAGCTGACTCTCACCATGACTGAATGATGTTGAGGTGTATTATTTTCTTAGTGCTGTGTTTATCCTTTGCCAGATGCTAATGATATGGCTGTGTCTACTCCCACTCGGTGTGATGTGGGTCTCTAACAGTATAGGACAATGCTGCACATGTTCGCACATGCCACACCTAATTGTGATATTGCAAGTCAGTACATGTATGAGATATTTAGTTACATTTGGTAACATGTAATGGATCTATTATGTAAGTTACAATGAGTGGTTTGTACTGCTATCCGATGTGTAATGTTATACGGGGCATACTGTGTAGACATGCAGACACAAGTCAATCATTGTGGATAATGGCATACCCGTTGCTACCTAGAACGGACACACATACATTTGTCTTCATATATTTCTCGTTATTAGCAGTAGGCATGTGTGAATCAAGCCAATTTGAGTGACATGTGTGAATCGTATGTAGATAGGGTATGTTGCACACGCTGCCTACATTCCAGCCAGACTATCATTTGGCTGGTACATTCTCCCATTAAAAATCATAGAACCATACAATCTGTTATGTGTTTGTATATGGATTCAACACCCCTAGCTGCTTTATGTCACTGCCAAGCCATTGACCAATCCCCAACCAATGTGTACTCACCATACATGATTTACAGCCCTCCATGTGTCAGGGATATGGCCAATTGCAGTGCCAGAACAAATTCCCATGGACACACTGGGCAGGCTCAGCATCCAACATTGATTAAATTCCATGGGGAGTTACTGAGGAAGCATTGTTACCTATGATGTCCCCCCCTTGACACACATGTACGGTGCAGGAAAAGCTACAATCACACAGAGTAGTGACAGTGTTCAGTTCTAACATTACTTAACCTCCATTTCTTGACAGCCCCTACCTTATGTGTGACCCCCTTACATATAATCTGTTAGGCATAGTGTTGTGGTGGTGAATGGCCTATGAAATTGTACATTGCCCACATGATGGCACCATATATGTAGTGGTG